>NC_141147.1:34967259-35296287 GCF_053477565.2 Lygodium microphyllum
TTTTAAAGTATTCTATAGAGCCTTGTTAAGGATGTAGAATTGCTGTCTTGAAATTGGCCTAACTATAGACTTTGTATATACCTTTTTTTTCGATATTGATAATATCATTATACCAATGCATTATTTAAAAAAATTCTAGTTAGTTTCTTACGCACCAAATGGGCTTACTTGTAACACCAAATGAGTGATGTCTTAGTGGTTGTTAAAGCTTAACCTCTTCCCCATTGGTGGGGGACTCAAATCCTATCAAGCGCATGCATTTTTTTTAATGTTGAAAGTTGTCCTCTAATTTGTGGGCACAGATAAAATCCTGGGCACGGGAGATGCCCCACCCAAAAGTGTCCACAACCCAAAAAAGTAGACCGAATAAAATCATGAGACATCAGCTAGCAAACACATGAAAACTGGGCATCTGCACATGTGTGTAATTGGCCTTAACTTGTGAAAGTTCTCAAGCTTACTAAATAGCTATTTTCTCAACACTTCACCTGGTCCTTATAGTCCCTCCATTTTTTTGAGGGACTACAATAATTCCCACAAGCTTTATTAAGTGGTAGCATATAAATCTCTCTCTCTCTCTCTCTCTCTCTCTCTAAAAATGCTTTTCTAAGTATTTATTCATTTTATAAATTGTTTTCATATGAAGAGGCTTTTGATGGCAAAGTCCCTCCATGCCAAGTCAATGGACTTAGGTGTGGTGGGGCTCTAAGATCCTCATTCATGAAAAAAGTATAGGCATAGGTAGTCGTGAGGAAGAGGAATTGAGCTTTGGTCAGGGTGACTATTATGAAAGGAATTCACAACACAATGGATATCCTTTGTTCTCGTTTTGAACTCTTGCATATAGGTAGAAGAAATGAGGAGGTAAAGCAAGTAAGGTCCAAATGTTCATATGGTTCTTCACACCATGGTTGTTGACATGCAAAATCAAAGTGATACCCAAAGAATCTCTACACATTACTAATAGAAGAGTCTTTAAGATTGAGATTATTTGACCAAGTGTATCATTTTTCCCTCTATACTATGATTTTACCAATCTTGAGTTGTTATTGTATAGAATAAGAATTCTAAATATGGTTCCTGACAACTTATCATGCCCAACAACTTGTATAGAAAAAGAGCTCTAAAAATGGTTCCCAACAACTTATCATGCCCATTGTGCCTTGCATTGTTACAAGTTATTGGTCGTGGTTTTTTAATTCCCTTATGCCAGTCTCAAGCAAATAGAAACTACATCTTGTCTTGGTTAGTTTGATACAAGTGAAATATGGTATATAGTCTACCTTTGTGAACATGTTTTTTTCCCATTGAGGTTCTCCTATTATATTGTCTAGTATGGGTCTGATTTCCCAACCTGCATGTCTTCTTTGAAGTAGAATTTTGGTTGATTACCTTAACTTGAAGAAAGATATTGTTTATACCTACCCTAACTTATAATCCTATGAGATAGGATGCATCCTATGGGATAGGAGGATTGAACCTCCTAAAATACTTGAACTTCATGATTTGAGGGTTTTTGGAATTACCTAGGAGGTTCGATTTTCTTCTTTGTTGGATGTGTATCACCTTTGTTGAGAATGTGGCCACTTTGCAAGAGAATGTCCTAGGAAGCTTCAAAAGTTGGATGGAGAAAAGAAAGAAAATGAAGTTGCAGTTGGCCAATAGTAGAGCGTGACACCATTTTCTAATTGTTCAAAAATACCATCCTATAATTGTTCAAAAAAAGTATCATCTCTATTTACAAATCATTAATGATATGTGGGACAAGAAAAAAGGAAAGCTAATAAGCCGGGCAAGAATAATAGAAGGACTTCAAGAACACAAGTGAAGAATAGATAATATATTTTGGAAATTAATCAAAATAAGGAAAATATTCCCCTTGCTAGTAGAGATAGTAAAGAAAGGATCAATGTAGATGGTGGCAAATCCTCGAATAAGACTTGCCTTAATAAAGTGGTGAGGAGGGTCCAATCCTTTGTAAATGTTTAAGATCCTTGGGATGGCCTTGGGGTGGTCTAATTTCAACATGTTGTTGATGGATTGAGTTTCTAACAGGATATGTTTGATCATGAGTCATCTTGAAGGTTGTTGCTTAGGGCTAGGAAACCTAATCTTTTAGCTCTAGATATGAGATAAAACTATGTGGAAATGATCAATTGAGGTTAGTTTTTAATGACTACCTCTAACTAGCCCGAAACCTGATCATACTTGTTGATCAAATTGCAAAACAGAGACTAAAATGGATCAATGATTAGTTGGATACACTATTATAGCTAGGATCAATGTTAGTGGGAAAGGATTGATAATGTGGTCTATTTACAGCCAAACCTCTCCTTGAAAAATGCAAAAAAGGGGAAGTGAATTCATGTATTAATTGCAACTCACACAATCGTACTTGGTGATTGGAACATGACAAGATCGCTCACATGGATCAAATGCATGCCGAAGGAGGATAGGGAAAAGTGAGATGAGTTAATAGCCAATTATCAAATTGTTGAGTTGGCAATCTTAAGTATGCAAAAGGACAAGTTGGTTTGCACATTGTAGAAATTATATAGCATAATGAACATAATTTGAGCAAGGAGCAGAGAACACATAGCAAATATGAGAAGAATAGAGACTACTTTCATTTCAAATGAACTGATACAAAGATGGATTTGTCCACCTATGCGCTTCTACTGTGAAGCTTAGATGGCAATCTAGACAAATGATAGGTGAAGAGCTTAGGGTAGCTAGAAGAACTCTGAAAGGGTGAAAGATAGATTAACGATGGCTTTAGAGGGGTCTTCCTTTTATAGCCTAGGAAGGTAGTCTAGTTGGCAAGTCTGACCATATTATGAACCTTCCCTAGCCAGTCAAGGAATATTCCAAGGAATGTCCCCTTTATTGTCGTGCCAGGGGCGTTACCCTTGACCTGGGCCCCCCTACGACCCCTCAGCCGCTGCCAGGGGCCGCTTCCGTGACCCTCAGACCTCACAATAGGGGCCCCTGATAACTCCCACACCTTGCAACTCAATGCATTATGCCTCGAGTTGCTAATGGCATAACTACTCTATTTAACCCAAAGGCTAGATCCACAAGGATCACCTTTTTCACCATCCGATCACATAGACCTCATTTGACATACAAGTTAGGACCCACTCAATGTTCGTGCTCACACATGGTTTCTCCTCATAATGGGGGCCTTATAACTTAGAGCACCATGGATCATTGGTGGCACCTTATGAGGGTGGGGCATTGAGCATATCTAACACACATAGCATAGCAAGCATGTTGATGCCACAAGGAGAGGAGCACAACTTGGTCAATTATATGCCAATGGAGGAGGGTGGTGGACATTGCTAGGTACAAAGTACAAAAGAAAATGTGTTTGAAATATATGATCACGCTTCTATAATGGTCTCCCTCGAAATCACCTACATATGGAGCTTCATCAATGGGTTGCCACCATTCAAATTAAATACTTTATCTCTCTTGGAGGGAAAGTCTATACAAGGAGTCCGAGATTGTTAGAAAAGGCTTCCAATCAATCACAGACTACATATAATAACTAGGAGAATTATATCAAAACAATAATTGTTTTGTCAAAATTTATGGTATAAATAAGGTTGAAATGAATAGAAGGTATTATGATAGTATTCTCAAATAATTGTTTTATCAAAATATTATGGGATGAATAAGGTTGAAATGAAGAGAAGATATTATGATAGTATTCTCAAATTTAGAGTTAATGCTTTTTGTTGCTCTTCTTTGTGACGCCATGGATGTGAATCGCTTAGCCTATAGGATAATTCAGAGAAGACTTTGAAAGTAGTAATTAATTTCTCTAAATCTTATGGGAGAAATAGTCACATGTAAAGTTGTGGCAATGGCTAATTGGCCCCAAAAACATGCTACCCATTACAATATTTCTTTCCACATTACTTTTAAACATTGTCACGAGTGGAATAGGCCAAATTCCCAATATTTTGGTGGGCCATGTCATGAAATCATAGAATATGTCCAAGTTCTCAATCCTTTAGTAAAGGAAGCACAATCCCAAACTATCTAAAACCACCTTATATTCTTTGTAGCTAGCAACCCTAAAATTCAATTTGCCCCTTGATTTTGTAGCCTAAGGAACCCAAATTGAATATTCTCTAATTGCATGCAATTGTAGACCACAAAATCTCACTAATTCTAGTGTCCATTCGCCAATTTTACATACATAACCTTCCTTGATTCACTAAGGCATGCATGCATGCATCCCAATGTAGCCATGCAAACTCTAATCTCTATTGATTATAGACCAGATAAGCAAATTCCCAAGCTTTGAGTTCAAATTCGAGGCTCAAATCTACAATTTCTTCCAACAAAATTGCACATGTATTAGACAAAGACGAGAGAGAAAAGTATGATTTTTTGTTTGCTTTTAATCATACAACAATTGCCAACAATAAATAATGCTCTCATAGCTATCACCTATAATTGGAACCCTTCCACATGCTATTATTTGGTTCAAAAACTACTCAAGATTAGGTCAAATACAACTTTTAGGGGAGTTGCTACTCTCTAATGCCCCAATTTCTGCTCAAATGTCCATCAATGGCTCTAATAAATCATTGCATGCACCCAATATCCCCTACTTCATTCTCAAAATAGATCGCCCCATTGCCAAGGTGCTACCTCTAATCAGAATTGACCCAAGTCTTCTCTCTCTCCCTCTAATGAGAATCAACTCAAATCTTCTCTCTCTTTGATTCAAATATTGTCTCTCTATAGCCACAAAACAAGTCACAAATGGCTCTTTCAAGCCTTATAGGCTCCCAAACATGGTTGATGCCAAGAGTCAAACCTGCCCACGCAAAATTTTCTTTTTAGGCTTAATTTCTACCCAATACCATTTCAGTGCTTTGAAAGATACATGGCCTTGCCCAAACTTTGGCCATCATCCAACCTCAATTTAAAATTCTAACCTCTTCGAACCTAAAAGTGTTGAAACTTTCAACAAATCTTAATGAGAGACATAACGTGACACCAACAGTCATTTCCATGGAGCTATTAAATGCTCCTAAGATCTATCATTCAACACCTACTACCACCTATGCACAACAAATTTTGCCAATGTCCCTTGCCACCCAAGCTAGGATTATTTGTCACCATGACTCACATTCAACTTTATCTCAATGTGCACAATATGATGTCTTTTGATGGCCTACTGTAGTGGTCCATCTTGGTTTGTAAGTCATATTTGTTCACCATTTGTTGGATGTCAACTACTGGGAATTCTCCCAAGTCGAGCTCATCATTCTAGCGATTGGAGCTGGATCCTGACATGTCTACTGCTTCTTGCTCCACTAGGTTGTTGATGAGGTTGATTAAGTTGGGCAGTGTTATGCCTCCGATGGTGTCAGTCCGTCTCAATGCCTCTAGCTGCATTGGCTCTCTCTTGGTCCTACTAGGATGGGGTTCTCGATCATTTGTCTAGGTCTGAGGGTGGATGCTACTTGGAATGTCTATGTCTGATCAAAATTTGGGGCTTCATTTGTGATTGCATTTGAGCATTTTTGAGATCTTGGACACTCTATTTGGTTGATAGCTACTTGAGTTTGGAAGTTTCAATGCTTTATGTGTTGAGATGGCAAGCTCAACATGTGCGGACATTGATGATGGACCGCCTGGCTAGATGAGTCTGCACGTCTACACTTAGCACATTGGTGGTCATTATGATACTCACATGGCCATTGACTTATCACTTATTATATTTAGTTTGTTACACCTACCTACAACTGGCAAAGATATAACGCCGGTCGATTAGTGTAGTCGGTTATGCACTTACTGTTTGACATAGAAGGCCACTTTCCTTTATGTTGTATCTTATCTATACTTTGTGTACATTGTATAGTGTGTAGTGTGTGGAAGAAGAAGAAGAAACCACCAAGAAAACGTTTTGGCCTCCATCTCTCTTCTTGTGTTCTTGAGTGAGCTTCGTCTTGTGTATACAGTGTGTGTTTGGCGCAGCAGCTCAAGCACATCCCCCTATCACGCGATTCTTGACATGGTATCAAAGCCGTGCCACTGAGAGAGGCTGAAGTGAAGGAGAAGAAGCAAGGTTCAAGAAAGCAAGCAGCGGGGTTTTACCGCAATTATTTTGGGTGTCTGAGGCCGTTTCAGGCCCCATTTTAGAGCCGCAAGGTTGCAGATAACAGTTTTAGGGTACATTGTGATTTCGGCTGTATTGACTGAAAGTGGTTGTGTATGTTACAGATTGCGAATCTGTAATTTTTGAGGTGTTTGCAGGAAGCAAACATAAGGTTTATCTACAAAACAGGTTGCAACTTACATGTACTATTCAACAATCAGTGAAAAAGGTTGCTTGGTGTATTGCTCTGCATATGTTGTGAAAGATTGCAGAAGACTAGCTTGTTGTGTTGTATCCTTGTTTGTTATAATGGCAGAGAATAGTGGAAATCCCATTATTGAGAAGCTCGACAAGAACAACTACCCTTCATGGAAGTTCCATGTGACGAACTTCCTCATTGGAAAGGGCCTTTATGAGTTTGTCTCAGGTGAAGAAAAGGAGCCAGAGCTGGGTATCCCTCTGATTTGCAGATGAGTTAAAAACATGGAAAGAGTGGAATGCGAAAGACAAAAAGGTGATGTACTGGCTATCTACAGTCATTGATAATACTATGCTGGGACATATCAGGAATGCAGAAACTTTATGTACAGCTTGGACAATTTTTGAGAGCATGTTTTTGGTAAATACAAAGGCATGAAAGATTCAACTCAAGCAAGAGTTGAATGCCTTGAAGAAAGGGAAAATGTCTGTCAATGAGTATGTGTTGAAGATGAGGACAATTGTAGATGCTTTAGCAGCGATTGATGCAATGCCGGATGATGATGATTTGGTTTCATCCACTCTGAGTGGCCTTAACAATGAGAATGCATGGAAATCATTTGTTACTTTAGTATATATACGGAAGCCATTTCCAGATTTTGATGAGCTGATCTCTCTCATGATTACTGAAGAGATCAATATGCAGGGTGATTCGTTTGAAAGAAATGTGAACAGATCCAAGCATTTTACTCGAGTTCAGGAAGGGGACATGGTAGATCCTCTTCGAGAGGCCATGGTATGGGACGTGCTGGCAATAACCAACAAAATAGGTTCAATCAACAGTTTGGTGAAATGCAAGTTTCTGGAGGTAGAGGAAACTTTAGAGGTAGGGGGAGCTCTAGAGGAAGAGTTGGATGACAGAATAGAGGTTCTGGAAATTTTGCTATTGTTTGCCATTATTGTGGCAAAACACGCCATATTGCAGCCCATTGCTATGCAAAGAAGGATGATATTCGCAGTGGTAAATTGCAGCAAGGAAACTATGCATCATCTTCACGACAGAATGAAGACAAAAATGAGTGTCTGTTTGTTATGCAGTATATGATGAATGCAATTACAGGAAAGGGGACACATGATGATGTATGGTATGTCGATTCAGGTGCATCTAATCATATGACCAGTCATGTTGAATGGTTTGGAGAGATGCAGGATTTACAAAACCTAGGTTATGTGCAAATGGGTGATGATTCATGCCACCCAATTTCACATATTGGAAAGGTTCCCTTATCCTTGTATGATGGCTAGACAAAGAGTCTGATAGATGTATTACATGTTCCATCAATTACAAAGAATCTAGTGTCTGTTGGCCAAATGGTAGAGCAAGGGTTGCATGTCTGATTCAATGCCAAAGGTTGTTTTGTAGAAGACTTTAATGATAAGTGCAAGTTGGTCGCAAAAGGAAGTAGAGTTGGCCGAATGTTCACTTTAGATGCTGGAATTCTTGCAATCAATGTTGCTATGTATGTTAAAGGAAAAGGAGTAGTTGCATATATTGAAATATGGCATAAACGTATTGGACATGCAAATGTGCAAAGGTTAAAATTAATGCAGTCTAGAGTATTGGTTACAGGGTTGCCTTCATTTAGAGTTGCAGAATTGCATAAAGTCTGTGAAGCATGCCAGTTTGGCAAGCACGCAAGACAACCCTTCTCGCATGATAGAGAAGTGAGTAGAAAAATACTTGATGTAGTGCATACAGATGTTTGGGGGCCTACACAAAATGTGTCTCTTGGTGGCAGCAAATACTTTGTCACATTTATTGATGACTGTTTAAGGAAGCTATGGGTATACTTCGTGAAGGAAAAGAGTGATGTGTTTGAGCACTTCAAATCTTTTAAGGCAGCTGTTGAAACAAAAACAGGCTTAAAAGTGAAGTGATTGAGATCAGATGGAGGGGGAGAGTACCTCTCTAATGAGTTCAGTGGTTTCTTGAGGACTCATGGGATAAAGAGGCAATTTACTTGCAGGTATACCCCACAGCAAAATGGTGTTGCAGAAAGAAAAAATAGGCATATTGCAGAAGTTGCACGGGCATCAATGATTGAAAAGAATATGCCTAAACATTTTTGGTCTGAGGCTGTCCATACTGTTGTTTACATTATGAACAAAACTCCCACAGCTGTAGTTCATGGGATGACTCCTGAAGAATGCTTTACTGGCAAGAAGCCTGATGTATTGCACTTGAAGGTATTTGGCTGTGTTGCATACGTTCATGTGTCAGCTAAGCTACGGAAGAAGCTTGATCCAAAGGCAGAAAAATGTGTTTTTATTGGATACTCTTTAGAGCAAAAAGGGTATCGTTGTTATAGCCCTATCACAGGTGAGCTCAGAGTGAGCAGGGATGTTATCTTTGATGAGACGGGAAGTTGGTATACACCTACTGGTGATGTTTTGGATGATGATAATGATCAGGATAGCTATGTGCAGAAAGATAAACAAGAATCACGGAGTCCTAGTGGACTAGAAACATCATCTGGTACTACACCTACAGTGAGCCCTTGGTCTGGGAGACTAAGGAGTAGCCCCACATCTTCAGGTGGATCTATAAGTGTTGCAGTGAAGGACAAAGGAAAGAAGAAAGTGCTGGATGGTAATGATGCATCTACTAGTCATTTGGGATTTGATGGAGATTCTAGTGGTTCGGAGAGTTTGGATGATGAGCTTCGCATTCCTTTAGTCAGGACACCAAGTGTACAGAGAGCTCATAGTAATGTAAAGGCTCCATTGAGTGATCCGGTGGTACACAGATCTAGTAGGGTAAGATACCCTGTTAAAAGATTTGGTTTTGAAGGTTATGCAGCTCACCATTATGCTTATATGGTGAAACTAGTTGAGGGTGTTGAGCCCACTTGTTTTGAGGATGTTGTTGGTCATGCTCATTGGGATGCAGCAATGGATGAGGAGATGGCTGCATTAGAAGCCAATAAGACTTGGGATTTGGTACCCTTACCTAAGGGTAAGAAATCTATTGGCTGTAAGTGAGTTTACAAAGTCAAGCATAATGCAGATGGTTAAGTTAGCAGGTATAAGGCTAGGCTGGTTGCAAAAGGCTATGCTCAAACATATGGCATAGATTATGACGAGACATTTAGTCTAGTTGCTAGGATGGCAACTGCTAGGTGTGTATTGCCTTGGCAGCAGCCAAAGGCTAGAGTTTGCAGCAAATGGATGTTAAGAATGCCTTCTTGCATGGTGAATTGCAAGAAGTGTATATGGAGCAGCCAACATGTTATGAGGATTTAGAGCATTCCACATATGTATGCAGGTTAAAGAAGGCGCTCTATGGGCTGAAGCAAGCACCTAGAGCATGGTCTGACAACTTGTCAATATTGGATTTTGTATTTCTGATGCTGATCACTCACTTTATGTGAGAAAGGGAGATGCAGGTTTGGTCATCATAGTCATCTATGTGGATGACTTGATTATTACAGGTGACATTGACAATGAGATTGCTGAAGTTAAGGACTTCTTGAAGAAGAAGTTTGAGATGAAAGATTTGGGTGAGCTGAGATATTTTCTTGGTATTGAGGTGATCAGATGTGATGATGGTATATGGCTGTCCCAAAGGCAGTATGGCTTGGGTATGTCATCCAAGTATGGTATGACAGCATGTAAGCCTCTTTCAGTACCATTGGAGCAAAATGTGAAGTTGAGTGCTGATGTTGGAGATGAGATAGAAGACCCTACTATGTTCAGGAGGATAGTAGGGAGTCGGATTTACATGACTATCACAAGGCCAGACTTGAGCTATGCTATTGGCCTTGTCAGTAAGTTTATGTAAATGCCTAGAAAGCCTCATTTGGATGCAGTTAGACGTATATTGAGGTATGTGAAGTCCACTTTACATTATGGAATTTTTTATGAGGCAGGTAAGGACGTACAGGTCTTTGGATACATAGATGTAGATTGGGCTGGTAGCATGTCAGAAAGAAGATCTATAAGTGGATTCATGTTTTCCCTTGGTAGTATAGCAGTTACATGGAGCAGCAAAAAGCAACCTAAATTTGCTTTATTGAGTACAGAGGCTGAGTACAGAGGTGCTGCTATGGCAGCATGTGAGGTGGTATGGCTGCAAAAGTTATTAGGTGATTTGGATGAAGAAGAAGCCAAAAAGAAAACGTTTTGGCCTCCATCTCTCTTCTTCTATTCTTGAGTGAGCTTCCTCTTGTGTATACAGTGTGTGTTTGGCGCAGAGGCTCAAGCACATCCCCCCATCACATGATTCTTGACATTATGCTTTACGGGCTTAAGCTATTTGGGGATTTATGCTCTGAATGTATCCTACTTGGATGTCAGTTGTTTGATGATATGTACTTGATGTATTTGAGACGTGCTTGCTCCTTCTGCATCTAACTTTCCTTCTAGTGGAAGATTCTGGCCTATTTGGATGTACATAGAGCTTTTACTTTGCAGTTGAGCTTGAGGTCATGGGACATTGACATGTATTTACTCTCTCTGTGCTTCATGTATGCCGTTCATGCTCAGTGGGCTGATTGACCCTACTCTTGGGCACTATCTTTGTCATGGTGTTGTTAGTTATGAATGCATCTTGAATGGCACTGTATTGAGCTTCACTTACACTGCTCTATCAGTTGTGCCTATACTTAGTCTCTTTTGTTACCCCGAGACTTGTTACATGCATGATTTTTATGACTATGAGATGTATATTGTCTGACACCCTGCTTGGTTGATAGTTTTTGGTGCCCATTGCTCTTTTTCACTCATTGTTAGATGTATTTGCTTCCAAGTAGTTGCAATTGGTCATGTATCGATGATAGGTTCGCTTTTGGCTTCTTTTACCTACTATTGGGATTTCATATAGCAAGCTATAAATTACAGATTGTGAGCATTTACTAAGAGCAATCATTATTGTTTGACACCCTTTTGGTCATATTTGGTGGATAGCTGGTCATTTTAGCCGTTTCTCTTATTTTCAACTTGTTTTGGTAGTGGTTTTGGCATGTTTACTACTAATTACAATATCCTATTTTCTGCATTGTTTGCCTTTGTTTGACTCATTATGTATGGTCATTTCAAAGATACAGCTTTGTTTAACATTGCCAAGTTGAACAGCGCCAACTATGGCTACTAGAAGTCTCAAATATGGCAGGTTTTGGTGCAAAAATTGCAAATTAAGCCACTAAGAAACAAGGGTATTAAACCCAAGTATATGAATGATGATGACTAGGCTGATTTAGATGCACTATGCAAGTCCCGTATCATTTTTTCACTCTCTAAAGAGGTCCATAATAATGTCGTCGAATATTTAGATTAGAGTGCATGGAATCTATGGGAAAAGATTCAAGAAGTTTATGCAAAGCAGAGCCCTGCTTCGCAGATGTATTGGCTTAAACAATTGATGGATCTCCACATGAAGGAGGGGACCCCATTGTCTGCTCACTTTAGCCAGTTTCATTCTATCATGAAGAATCTGCTTCAACATGGTATTGAGTTTTAGGATAATCTGCATCCTTTGTTTTTGCTTGGCACTTTACTTGAGTCTTGGGATGTATTTTGCACTACGATCTATACCAACAAACTTGATGGACTGAAATTGAAAGATGTAGAGAGTGATCTTTTAACTGATGAAATTAACATGAAAAACAATTATGCTTTCCACAGTTCACATGATTTATCTATTAGAGGTGGAAGAAGTCACAAGAAAGATAATGATCATCATAAAAAGGACTCTCAAAAGTCCCGGTCTAAGTCACGTGGACTCAACAAGTCCCATGGGGACATAAGTCTAATCTTACATGCTATTATTGTGGGAAAGCAGGACGACACATACAATGCAGTGCCATAAGATGTAGGATGACAAGTACAAAGAAAAGGGGAAAGAGAAAGTGCAAGAGAAATCCAATGATCACAATATTATACTTGCAAAGTCCAGTGTAAAGATTGAGGAGATAAATGTCATGCAACTTGAGGAGTATGATGGTGACTACATATTAGCAGCCTCTTTATGTGATGCCTCTCAGAGCAGCTTAGTCCATGCATGCACCGTGTTGGCTCTTAGATTCAGGTGCATCTTTTCATGTGACCCCTTGCCGTGAGTGGTTTCATACCTATCGCAGTATATCTGGTTATGTGCACTTAGATAATGATCACTTTCTTGCTATTGTTGGCATTGGTGGTCACTCTACAGTTTCCCTTTGGTAACACTTTTGTTATGCATAATGTACGTCATGTAGATGCATTGACTAAAGGCCTTATATTTGTTGGGTGCAACTTGATGATGCAGGTTGTCATATATGCTCTGGTGATTCTGCATGCAAGTTAACTCGTGGTGGCAGGCTTGTTCTTGCAAGAGGTGCCAAGTCTAGCAGCCTCTGCCCCTTGGTTGTATCTGGTATTATTGACCATGTTTTGTCAGTGGGTTCTATCCCACATGTATCTCTCTGACATACTCATCTTGGGCATGTGTCAGTTAAGGGAATGAAAATGCTTAGTGCTTTGCAATGTCTTCCACCTTTTGACTACTTGCATTTTGAGTCATGTGATCACTATTTATATGGCAAGTAGACTAGGAATTCACATAAAACGTCTCGTATTCCACACATGGGTGAGCCTTTAGCTCTTGTGCATTATATGGACCCATTCCCTATCAGTCATTAGGGGGTGCAAAGTACTTTGTCACATTTATTGAGGATTATTCATGTAAGGTTTGGGCTTATCCCATAAAGCAAAAATATTATGTCTTGGTTGTCTTTGAGCATTGTCTTGCTCTCACAGAGAATCAGCCTAGGCATAGGCTAAAATGCCTAAGGACGAATAATGGGGGTGAGTATGTCTCATGTGCCTTTGAGTAGTTTTGTTATGAGTGGGGTATTAAGCATCAGTTGACCACCCCTTACATCCCTCCCCAGAATGATATGGGCTAAGTGCATGAATAGGACCATCCAGGAGAGGGTATGTAGTATGCTTAACAAGGCAGCTTACCATAGCATTTTTGGATTGAGGTAGTTTGTAATGTCGTGCATCTCATTGACATGTCACCTTGCATTGGTATTGACTTCCAAGTTAGAGAGGAGGTATGGATAAGAAAGCCTCCCTCATATACTCATTTGCATGTCTTTGGATGTGAGGCCTTCTGCCATGTGCCCAAGGACCAATGCAATAAGCTGGATCTGAAAAGTGTGAAATGCATGTTCCTTGGCTATGGAGATGCAGGTGAGATGGGTTACCATCTTTGATCCGCAACCCACAGAAAGTCATCTGCAGCCATGATATAGTCTTCCATGAAGACAAGATTCATAGCCTGAGAAATGATTGAGATATGTAGGGTTATCTTTCAGGAGAAACCCCCTACTCGCACAGCATAGTCAACTCAACGGCCTGCACTAGCAAAGCCAATGCTCATGGCCAGGATGTTAGACAAGATGTTGGACATGCAACACAGCCTCTGTCTTGAGGCGTTCTACTAGAGATAGATGACCTCCTGACTGTTATACGCCCTCCATGGATTATGTCTTGGTTACATATGCAGGAGAGCCTCTTACCTATGATGAGGCTATGTGCAAGGGTGGCTATCACTTCTGGGAGAGGGTTATGCAGTTTGAGATTGACACATTGCATAAGTATCATACGTGGGACCTAGTTTCCTTACCTAGTGCAAGAAGGCTTTGCCTTGCAAGTGGGTGTACAAGTTGAAAAGTACCCCTGGCCACCCCAAACCAGCATACAAGCCCAAATTGATTGCTAAGGGTTTTAAGTAGGAACATGGTGTTGACTTTGATGAAGTCTTTTCTCGTGTGGTCAAGATGACTACCTTGCACTTAGTCCTGGCTTTGGTTGCCCAATGCTTGACTTGGATCTTCATCAATTAGATGCTAAGATGACTTTCTTACATGGGGACTCACATGATGAGATATACATGGAGCAACCTAAGGGTTTTGCAGAGCCTAATAAGGAACACCTAGTGTGCAGAATGAGGAAGAGTCTTGAATTTGTGCTTGTACACAAAGAAAACCGGTGATGGTTCATTATTGATTTTGGTACTCTATGTGGATGACATGCTTTTGGTAGGGAAAGCTCGTGATGAGCTAAATGCTCTTAAGGCTCAACTCAAAAAGAGATTTGAGATGAAAGATCTGGGATAGGCCTCTCATATACTTGGTATGTGCATTACGCATGACAGGTGTCTCAGGAACTACTCTATCTATCACAGAAGGAGTATATCCATAAAGTCCTTGAGCGCTTCCATATGCAAGATGTGAAGCCTATTGGCTGTCCATTGCCTTCTCATGTGAAGGCATCACCAGGCCGCGGTTGTCCGCAAACAAATGAGCAAAAGGTCAAGATGGCCAAGATTTCCTATGTGTCCATAGTGGACAATCTTATGTATGCCATGATAGCCACTTATCTAAATATTGCTTTTGCAATTGGTGTTGTGGCATGTTATATGACTACACCTAGCAAGAGGCATTGGGATGTTGTGAAAGGTATCATGAGGTACCTAAAGAGCACTATTGATATGTGCATTTATTATGATAGCCAGGATATAAGAATCGTGTAAAGAAAGACTAATCTAACAATGGAAATGAATAGGAAATCAAAATATTCCAAGCTATACATAACAAGAAATATACCAAACTGAGATAGAAGCATGGCCATGCCATGGAACATCTTCTATTACCATAGCACAACGTAGCCATGAGTTCCAAATCAAAAACAAGATGATGAAAGACAAGAATGGAAAAAATTGTGATAGTGCCAAATAATGATCCTACATTAGTACTTCTTGCCTTTTTATAATAACCCCTAAAGCTCTCTTTTCTCTTGGCTCAAGTATTTGCAAGGTTTATACTTGGAATAGGCTTCAACTCTCATGTTGATAATTTGCTTCATTACAAATCATCCCCTCCTAGAAATGTTTTGTCTTCAAAACTAAAGACAATGAGGTAACATGCAAATTGTTAATGAAGCAAATTATGTCGATGAATATCCATAAGCATGTGGAAGCACTTTGTGTGAAGAAACATCACCATGAACCTGAAACAATGAATTGACTACTTGTTGTCCAAACATGGCTGCATCAGTAGAATTGCCATAACTTTTGACTGGAGTATCCAAATTCAGTGTTTGAGGTGTAGAGATGAAACACACAACCTGAGGCATCATCTCATACCATCAAGATCACTTTTTGATGTCATTAAGGCAATTTAATTAATAATAATATTTTTAAACAACAAGCTGTCCCTACGCAAACTATCATCATTCATCTTGCAAAAGCCATGGAAAAGCATCCAAATAAGAAGAGGGTTGCCAAGTGGACTCTTCCATAGGTAGCCCCTTCCATTTGATCAAAAATTTAGTGAGATTTTGGTTCCTAAGAACCTTTTCATGCTTCCCAACAATCTTCTTAAGTTCGTAGACAATCAGCCTATCTTCATCGTGGTGGAAGCTCTTCAATAAATTGTACATCCTACCCAATATACTTCTTCAATTGTGATACATGAAAGACATCATGTATGCAAGTAGTTGAAGGCAATTGGAGGTTATATCAAGCTCTCCAATATTTTTCAACACCAAATATGGGCCATAAAATCTGTGAGCCAACTTGTTATTTCCACCCTTAAGGGATGCATAATGAGCCTTGGGCACCTTCAAGACGACCCAATCTCCAATATCAAACTCCATACGACTCATTTTATCATTAGCATAAGACTTCATGACATCTTGTGCCTTTCATATGTTTTCTTTACATTACTTCATAAGCATCTCCATTCTTTCTAACTCATCCTTTGCTTGTGGATTCACGTCTTCATGAAACATGGCTGAAGGAATTTGAACCTTGTATCCATAGAGAGCTTCAAAATGAGCCATCCCAATACTCATATGATATGTATTGTTGTAGCAAAATTCAACAAGGTGCAGCCAATTATCCCAAGATGATTGTGTGTCATGACAATAATGTCTTAAGTATACTTCCACCCATTGGTTAACCATTTCGTTTTGACCATTGGTTTGAGGGTGGTAAGCGGTACTTGGGGCGAGAGTAGTGCCCATGGAAGTAAACAAACCCTTTCAAAAATTTCCCATGAATCTAGTGTCTCTATCCAGAACTATCCTCAAAAGGTATACCATGTAGCTTGAACACTCCTTCCATGAATTGGTCGGCCACTTGCTTTGCCGAAAATTGTGTCTTGGTTGAAATAAAATGAACTGATTTGGTAAGTCTATCCACCACAACAAAAATGCTATTTCAACTGTGCCTTGTAGTAGGGAGGCTCGTAATGAAGTCCATTGAAACATTGGTCCATTTTCCTTATGGGATAGGCAAGGGCTAAAGGAGACCAGCTGGTAATAAAGATGAATCTTTATTTTGTTGGCATTCCAAAAAATGAGAGACATACTCCTTCACATCCCGCCATGGGCCTTTCCAATGGTGTCTCCATCGTGATGCTTTACCCCTGCTTATATAGTAATGAGAGGGGGGTAAATGAGAGGGCGCCTACTTTTTAGCTAGAAACTCCTGTGCACTTTGTCAAAAGTCTTAAAGAGACCAATATGACTAGCCAAGGGCAAAGAATGCATTCCTTAAAGGACTTTCAACCTAAAGTTGCTTTGAGGGATCAAGTAGACCTTTGCCTTGTACCATAAAAGTCCATTGTGCCATTTAAAGTTTGGATATTCTTCATTTATTCCTTGCTGTAATTTCTACATTATTGTGGCAGCATGCTCCTCCATCATATATTCCTCTTGTATGCATTTATCCAATCTTTATATATAGTGGAGACGGTAGATACATTACATGCCCACATCCTAGATAGAGAGCGCATCTACCACTACATTGTATTTTCTAGTCGAGTATGCTATCTCGAAATCATATGATTGAAGAGTTTCCACCCACCTTCTTTGCTTAGGAGACAAGTTGGGCTGAGAGAGGAGGTACTTCAATACCCTATGGTCACTTTTCATTTTAAAGTGACTTCCATAGAGGTAATGATGCCATTTTTTGACTGCATGTAGTATATCTAGTATCTTTTACTCATATACATGCATTGGCCTCTCTTTTTCATCAAATTTTCTGTCTCATATGCAATGACACCATGTTCTTGGGCTGTCTCCTACTCACATCCGCATAGATCACAAAGACCTTAGAAAAGTCAGGAAAAACCAATAGAGGTGCTGAAATGAGGTGTTGCTTCAGCTCATTGAAGCTTTTGTCGATTATTTCATCCCAAAAGAAAGCTTCTTTCTTTAACCTATCAGCCAATGGTGCAACCACACGAGCATAATTCTTGATAAAACTTTGGTAGAAAGAAGACAAACCAAGAAAACCCCTCAATGAAGTAGTATTTGTTGGAGTAGGCCAATCTTTCACACATTAGACTTTTTTGGGTCAACCTTGATGCCATTTTCTCCAACAATATGTCCCAAGTATTCTACTTCTTTGGCCATGAATGTATGTTTGGTTGCTTTAGCAAACAATTTGTGACTCCAAAAACTTCTCTAACATTCTATAAATGCTCTTATTTGTCCTTGTTAAAGCTTGGAATGTGGCTAGAGCGTTTGAAAGACCAAAGGGCATAACCATGAAATGATACAATCCCCTCTCGGTTCTAAATGCAGTCATGTATTCATCCCCCTCCATTCATATTTGCTGGTATCCCAATCGCAAATCAATCTTTGAAAAGTCCTTGGCATCCTTCAATTCGTCCGAGAGATCATCAATCCTTGGTATTGGATACCTATTTTTGATAGAGGCCATGTTCAAGTCCTGATAATCTATGCACATGCAAAATGAACCATCCTTCTTCTTGACTAAGAGAATGGGAAAAGAAAAGGGAGATTGACTTGGTTGTATAAGACCCATTTCAAGTAGCTCCTTTACTTGGTGCTCAACTTCTTCTCTTTCCACCTTTGAAAGGCGATATGGAGGCTTATTGATAGGCTTGGTATTTGAAAGCAAGTCGATGGGGTGATCCACTTCACGCTTTGGAGGAAGAGATGAAAGTAACTGAAATAAATCATCATACTCTTCCAACAATTTACAAAGACAAGGATCCATATCTTTTGAAGGAGTAGAGGGCTGATCCTCATCAATCTTTAACAAGAGAAGGGCAAACATACATGCCTTTGCATTGATCTCTCTCTTAATCTTCTTGAGGTTGATCACCTCTAGCTTCTTCTTCTCAATCCCTTGAAGAGTAACTTGTTGTCCATGCCACTGAAATTCCGTTTGCAGGCTGTTCAAATCCATGGTAAACCTACCAATACTTTTCAGCCAATTGCAACCAAGTATAATATCAATGGGGCCCATCTCCAAGGCAATAAGACTCACCGAATGATGCCAGGAGGCATATTTCACGGTGGATTCCGTGAGGTTTTACGGTGGATTCCGTAAACTTAGATGACCGGGGCTCATACACAAAGAGGATTCTTTGTGCGAGAAGTTGATGGGGACGCCTGTCCTTTTCGGGCGTTTCATTAATTTAGTGTGTACATGGGTGATTCCATAGCAGGTGATTCCGCAAAATGCATATTAAATTAATAAACGTTTATGAGTTTAGAGTGCGCACTCGTAATAAATTAAGGTTAGGATTTATTTCTAACCAGTTGATTTATTTATGTAGCTGAAGACTGCTAGGTATTCACTTTTGTCGGTTTAATTGTATTATTTTACTAACGATTGTGAATGCTTCAGTTGATGTGTAGAGATAGCAGCAGTGGCGGAGGAAAGCATTGGAGTTTAGCGAGTATTCGACCTTTGGACTATATTTTGATAGGCGCCACGCCTATATTTTGTTATGTCTATTGAGACATTGATTATTGATTATTATTTTGTATGCGCCTATGGGCACAGATATGTTATTTCTATTTGGACATTGAGATTGGGCGTGCCAGACTCTATGGGCACCGTCCATTAGCTTTATTTTCCTATTTTTGTAGAAAGCAAACTCAAAAGCTAAAAGCTTGTCATATTTTTGTAATTGGGCTATTATTGAGCATGAAGATTGGAAATATACATTAAATACATGCTTTGTGAAGCGCTCACACAAGGCATGGGGGAGATTGAACCCAATTTGTCTCTTGCCTCTTGTCGTGCATGCTTTTACATGGTCTTTTGTGCAAAAAGGTAGAGTTCATTGTTCTTGGGGACCTTCCGGGATTCACCACGTGAGCATTCTGCGACCGATCTGCGCACCAGTGGTATCAGAGCGGAGCAGAGATCAAGAGCTTCCAATCGTTACCAATCTCGGGCGAAGGCGGAGCTCCAGGAACAAACGGGCTCTACAGTCAATCTCATCGCGAACCGTCGATACAGGCAGACTTCTAGCGATCAAGAACCCCTGTTTCCACTGTCAGATCGCGAAGGACCAGGCTCTGTAGGCGGAGGACCACTCATACATCTCCATCATCAAGTCGTTGAATACAGAGATAAGCTCTCTTCATAATCAAGTTAATTATCACATCAAAGCTTAATCTTAAGCTTAGGGAGCTTTAATAATCAAATCGTGGGCAAAACGGCTTCATCCCGTGATTTTCGGCGGAAAAAACGGCCCCCCCCCCCCACGAAAATCAGACGCCGCCTGTAGCCCATTAAGCTATTAAGCTTAATCTCTTAAATCAATTAAAGCTTAAGGCTTTCTGCAAGTCACACAGGGCAAACAGGTCCACAAACTCCAAGTCCTGCGCTGCCAAAGTCAAGTTCTACAAGTCAGGAGGAATCAAGTCCTGTAAGTTCTGCAAGTCGGCCTAAGTTCAGCAAGTCAACAACTCTGCAAGTCTGCTAAGTCTGCAACTCTGCAAGTCAGACTAAATCAGAACTGACTAGTGCTTAAAACTCCTAGAAGACTTGTTCCTATGCAAAAACTCTGAACTGGAAAGTTGTTCGCAGCAAGGTGTTCTACCTATCTACAAGTTCGTTGAAGTACTTTCAGCAAACGGAGACAGAAATATTGCAGATTTTTTGAAAATAGACAAAGAAATACCCAAAAATACATAGCCTTGTAACCCCAAATTTGAGCTACGCTCATCCTGCTAACCTGATTTTGAGTGAGAAAGGTTTATTGAGTTTTACAGGACGACTACCCCACATATGGATGATCCTATGACTGAAGACGACTTACCTGAGCCTACCATGGAACAAAAGCTGGATCTAATCATGCTACAACTGGAAGAAGAGCGAAGGGCTAGGCAAGCACTACAAGCGCAATTGACAAAACTACAAAGAGCGTCCACCGACAAAGAAGAACCTCAAGCTGAAGATTTGATTCGCCGTACCATCGACACCACTCTTGAAGCACAAACCATTCGCAAGGAATCCAAGATAAGTAAACGAAGTTTCAAGTTTCGCACTTTCAATGGCATACGAGAAGGAAAGACTGTTTTATCATTCATTAGCCAGTTTGATGACTATTTCCATGAGGAAACTTATCCAGAAAAAGATAAAATCAAGTGTGTTACTAATCATTTGATAGACAGAGCATCACTTTGGTGGACTGTAGTACGCAAGAGTATAGAATGTCCTGCTACTTGGGAAGATTTCAAGAAGAAGTTCATGCAGAATTTCCTTCCACCGCAATTTCATGAGAAGGCTATCAAGCAATGGGATTTACTTCAACAACGAGATCGTGAGCCTATTCCACAGTATACAGAGCGTTTTTGGAATGCACTCCTACAGCTACGCATGCTTGAAGACGTACCAGAGACGACACATAAGTGGAAGTATATGTCTGGACTTCTTGGACATTACTACGCTGAAGTGAACATGTTCAAGCCTGCTACCCTTGAAGACGCCATCTCACTAGCTCATGACACTGAAGATAAGTTACGCGGAAGAGATCGACGACCACAGCAATTACAAGCCAACGGTAATTATGGATCTAAACAATTCAATTCCAATTTTAGAAGGTTTAATCCAGGTCGTTTCTCATCACCATCTTTCCGGAAGAATTGGCCTAAACCACCTGCATTACCATCCACTGTCAATCCAAATCCTAAACCTATTCCACAAGCAAATCCAAATGTACCCAGACTTCCAGCCATTGCAAATAATGTAACCAAAGCCAAGCCAATAGTATGCTACAAGTGTCACCAGCCAGGGCATCTCGCAGCAAATTGTCATTCAAAGAAGCCACCAGCACATATCAACTACCTTGGAGCCATGGATGAAGACGAACATGAGGATATGCCGGATTTCACTGAAGAAGAGGATGATACTACTACTACTTCCGACACTTTACCAGGTATGCCTACTTCACATTCATTGTTAACTATGAAATGTACGGTGCATGGAAAAGAAAGAACTATATTGCATGATGACGGTAGTACCCATGACTTTATTTCAGCAAAATTGGTAAAGGAATTGAAATTGCATACAGTACCTACGCATTATCGCATAAAAGCTGCATTTTTAGGCACTAGGTACAATGGCACACAAGAAGTACAAGATTTAGAAATTCAAATTGGTGCATACATTGAAAGAAGAAATTTCTTAGTTGTCCCATTACAGTCAAGCGACATTATTCTAGGAATGCCATGGAGACATCAGCATAATCCAAATATAGATTATTCCACACACACAATGAATATTAATTTTCAAGGAAAATCTATTACATTATATGGTATGCATGCATCTCATATTTTTCCACTGCTTTCGCATACTCAAGCAAAACGTGCATTAAGCAAGAATACTAAATCATATCTCATTTGGGTGAATGAATTGCACGCAAAGGAAAATCATATGCATCCTAGGCATAAGGAATTTCTTGCATATTTTAAGGACTGTTTTGCAGAAGACCTACCACCAGGTTTACCACCATCACGTCCAGAAGACCATAAGATTGATCTAATACCTGGCACACAACCACCTTGCAAAGCACCATATAGGCACAATCAAATAGAGCAAAAAGAAATCCAGAGCCAAGTTGAAGAATTACTAAATAGAGGCTTAATTCGACCTAGCAGTTCCCCATTCGGTGCACCTGTACTCTTAGTCAAGAAAAAGAATAATACCTATCGTATGTGTATTGACTACCGAGCATTAAATAAGATCACTGTAAAGAATAGGTATCCTATACCTAGAGTTGATGACCTTATGGACAAACTGCAAGGATCTTCTATATTTAGTAAAATTGACCTTAAGTCTGGATATCATCAGGTGAGGCTAGATAGAACTGACATATTTAAGACTGCATTCAGAACACAGTTTGGCCATTACGAATTCTTAGTCATGCCATTCGGATTAACTAATGCACCTGCTACTTTTAGTAGAATGATGAACCGTATCTTTCTGAAATATCAATATTGTGTGATTGTTTTCTTTGATGATATTTTGGTGTTTAGTCAAAGTGAAAAAGAGCATTATGAGCATTTATCATTAGTTTTTCAATTACTGAACGAAAATCAATTGTTTGCAAATCCTGACAAGAGTGAATTCTTTAAGATAGAAATAGAATATTTAGGTCATATTGTATCAAAAGAAGGAATTAAAGTTGATCCTAAGAAAATTGATGCAATATTGCATTGGCCTGTTCCTAAAAATATACATGAATTACGCTCATTCCTTGGTCTTGCTAGTTTCTATAGGAAGTTTGTACGTAATTTTTCATTACTTGCTTTACCATTAACAAAACTTCTTAAGAAAGGAATTGCTTATCAATGGACTGAAACTCAGCAGAAATCCTTTGATTTACTGAAACATGCATTAACTAATGCCCCTGTTCTACAATTGCCTGACTTTAATAGACCATTCTTTCTAGTTGTGACCGATGCTAGCGGATCAGGAATAGGAGCCGTACTAATGCAAGACAATCATCCAATAGGATATTCTAGTTCTAAGCTGAAACCCTCTGAGCTCAAATATTCCACTTATGACAAAGAACTATTAGCAGTTGTACAAGCATTAAAACAATGGAAGCACTATTTAATGGGTTCAGAATTCATGATAAAGACCGACCAGTAAAGCATTAGACATCTACTTAGCCAACCCCAAATTTCTGACCGTCATATCAAATGGGCTTCCTTCATTCAAAGCTTTCATCCTATCATTCAATATCAACCTGGAAAAGAAAATGTAGTTGCTGATGCATTGAGTAGAAGACCTGCAATTCATAATATTTCTATCATATCTTTTGATTCTTTGATTGCTATGAAAGATACATATCACCAGGATATTACTTTTCATTCTGATTGGCAAAAATTAGTTCAAAATAATTTCATACCTGTTGATTCATTGTCATATAATGATGGATTTATGTTTTTTGAAAAGAGACTGTGTGTTACTATTCCATTCCGATCTTTTGTTTTGAATGAAATTCATTGTCCCCCATATCAAGGTCATAGAGGTATCATATCTACATTACGCATGTTAACTGAAGATTTTTATTGGCCGCATATGGATGCAGATGTATCTAATTTCGTTTCTGAATGTTTGATTTGTCAAAGAATAAAGAGACATCATGGTAAACAGTATGGATTACTAATGCCTTTGTCTATTCCATCTAAACCTTGGGAACATATTTCTATGGATTTCATTACTGGTTTACCAAATACTAAATCTAACCATGACATGATTTGGACAATTGTAGATAGATTTAGTAAGCAAGCATATTTCATTGCATGTAAGAAAACTTTAACAGCATCACAAGCAGCACAGTTATTTTTGAAAACTGTTTTTACTAACCATGGATTGCCAAAAGTGATTATTTCAGATCGAGATTCTAGATTTTGTAATAATTTTTGGATTACACTGTTTGCAAATCTAGGCACAAAGATTGATTTCTCATCTGCATTTCATCCAGAAACAAATGGACAAACAGAAGCCACCAATAGTACCATTTTAGATCTTTTACGTGCATATACTATCTCTAAACCTCAGACATGGGATACTCATTTACATTTATTACAGTTTGCATATAACAATACACCGCACACATCTACCAAGAAAGCACCTTTTGAAGTTATTTATGGATATAGATTATCTACACCTGTTGCATCTTTGTCTAATAGAATTCAGAGTGCTGATGATATTGCTACTATGCATAATAGTATTTTTGATGAGGTTAAGGATATGATTGCTAAAGCCCAACAATCATATACCAAACAAGCCAACAAGAAAAGACAAGCGATGAATTTCAAAGTTGATGATTATGTTTGGCTTAGAATAGAAAAACGTAGACTGCAAAGTGTAGATAGACATCCAGTTGTCAAATTAGCTCCTAGATTTTATGGACCATTTAGAATTATTCATAAGATTAATGATAATGCATTCAAATTAGAATTGCCATCTCATTGGAAAATTCATAATACATTTCACATTAGTTTATTGAGACCATTTAGAGGCCAATTACCTATCCACCCTGTTTATGAAAACCCACCTTTACTAGAAGAAGAGACTGAAATACTTGAACCAGAAGCCATCATAGACACTAACTACATGACCACTAGAACTGGCCGAAGGTATTCTAGATATCTAGTAAAATTTAAGAACCATCCTGTAGAAGAAGCACAATGGATGTACGCTAGAGACTTAAATGCTTTCCCCACTCTGTTAGCTCCACATTGAGCTAATAGCAATTGAGGTCAATTGCTATCCCACCCCGGGGGTATGATGCCAGGAGGCATATTTCACGGTGGATTCCGTGCCACGGTGGATTCCGTGAGGTTTTACGGTGGATTCCGTAAACTTAGATGACCGGGGCTCATACACAAAGAGGATTCTTTGTGCGAGAAGTTGATGGGGACGCCTGTCCTTTTCGGGCGTTTCATTAATTTAGTGTGTACATGGGTGATTCCATAGCGGGTGATTCCGCAAAATGCATATTAAATTAATAAACATTTATGAGTTTAGAGTGCGCACTCGTAATAAATTAAGGTTAGGATTTATTTCTAACCAGTTGATTTATTTATGTAGCTGAAGACTGCTAGGTATTCACTTTTGTCGGTTTAATTGTATTATTTTACTAACGATTGTGAATGCTTCAGTTGATGTGTAGAGATAGCAGCAGTGGCGGAGGAAAGCATTGGAGTTTAGCGAGTATTCGACCTTTGGACTATATTTTGATAGGCGCCACGCCTATATTTTGTTATGTCTATTGAGACATTGATTATTGATTATTATTTTGTATGCGCCTATGGGCACGGATATGTTATTTCTATTTGGACATTGAGATTGGGCGTACCAGACTCTATGGGCACCGTCCATTAGCTTTATTTTTCTATTTTTGTAGAAAGCAAACTCAAAAGCTAAAAGCTTGTCATATTTTTGTAATTGGGCTATTATTGAGCATGAAGATTGGAAATATACATTAAATACATGCTTTGTGAAGTGCTCACACAAGGCATGGGGGAGATTGAACCCAATTTGTCTCTTCCCTCTTGTCGTGCATGCTTTTACATGGTTTTTTGTGCAAAAAGGTAGAGTTCATTGTTCTTGGGGACCTTCCGGGATTCACCACGTGAGCATTCTGCGACCGATCTGCGCACCACCGAAGTGGTACAATACGATGATAAAGTGATGGGAACATTAGAACAAATCTGATTACTGCTCTCATAAGCTCCATTTGTCACTTGAATTCTTAGTGATGAAGGCATTTCTTGAGTGTACAACTTCAGCCCATCAAGAGACCGAAGCTATGTGTACTCCCGATGTCAACAAGAATATGAGCAATTCTTCCATCAATGTAGCCTTTAAGGCATAATGTATTGTCCCCTTTGGAACCATTCCATGCATCACGAGAGATAGAACAAAGCTTCAATGAATCCAAATTTGTCCAATAATCATCCATGTTGTAACCACCCGGGTTGAATGGAAAACCATCCGTAGTAGGGTCATAAAATTCTTCATGGCAATCATCATCATGGTCATGCGTCTCCTCAAGAGTAGGTAAGCACTCAAGCTGAGATAGATTGCTTTCATTTGCCTCAACATCCAGTTCCTCTTCAAAGATCATGCTCACTTTGACATTCTTGGCTTTGCATTTTTTCTTGTGGTCGAGAGACCATTTCTCCCCACATTTGAAGCATAGGCCTTTTGCATACAAGTCCTTCAGCTTGTTTGTCATTAGGCACATGCTTTCCTTACACCATAGGAGCTCAGTTTTTGCCACATGTTTCAGTCCTCTTTCCATCTGATCTATTTTTAGCATTAAATCCAAAATTACTGCCCTATTTTGATCCATAAAAAAAAGGAAATGTAGGAAACTTGCTATAGGTATTTGTTGGCTTCACTCCTTGCTGAAATTCAGTCTTTGTTTGCCCATAATTTGCAACTGTTCTAGTGGACTGGTTTGGCTAAAAATATTGCCCTGTTCTTTGCTGAAAACTCTTATATTTTCTACCATACCTTTCAGCCAATTGTATGGCAGCTTGTAAAGAGGATGGTTTCATAGCTCCCACTTTCGAAGATAGAGAAGATTCAAGCCCAAATATATACTTATTCAGCTTGACATTGTCGGATACTCCGTCCACATACATGGAGAGGTTAAGGAATTGGTTAGAATAATCTCTAATCGATAATCCCCTTTGCTCAGGAGCATACCACTTCTTCTCTAACTTCTCTTTTTCAATAGGAGACAGAAAAGCTTTGATCATGCCCTCTTTAATGCATCCCATGTCAAGAATTCATTACCAATCCTTGACATGTACCGCCACTAAGTGTGTGCATGTCCTTCCAAATGTAGGGCTGCAAATTTAATCTTGGCATTCTCCAATCTAGGATACAAAGAAAAATACATCTCAAGCTTGTCAAACTATTCTTCCAATTCAGTAGGGGATGGATTTTTACCCTTGAAATTAGAAATGGTTATTTTTTCCTTGTATTTCCGCTCATATTGATGAGATTGGCCATTATTGTGTTGCTGTCCATTAAAGTTTAGACCAAAAGAATTTTACTTTTAAACATCGTTACTTCATGTTCCATGAACATATGGTTGTTGCTGTCCATGAATATTTACAAACCCATTTGGTTGATTAAAGTATCCTTATGACGAAAAGAAAGAGTTGCCAACAACATGAGGTTATCCATAGACTTGATGTCCATACATTAGAGAGTGTATGTTTGTTGTGGCATTCATTGGTGGTTATTGTCCACTCATTTGATGAGGCAAAAACTGATTTGAATGAAGGCCTTATTTAGAGGGTTGATTATTTACATGATTATTGTTGACTTGATGTTGCTATCCAAAAGAATTTGGAGCTGAGCTTACATGACCATGTCCATTGCAATGGTGCTGCCCATGAAAATTATAGCCTACACTTGTTTGACCATGATAAGACCTTTGTTCTTCAACTTTCTCTTCATGTGTAGATTTAGGGATAGTAGATGGTTGTCCATAAAAAGACTTGTAAAAAGGATGGCATCCATGTGTGTCATCATCAAGCCTTGAGTTAGCATGAGTCTTATCTTCCAAATCCTATCCATGAGGGTTAATGTAGGTCTTGGGTTGATTAAGGGACTGAAATTTAGGCTGAAAATGAGAGGGTTGAGCTCTTGATGGCTCTCCAACTTCATAATGTCCAACAACCTTGGGAGTTGTGGTCTTTGGCTGCTCTTCAACAATGGGAAGACTTGGAGCATTTGGAATTGATGTAGATAATGTCCTCTCACTCAAAAGAGGCACAAGCTTGTCAATGCCCGACTTCATGTCCTTTATGTCATTGGAGGGTTGTTGAAAACTATTAGAATCAGTAGAGACATGAGTAGTACCAACCCCATTCACTTAATTGTTTACTACAGCATGTGTTGAACTAATCTCTAACTCCTCACTATCATGGTTCTCATGATAAATAGCCTCTTGTGAAGCTTCATGCTCTTTATCCAGCTAATAGTCCCTTAAACCTTCACTAATGGTATCCATAATGGGGTAAGTGATGTCCTGTCTTGGATGTACAATAGAAGAAAAACTAAAATATCTTGAGCTTTAATAATCCAAATGACTAACTTTTTGGCTCTATTTAAAGCTTAGGATGTCCCCTTTTAGATGAGCTATCAAGTATTGAAAATGGTTGAGTACAGAAAATTCTGTAAGCAATTTAATGTAATTGTCTAGAATTTCCTGCAACCTGTGAATGCCCTGTTTTTGTCATTTAATGAATTGTACCATCAATTTCATGTATGTACCAACTATGTAGACCTGCAAAAGAACTCTATACAACTGCAAAACTAAAAATGACCTCTACAAGAAACAAAATGATTGAATAATCCCACTGTAGACTGCAAGATAAGGATCCAATCAATGAGACCTTGTTTGCATACCCTGTTCCAACTCTTAAATGCGGACCCAAATTACAATTTCCACAAGTAACATACATCTTGCTCATCATAGCTCTGTCCCAATTTACCAATTGCATTGCATTATGTTTTCATACATTTGCCTTATTCAATGGTCGTCATGCATTTTCCATTACATCATGTAACTAGTGCCAATTACATCATGCAATAAATTGAATTCTTGTGCCTTTGAATTGGTACCTATACCCAAACTTCAATGTGTGGGATCCGAGACTTGAGGGGTGTGAAAATTTCCCTCTCAAGCTAGGTTGTTCTCCCCTTCAGGTTCCTCATCAGTAGGGGAGGGTCACCTCTCTTTTGTCCTACCAACTTGCCCGGTATCCACTTTTCCTCATGGGTATAGACATGGCAGAGGCTAAGAAGACACCATGAAATGCATGTATTGAAAGGAATTTGATTGCCATTTCATGATATGCAAGAACTTGTATGGAATTGGGCTGAAAATGAAATGGGGATAGGTAAGGAATACTTGCAGCAGTGACTCGCTACTTTACAATTTTTATTTCACTTACCATTGGGCAAAACTTTCATTCATGGCAATGAAATAAGAGGCAAATAGTTCAATGTCAAGGTTACGGCAAAATGGATGAGAATTAGAGGCATTGAGAGTGATTATTTTAGTGAATGAAAGTGATCAAGCAGTGATTGATCACTAAGGTAGCTCTATGGATTATTCATGAAATGCATTTGAGAAAATGATTGGAATTGCTAATCATTTTAATCCCTCTTCCATCAAATAGCTCAACAATTGGATTCGTAAGGGATAGATTAAAGATGATTGAAAGTACCTCTTATACTTGTATGTGAAGTGTGTGGTTGATATAGATACCTCTTACAAAGATGACTTGTCTTCAACTTTAAATGATCCAAAGAAGTCCCAATTTAAGCATGCTTCAATATGGAATAAGCTCCCAGCTTCATACTCCTCCTATGAACTCCATTGTTGCTCCAATGCTTCAAGTATGGTTGATGAAGGTATAATTTCTTCTATTTGATGAGAGCTTGAAGGATGATAATGAAAAACCTCCAATGTAGATTGTAGACTCTCAAAATTTGAGAAGGGAACCAAGGATTTCAGTGACATTGAAGATGCATGCTGTCCACAACTTCCATAGACCAATATATGCCAAAAAATCTTCAATGTTGCTTCAATGTTGACAATAGATTGAAATCACTAGTGTAAGCAAGCTCCAGGAGTGATTTGCCACCAAAACTCCCTTTATTTTCTTCAAGATGTAACATGGCCACCTATCGGTTGTCCAAGCATGTTTTTAGCGATCCATCAAGAGAAGAGTCTAAGCGACGCTACCTGACAATTCCATGGAATGTCACGGGTTTTGTCACCTAGGGTTTCTCGAGTCCGCCTCACAACGGAACGTTCGCAGACGAACCCACTAGGATCAACTTGGAACTTGGGTGCCTATAGTGATCAAGGTATCTTGACAACATTCTAGCGTTGGGTCCTAAACATACTACTTTATGTAGAGATACCCAATCTGAAGCAAATCCATGCCGCACTTGGTTCAAAGAGAATGGGAAGTGAGAGGGATATGCCACTCAACCTCTCTGCCTGTAGGACATAGTCTCATTTCAATCCTCTAAAATGGCATGAATGGAGGTTCATGCCTAACAATTCCTAAAGGTTAGACGATGGTAAAACCTTGTGAGAAGCCTCCCAGTTCTCTAGGACCACCCTGCTGTAGGACGAACCCGTTGGGGGTTCCGCCCACCCGCTTCCATTGATAGCTTTAGTTTTCTAATTAGGTCCTGTCACATTTATGTGCGACATTCAAAGTCATCTTCCTTAATTAAGCCTTTTAGGAACAAGGTTCATTTGTGTAATTTATGGCATCGACACAAAAACAGTGCAAGCAGTCCTTTTGACAAACAAGTTCCTTAACTTATTTTCTAGTTAATCTTTATCTCTTGCCCATACAAGAGAAATTATGTATCCCTTCTGTCCAACAGAAGTACCCGATCCAAATCACATGGTACCATAATTTCCATCCATTATCTAGAATAGGACCTTCCAATGCCACATACATTAGGCTCACAGCAGTTTTCACCTCCGTTCCGGACTAGGCAAGGGGTGTCCAGAGCTCCACCTAACCCCAAGCGGCCTAGGAGTGAAACACAATTTCCATGGTTGGCCTTTTCACCACTCGACCTTCGGCCCCTGAATCGAGTAGTGCCCTCTCGTGGCAATCCACAGTGTGATCTTGGAGATGATCCACCCGTACAAAATATCCTTCCTTAATTAATCCATTTAGGAATCAAGCACGAACAAGGCATTCAGTCCTAATATTATGTCCAAGAAAACACTCCTTTATTTCCATGGCAACTTGTCCTTACAGACCCCATCCATGCATTTACCATCAAGCACCATCACTTGAAATAATCATCCAAATCACATCCCAACAATCAGTTTAATGCAAAAAGCATTTAAGACAATGTTAGATCAATCAACAAAACAATGATATCCTTTTTCAACATTGCAGGAATAGTCGTGATAACCTACCATCGCATATTCCCTCTCCCCCTTGGGATCTAAGTGATTCTAGGCAAACTTTACTTAACACTTTGGCTAAGACACATGCCAAGGTCTAATACAATTATGCAAGAATGTAAATTATATTGAGCACTTACATTGATCGACAACCTGACCTTTTTCCCAACAAGTTTAGAAGTATTGGTTTGTGCTTGATCCTAGGGTTTCCTAATCCCTTGAGTTCTTCCCTTGCCTTTGAGGCCTAGAGATGTTGTTTGCATCTAGCCTAATTCCCAAATAGGATTGATAAACATAGTCACTATCGGACAGATCTCAAGGCATCATAGTTTTAGTCCTAATGATTGTTGTTTGTACTAGCTACACACAACTTCAAGATCCTAATGAATTAATAGTTCATGATATTAGCAAGACTTTAATACAAGATCGATTTGTGTACCCTCGATGTATGTTTCATATAATCTTTCCCTATGCATGCACCGTCTATGTGCATAACCCTTCAGTAACCTTATATGCTATTTATGCTACATATGATTTTGTCGTGTAGCACTGGGATGCAATGATTCTATTTAAATACAATGGTTTATGCGAACCTCAATGAGTCATATGCATAAATCTATGCAAGGTCATCTATGGTTATGGAAAGAATTATCCTAAAATCCACTACAAGTTCATTAACTATTGAAAAATAATGTCGGGTACTTATTAAAATGAACTCATGTGCATGCCAAGATAGTGTAGCCTGTGTCTCAATGGTTAGTGGAGATGGCAATTAATACATGGATATTCAAATACAAATTATCCATACCCGATGTTGTATTCATATTAGCAGTAACACCCTGGCTGGTGGGTCCATTGTTGGATGTGGGATTACCATTGGTGTGTGTCTCCCTCCGTTTGGGGGCCATACTTTTAGCTTATAAATCTCTATCTCTCTCCCTCTCTCATTAGAGAGATAGCGTGCCGAGGTGACTCTCCTCTATTACGAAGGGGGTTTAACCCACGAAAAAAGGGAATAAGTTGCAGGGGGGAGAGACAGAGTGTGTGGTCACCCTCTAAGAAGGGGAAGGGAGGAATCTCCCAGAACCTTCCCTCCCCTCTCTCTCTCTCTCTCTCTCTCTCTCTCTCTCTCTCTCTCTCTCTCTCTCTCTCTCTCTCTCTCTCTCTCTCTCTCTCTCTCTCTCTCTCTCTCTCTCTCTCTCTCTCTCTCTCTCTCTCTCTCTCTCTCTCTCTCTCTCTCTCTCTCTCAAGCCGGCAGCAAAAGGGGAGGGGAAAAGATGGTATCTTCCATCCCCTTTTTGATTGGGAGGGGGGATGCGAAGTGGAGTGGTGGCGGTAGTGCAGGGAGTCCGCTGTAGTGGGCTGGTTGAGGTGTCTTGGAGGGGTGGTAGGCCTATTGCCTCCCCCTCGTTGATGCCATTATCATCCCCATCATCCTCGTAATAATCATCGTCCTCCCTTTCCTCCACGCCATCATCGACAACTCCTCTCCCCCTTCCACTTCGTCCTTCCCCCCCACCCCCCCCCCCCCCACCACCTATTTGGCCAACGGCAGGGGAAGGGGGAGAAATTAAAATTTTTTCAATTTATCCTTATTCATCTTTTTTTTGGGGGGGGGGAGAGGGGATTCCTACGTGGGAGCGGGGGTGTTACACAAGAAATTTATTCTTTGATGCTGTCCAAAACTATCATGTATAGTGTTTCACGAGAGAGAGAAGAATCCAAGAATGGAAGTAATTTTGCCCAAGCTTGAAGAAGGCCAGTTTCCAGAGAGGTTTGAAGTCTCAAGCATGGATTACTTGAGCAATAGAGCTCATATTTTCAAAAATATAGCGGATTCTCTAATCAAGCATAGTTCATGCTGCTGCATTCCATGAGACGAGGAAGAAAGAAATAAGCTAAGTAAGCCAAATCACTACTCTACAAACAGCTCAAGAGGTCAAGAGCAAGGTTATGGAGTCCATTGGCATGATAGAGATCATGGGAAGGATATTTGATCAGCCTTTGTCCATGGATTCTTGAGGCCAACTTGAAAGGAAAGGGAAGAAACCCTTGTCCTTGAAAAGTAACTCAAGTTGTAATAAGTCAAGAAACCCTCATTTTGTCCAACTTACCCCAATTTTTTGTTAGAACTTGGTCACGAGTTGCCAAATTGGTTCGAGCCCGCCATTTTCCACAGGGCAATGCCAAGAATCACCATCTTTGTCACTGTTTGTAATAGACCTTCAAGTATAACCTCGGTTGTGAAGAAACTAAGTCCTGTAACTCAAATCTTATTGCGATTTCCACTCCCTAGTCTGTGAAACTGGATCAAGTACAAGAAAAATGACTCCTAACAAGGATCTAGACAAAAGCTCTCATACCAATGTAAAGAAATACTAATCTAACAATGGAAATGCATAGAAAATCAAAATATTCTAAGCTACACATAACAAGAAATATACCAAACTGAGATACAAGCATAGCCATGCCATGGAACATCTTCTATTACCATAGCACAACGTAGCCATGAGTTGCAAACCAAATACAAGATGATGAAAGACAAGAAGGGAAAAAATTGTGATAGTGCCTACATTAGCACTTCTTGCCTTTTTATACTAATCCCTAAAGCCCTCTTTTCTCTTGGCTCAAGTATTTACAAGGTTTATACTTGGAATAGGCTTCAACTCTCATGTTGATAATTTGCCTCATTACAAGTAGTGGGATACACTAACTTTGATAGTAGAAAGTTCACTTCTCACTTTTGTTGGAGGTGTTGTTTCATGGATGTCTAGGGTGCAAAAATGCATGGCCCTCTCCACTACAAATGCCAAGTATGTTGCATCCACCACTGAGGCTTGCAAGGAGGCCATCTGGTTAGGCCGTTTGGTTGCTGACCTTGGTATGATAGATGCTATCTCTACACTGCATGCAGATTCTTTGAGTGCTATCCAGTTAGCCAAGAATCCCGATCGTCCATACAAAGATGAAACACATTGAGGTAAGGTGTCACTTCATTCGTGAGGTCGTTGAGGACAGGATTGTTGATCTTGTCAAGATCTTGACTGACCAGAATCTTGCAAACTTGCTCATGAAAAGTCTCTCAGTGGAGCGTTTTGCCTTCGTTAGGAAGATGATGGCCATAGGATGAGATGATGTCTTTTCTCATCCTATTGTACCTATGTACACTTGTAATTTTTTCTTTTTTCCCTCCTCACTAAGGCAGATTCGCCTTTAAGTGGGAGGCTATTGGGGGTAAAGGCGCCTTTGCCTAGGTGCCCGTATATTACTACACTGACAGTACCCATGCTTGCACACTGCAAGAAGTGGGCACCCATCACTATCACTTCATTTTTTATTCTTTCAGTGATATTTGAGTAAAGGGAAGGTCAGTCACACATTGTGACTGTTGGAGTTCCCACATTTGGAGTCTCTCTCTCTCTTGTTCTTGCTCTTTCCACCATAGCTCTTGCTCTCACTCGTGCTTCCACTTCAGGGCTCACCTCCCTTCATGGATGACACTAGCTTGCACAATATTGCAGCGGAAATTACTTTTGTTTGTTTGAGTCCAAGTCTTGCAATCCCAGTTTCTTGGCATCTTCTATTTGAATATTTAACATTTCTACCGTCTCCACCTTTATTGTGTACTTGAGTAAGTAGTAAGAGATGGAACAGTTTGTTACTCGTTGAATATTCATGTGTACTCACCAGAGGAGCAATAGCATTGGGTGATATGGCACAACATTTCGATGCTCATCTCTAGGATGATAGTAGATGTATCATTGAGTTTTAGGATCTATTGTTGGTTCGGAATCATCACATGATCTATACGAAAATCCGTACTTGCATTTATCGTGGATGTTACTTACTTTAGCTAGTATAGAATCAGGATGTAACACTTGTGTAAGGTGTACACAGAGAACAAGGTTGATGCATGCATCTTGTTGTATTCACTAAGATAGATGTTGCTATCATAGAGGTGCAATGGCCAAGTGGGAATAGGAACAAAAACACTGCATTTTCCAAGGTGATATCTAGGCAGGGCGAGCTTCTTGTAGGCAAGCCATCCCATCCTAAAAGTTGATGTTTTTTCTACGAGACAGCTATTACTTTGTAATATGATGCATGCAAACTCATGTTGATCGGCTCTTTGGGATGCATGTCATCTACTTGGCTCGACTATATTGTCGAGCAAATTGTAACCTCTTTCGTTCTCATGTTCTGCTTGGAGCATTGGGTTCAATTGAGATCTTTCACGATGGAGCTCTAGAATCCTTTCGATGGATTGCCTACTTACTAAGGATGCAAAGCCCTATCCTTGGATGTGGATGCGGATGTTTTGCTATAGCTATGTACTTCTAAATCAGTGGATTATGTAGCATGTTGAAAGCAAACACATCCGCAATATTAGATGTATCATTCTAAGAGACTATAGGGTTGCCAAGGATTGATCGATAGTCCAAGGTTTCATTTGCAATCACTATTGAATTCCTTTATATAGTCTAGTAACAGTGAGACCACGTATTTGTTTCTGTCTTTGTTTGCAAGATATGGTTAGCATTTTGTTATTATCATGTTGACTCCGTGGTGTTGACATGCAAGGATGAGAATAGTGCTTGACAAAGCCATTGTTACTTGTATTTCTTTTGTACATGCATCATTCTTTTGTGAGATGATAGCATGATGTTGCATCGTGACTATATCACATGATGTGCACATTGTTAGTGTTCCAATGATACTTTGACATTCTATTGCCCAATATGATTTGAATTTGTCTATGTCGTACCAAGTTGCAGCAAAGGGTTTTAATGATGTTTTTCTACAAGCCATAGTTTTCCTTTTTCTAGAAGTCCTTAAGGAAGCCCAGTGACTTTATTTTTGCATAGCATCCATTGATGCTAATGAGAACAATACATTTTTATCATTCAAATACACTACATTTGCTCATAAAAATAACATGCTATACTTCGTAATTACATATTTTTAAAAAAGCTAGATTATTTCTTTTATGTGTAAAAATGATGATTTTTAATTTTTTTGCTTAATAGTAATTCAAATAAATAAATGAAGTCAATAAACATTAACAATACTTCAAAAAATAAATGAAAGAAAAAACATGCTACATATCAAGCTAAATAGTTGGCACATGTCTCTTTGTATTTAAGTAATTATGGGAAAAGGTGCCCCCTCCATTCAAAATATGCCGTTTGTTCAAAAGAAATAGGGTTTCATTTTTTCAGTAAGTTTGAAAGATCATTACGCAACAATTAATACTACTAATAAGTCTAACTAACTAGGTATTACTAATACTACATAAGATTAACTAATTAACTAATAATACTACAACTACTAATACTACTAATAAATCTAACTAACTAATACTAGTAATAAACTAATACTAATACTACTAATAAGTCTAACAAATTAACTAGTACTACTTAAATATAAACTAATAAATTAAAAAATATAATAAATATTTTACCTTTTAACTAATTGATTATCTAAAGTATAATAAATTTATAAATGTAAACTAGTCGATGCAACGATACTAATCACAACTAACCATTATGCCATGACAATACGATTGATGTGCCATGACAACACAACTAAATTATGCCATGATTAATTAATCATTAATCGAGATGTATTAAGCGAAAGCATGAGAAGGAGGACATATTGAGCGTAAGTGTGAGAAGGGAAAGTACAACGTACCTATGTCTCCTACTTGCACGTTAATGTCTCGATCATCGGGTCTCTCTCTCTCTCTCTCTCTCTCTCATTTATTTACTTTATTATCTTTTTAGCATTTTGTAAAAAAGCTAAAAGCTAAAAGCTAAAAGCTTTAAAAAGTAGCAAGGAAACATTAAATGTCATAGTCAAGATTGAAAAGGTCCCAAACATTAGAAATTTTGAGAAAAAAGATAAGTAAAAAAGCTAAAAGCTAAAAGCAAAAAAAGTAGCAATGAAACATTAAATGCCACAATTAAGATTGAAAAGATCCCAAAATTTAGAAAAAACGAGAAAAAAGATAAGTAAAAAATGATGAGTAGCTAAACGTGTAATAACAATGGATAACTAATTGTAAGTAATCTAACTAAAACTACTATATTCCATACTAACTCCTATATCGACAATCAAACTAACTATACTTGATTGAACTTTTTGATCTATAATCAATTTATGAAATTTGATCATTGTCACCTCGTATCATCGTGTTGTTCACAATGAGTCCTCATAGTTGGATCATGGAGCACAACATGTCATCATGGGAGCATTATGTCGTTGCATATATCGATAGATCGGAATGATGTGGCTGCAATATATCGACACTATATGATGTGGTATCAACACCATATTATTGGCATGCAACTTATTAGAACTTCTTATTGAAACTTCAATCAATGACACACAATCAAATGCAAATCGACATGGACTTCAATCAATGACACACAACTCATTGTAGACTTCAATCATCTGAGATAGATAATCGACTAAGATAAATAATCAATATAATTCAATTGAACTTACCTAGTAGTAAGATCATCGAGCACAACATGGAAGCACATTGGATGTGAATAACAAGAAGACAAAAATAGCATGTTAAAAAGAGTGTGTGTTACTTTTTTTAGCATCCTTAAAAGTGATTTTCGATATTTCTAAAAGAGATTTGAGGTTTGGATTTTTAAAAAAAATCCAAAAGTAAGAAAAAAGATAAATCCAAAACATTCAATAATTGAACATGTAAAAATATTTTAAACATTTAAAAATTGAAGCACATTTGCTATTTTTAAAATATTTTAAGTCTAAAGCATGCATTAAAAATGAGAAAAATAACCAAAAATAGGATGCCATAAAGGCATGGCCTATTTTTTGTGCTTTTTTTTTACATTTTTAAGATATGTGTTAGTCTTTAAAATTTTTAAAATAGCAAGTGAGTTCCAATGAATTTGAAAATAAATATTAAAGCCTAATGTATTTATGAATATTTTTTATATTTTTTGATAAGTGTAATGTCTCATTAAAAATAAAGATCATAGCATTATCATAGAAAAAAACCTAGTAATGACCATTATCCTAAAGTTAGAAAATCATTTAAAAATCAAACATCTAGATATAGTTCAAGAAAACTTGACAAAATCATGAAATACACTCCAATGGTAGATTATTATTTTATATATTTATATATGTACACTCACATATTGTAACTTGAGATATTAAAAAATACTTTTGATATATAAATCAAATATATTTTCATTTATATAATCATATTGAAGGATATGAAGTTTTTTCCAAATGTTTCTTCACAAGAAGTGCTAATGAGCAAGACCAAATTCTCAATTGTTTATGTATTTCTAGTTCAAAAAATACAATAGCAAGAGATATAGAACTTATACAACACAAAAAGTAAATAATATGCAAATCTTTTTTCAATGATGTACACCATTAGGCTTGAACATATATCTAGAAGTTGTATTTTCTTGTCAAAACTTATAATGTGTTTATACTATTGAACTTGCTCTTATATTGTCATTTTGTGAGTCAGGTATGCACAACTAGGTTTTGCAAATGTTATAACAAACCAAGTTATGTAAGAGTTATCATAAGAACTTGTATGTTGAACTTGTGTTATATTGCCAAGAACTTCAATTTGTCTCTAATATCTTGTAATGTCCTAGAAAGTACCACTCAATCTCTCCATAGATTGCTACTCAAAACTTGTTGATAGAAACATATTTGTAGAAAATAATTCATTTTTATTACTTACACTAATAGAACAAAATTTGTTTATTACTTGTATCAAAACTGATTGTGTATTTGTAGAGAAATACATTTAGTTGGAGGCAAGCATATATTCCTAGCCATATAAACATGTTGAAGTTGAGAGCACATTCTTGAGGTGTAGCTTTGAAAGCAATAATACATCGCTTCCAATCATGTTTTACATCCTCTTGTTTTGCTTTTTTCACCTTGTAAGAGCCTTTGCAGGATGGTAGTATGGTAATCTAATCATTTACAATAAAAGTTTTGGGCTTCCAAGTTTCAAATGTACTTTTGTTATAGATTATACAAGAGTTCATGGAATGAGAACTATGCCTTGTTGATACTATGGAAAAAGAAGTCATATAGTCAAATCTCTTGATTTTCAAAATATCGTGTATTAACTTCAGACAGACAGACAGACAGACAGACAGATAGAGAGACAGAGAGACAGAGAGACAGATAGACAGATAGAGAGATAGAGAGATAGAGAGATAGATAGATAGATAGATAGATAGATAGATAGATAGATAGATAGATAGATAGATAGATAGATAGATAGATAGATAGATAGATAGATAGATAGATAGATAGATAGATAGATAGATAGATAGATAGATAGATAGATAGATAGATAGATAGATAGATAGATAGATAGATAGATAGATAGATAGATAGATAGATAGATAGATAGATAGATAGATAGATAGATAGATAGATAGATAGATAGATAGATAGATAGATAGATAGATAGATAGATAGATAGATAGATAGATAGATAGATAGATAGATAGATAGATAGATAGATAGATAGATAGATAGATAGATAGATAGATAGATAGATAGATAGATAGATAGATAGATAGATAGATAGATAGATAGATAGATAGATAGATAGATAGATAGATAGATAGATAGATAGATAGATAGATAGATAGATAGATAGATAGATAGATAGATAGATAGATAGATAGATAGATAGATAGATAGATAGATAGATAGATAGATAGATAGATAGATAGATAGATAGATAGATAGATAGATAGATAGATAGATAGATAGATAGATAGATAGATAGATAGATAGATAGATAGATAGATAGATAGATAGATAGATAGATAGATAGATAGATAGATAGATAGATAGATAGATAGATAGATAGATAGATAGATAGATAGATAGATAGATAGATAGATAGATAGATAGATAGATAGATAGATAGATAGATAGATAGATAGATAGATAGATAGATAGATAGATAGATAGATAGATAGATAGATAGATAGATAGATAGATAGATAGATAGATAGATAGATAGATAGATAGATAGATAGATAGGCCATGTATATGAGAAGTGTAGGAGGCATGCAAGTTTTTTTAATAAAAGAAAGAAAGAAAGAAAGAAAGATAGAGAGAGAGAGAGAGAGAGAGAGAGAGAGAGAGAGAGAGAGAGAGAGAGAGAGAGAGAGAGAGAGAGAGAGAGAGAGAGAGAGAGAGAGAGAGAGAGAGAGAGAGCACGTAGCTACGTGTATTAGGGATCTTATACAACTAGTGGCTAGCACATCACTATCGTCCCAAGGGCATGCAAATTTTTTTAATAAAACACACACACACACACACACACACACACACACACACACACACACACACACACACACACACACACACACACACACACACACACACACACACACACACACACACACACACACACACACACACACACACACACACACACACACACACACACACACACACACACACACACACACACACACACACACACACACACACACACACACACACACACACACACACACACACACACACACACAGAGCACGCAGCTACGTGTATTGGGGATCTTATACAACTAGTGGCTAGCACATCACTATTGTCCTAAGGGCTACTAGGATAGCACAAGCATTTGAAGTAATGGTAGTCATATGATTGTAAGGCTTGCCTCATGAATGCAATGGTAAAATGGGACGATGCTTTCATTAGGTGGTAGTAGCAAGAATTGCACTTCTTTAGGTAATCAATAAGAGGATTACAAGAGAAGGTGAGTAGAAGGTTGGGTGTTAATGTTGCAATAAATTCTCCTAAGTATGGCAACACATTTAATTTGTTGGGGTAATAGTCCAAGTCCAACGTAATAGGCCATAAGTTTATGGTAGTTCAATGTTAAGGCTAATTTATTGTGCTCATGGGACTTTTTCTCCAAAATCCTAGTATATATCAATAAGATGCGAGTTCCAACATGTACAGAGCAATAGGATATGGACTAACTCTCAAGGGTAGCTAAAATACATCCAAAAACTCATACAAAGATGAGTATTACTAGACCTTGGAGTATGGTGCAACGGGGGGGGGGGGGGGGGGTGTGGGTGGGTGGGCATGCATGCATGCGCGCATGTGTGTGCATGCTGCTTGATATATCTATACAAGCTCCTTAACTCTCTATCCATTGATACAATGTTAAAGTTGTCACTAGCAATGAGTTAACTACAAAAATTAGGTACATCTAAGTTGTCACTAGAGCAATGAAAGACCTTCAACAAAATGTTTGTTAGACCTTCAAATCAAGATTGCTAAACAAATTTTGAGTGATTGTCTTGATTGACAAAGGTGCTATAAGACAACATTAGCAAACATGTGCTTTTATGTATTCTCTCATGTTAATATCCTATTTGTCAACCTTACCTATAGTTTGGTGAGGATTTCTATAGCTCTACACATTCTCGATCCACCATCAATTGTTTCCTTGTGATGGTAGCTTATTTATAAGCAGATTTAGTGGATATGATGGCTTCCTAGCCTTGCATTATATTATTCTTTAGTGGCCCATCTGGCATAGTAGCAATCATTTTATTTCCTCCTCACATTGTGTGATGTCAAGTACTGCATTCAAACTCTACGTGACAAAGCACAAAATTTCAATTAGATCTTGATCAAGGCTACCATTGAATTGACCACTAGCCAAGTGTTAGAGGAATTTAACATCATTGGTTGTTTCTCATTTTATTAGGTTGAACCATTTAGCTATTATCTCGCTATTTATAGGGTCAAATTTTCTCCTCCTCACTGCATGCAACCCATCCACTCCATCTCATTACTATCGTAGTCACTCCCATCCATTATCATCTTCTCTCTCATTTCCCTTGGAAAATTTTCTTTTCCTACTCTTTCATAGTTATAGGGACCTCATTGACGTGGTTATAGCCCCCATGATTTCAACTTATGTGCATTTAGTCAAGTTAGAGTTTTATTTTCTTATTTTTCATGCAATTGTGCCAATACTTCAACCAGAGTAACAATCAGAGTCTCAACTAGAGGTCCGACAAGAGAGGGCTCCTCCATTTCCTTCCCTCCATCCTCTTGTTGAAATATTTTATTGTCATTGTAAAATCCCCTCCAATGTTCCTCCATACTTAATACTTTTATCAATTGGGACTTTACATTGCCTTTTAGTGGCTCTCCAAATTGATCTAGACTCAACTCGATGACCACCCTACCTAACCTCTTTCTTTTCTACACCACTCCCTTGCAGCCTTTAGATTAGATGGAGTCATCCAGCAGCTCTCCAAAAGAATAATGACAATTGGTATCAACTTGCCTCAATCTCTTGAGGGCAAGCTAGCCCAAAATGGTAAAGTGCTAAATTTTTAACTTATCATTTATCTAATGCATTATTTACTTGCCATAATAAGTGTAATTTTGGTTCCACCACAATTTCTTGAAAAAGAAAGGCTGATTTCATGTTGAATTTGTTGTTAGTTGTCCCAATTCAACAAGTACGTCTTTATCACTCAATGAAGAATAGCATATTATGGTAATGCCTCCTCATCTAAAGATTTAGAAAATAATTAAATAATGCAATGCTCGATCATGAAATGATCCTTAACATGGGTAGCATGCAAATGGTTTTGATCATGAAGTTGGGACTCTAATGCCACAAACTGCTAAAAATTAGCGAGAAGGAGAAGACTTTGATGCTTAGTTTGAGATATAATCGATGGCAACATTGGGTATTCTATCCACAATTTACAAAAGACCCACATATTATCTTATTTAGTCTTTGAAGAAGGACAACAATAAGAAAAAGAGGAAGTCCTATTGTCATCCTTGAAGAAAAAAGGCACTAGGAAGAAGAGGAAGTCGTCTTCATAAAGATTTGAGACAATATGTATGTCAAAATCTAGAGGTGGCACCTCAAAATGCACCCAAGGTAATGAATGAACATATAGGAATGCTTACTTTGGGCCAAGGACAACAAATGTATGGGAATCTTGGTAATGCATATACTACGCCCTTTGGATGGCAAGGTATGCATCCAAATGTGGGACATCAAGGGTACTTGCGAGGAGGATCCATGTTTCATGCTATCTCCAATCATGGTACGACTCCTTTTGGTATGCATGCATGTTAGGGGTGCATTTAGTATGTAGCCATGAATGCATGGGCAAATGTATCTAGCAATGGCTAAAGGAATGCATAGTACAATGTGTAATCTCATTGCTATGGTTCTCAGTATGCAAACAAGAGTGTTTGGAAATGCATCCAGTGCTCTTAGAAGGTTTGATGCACGAGGGATTGTGGATGGAAATGCAATGTTTAGTGCTAGTCAAGGTGGAAATTTAGCAAACATGTTATGATAATCTAGCACCAAAGGACAAAGCAAAGGACTTTAATGAAGAAGGAAAATTTGTTAACTTAGACACTTTCAGTGGCTTTTAGGATAATTGTAAGATTTGACTTTTTATTTAGGAGTTTGATGCAACTTATTCTAGGGGCAATTTCATCAAAACATGAAATATGTGAAAAGCCGCACTTTCCTCAAGGAAAATGCATTACATTGATGGACCTCTCTTTCGATGTAGGATTGAACACCATCAAGTTTAGCTCAATTCAATTAAGTGTCTACTTGAGCATGGTTGACAAGCATATTTGAAGTGGAAGTTATGACCACTTAGCACAATTTACATGCTTCATGTCATGCTAACTTAAAAGAGTACAAAAAGAAGTTTTGGGAAACATTGTTACTAGTCATTTCTTATTGATACATGCCCCTCTCTTAATAGATTGAGAAGTATTATCATGGGTTTCCAAAGGGGATTTCTGATTTCTACATCAAAACAATTGTAACCAATATGTCTTAGTTGATAGAGAATGAACATAGAACAAATGTGTTGCTATGTGCGAAGTTAGCTGGCTTCAAGAATGACTACAAGGAGTCAAAGGAAAATGTTGAAAATGATGAAAAAAAATGGAAAACTTCTTTTAATGTTGAAAAGAGGTGGTATAGATCATTTAGGACTTGGGAAAGTGATATTGAATGCCAAGAATTGTTTATTTTGCAAATAAACACTTTCTATATGAACAAAAAGGGCATGAGGTAAGGGCTTGTCTTTATAGACAGCAATTTGAAAGTTTTGAAGATACAGTAGATCCTAAGGGTAAAAGGCTTGTAACTTAGTGTGGATTTAGGGAAAGGAAAGATAGATGTAAACTTTCCAAGTGAACAGTTGCAAATGAATGGAGGAGGATGACTTGGCATATTAATCTCAATGTTGTAAATCTTGGTTTGAGGTAGTCTTTATGCTCAGTTTTTGCATTACTTTACCTTCTTGGAGTGGTCAGAATGGCATGTTGTTGTAATGCCTTTGGTTTTGATAGTGCTTATGATTTATTCATGTCTATGGATTCAAGGTTTAAGTGATTGGAACTTTGGACTTATAGACAACATGATAATGGCTTAGCAATATTTGTAGATGTTGTTGAGTATGATTTTGCAATATTTCTATTGATAATTGTTACCTTAATATCGCAGCTATGTAATCATGGGGTTAATTGTAAGATTTCAAGAAGGGGAGGGTGGTAGCCACCACAGGATCATGGTTTTTTAAATTAATGCCCTTGGGGGGTACTTAAGTTGGGACATTTAGCAGACGTCAAGGAGGAGAGGAGATTAGCACGACTAGTGCTATAGAATATAATAGCTTACAACCACGAGCAGTGAACTAGAACATTGCAACAAGACATTAAGATGCGAAAAGTCCAATGTGTTTTAGCTCTAGCCAATAGGAATTGTATGGAACCTAATGTAGAAAGGGAGAGGGCACTATTGGTAGATTTGATGATGAGCAACCTTCTCATGAAATGGCTCATAGACAATACATCTGCAGAGCAAAGTGCAGCAGCCTTAGCAACCTTGTTGCTCGCAAGGTTAGGAGTCACCTAGGGCTCTAAGAGCTAGTCGAAAATCCCCACAATCAACGAAGCATCTAGACAAATACCGGTTGATACAATTTCATAGAGAAGCTCGAGCAAGTCTGTGAGGCTAAAAGCCTCACAGACCTTGCCCGATGCTTGCAAGCTTTCGGCCTTTGCCTAGGTGATAAGGGTAGAACATGGTACACTAGCTTAGATGCGATGGAGTGCAACAATTTTAACAACCTCAAGAATCTATTCATCAAGAGGTTCTCTGAAGCTGGGTATTCCAACAATCTCATAGTAAGGCTATGATGAACATCACTTAGAAGGACAAGGATGACATCATGGATTACATTACCCATATGCGAAGTCTCTTTAAGAGAATCCTGACCAATGACCGACCCACCAAGAGAGGGGTCTCCACAGTCTTTGTGAACGGAATTTGTAGCAAGGAACTCTACAAGGCCTTGGCAGGCAACTCAAGCTTGCCAACAAGAGACACGCTAGCTAGGGTCTTCAAAGAGGCCATACGAGTGGAAGACCAGCTCAAAGGAGAGAAGCTTTAGGAACTCGAACCAAGATGACACTAACTCTAGATTCTCAGATAGAACCATGACATCTAGCGACGAATGGCCAGCTCCAAGCATCCAAGATAAAAGGAAAAGTGTTGACCTAGGCCAAGAGCTAGCAGAGATGAAGATAGAGCTAGCAAGGATGCAGGAGATGGTGAGGAGACCCACGTGCCCCTATGTCCAGTGCGTGCATTGCGGTGGAAATCACCTTCGAGCAAAATGTCAGGACCTTGGGTCCCCACCTTGCACCAATTGCAGTAGGTTTGGCCATGATGCCATGCATTGCAAGAAGGCTACTGAGGAGGCTCGCATATTTGCAACCATACAACCAACCATACCTAAGAAATAGGCCACCAAAATTCCTTAAAAGGGGAGCCCCATTGGCTCTCCTAGCGCCTAACGAATTGAAACTGGCCATCCCTAGAATGAAGATTAATCCCACATGCATCCCTAGGCCACGTGGACCTTTTGTAACCCATCCACTGAGCGATGCTTCTGTCCATTTCATGGAGGAACCAAATGATGAGGAGGCATATGTAAACCCTTACGTCTCGTATGAGGAAGAGGGCAACCCCATTCTCATGGACTATTGACCTGTGCTAGTGATGGCGTTAGGTAGAGGCGTGGGAGGGCAAAACTAAGAGCCAAATCCAATTTTGGACTTGTGGTCACCTAGGACACATTTCTTCACATTGCCCTGAGAGGGAGCAAGCAGTAGAGAGAAGACTGACCTCAGATGTCTAGAGTGTGGAATCGCCCATCTATTTCACTAATTGCCCTAGAAGGAAACCATCCTCTAGTTTGAAATGTTTCAAGCATTTCAAGCGAGCTCTAATGGCTATCTCTCACCTAGCCAATGTGCCGTTGATCCTATGAGTGTAGTGAGCTTACCTTGATGCCGAAATGAGTTGCCTCCTCTCTCGCACACATCGGTAGCTCCACGATCCTACATGCTAGCTCAAGCATCCTCAAGTCTCCTCCATCTCTAAGCTCCATCCACCATAGCCGCGCGTGCGAGAAAAGAGAATAGAAGAGAAGAGAAGAAGAGAAGAGGAGATGGTGAAGAGCTTCACCCTCTTGATCCATCACTCCCTCTCTCAAGAGCACACACAAGCAAGGAGAAGAGAAAAAGAGAAGAAGAAGAGAACTCTTGTTAGCCACACACCACAAGAATGAGCTTCCATTCACTTTTTGAACTTTATATACAAGCCCTAAAATCCCATGGGCCATTGTGGCAAGGTCCTTTCTCTATTTGAACTTTTTGAACTTTTTGACAGGCCATTGTGGCAAGGTCCTTTCTCTATTTCCTTTTTCTAGCCTTATGCCTCTAGCCTACACCCGTCTAATATTTTACAATTGGCATAGGAGGGAGCCTGGCGCTCTTTTACAAGAGTTTGATATCTCGCAGGTGAGTAATTCAATAGCGGAGTTAGAGGCTTTTGCGAATGCAAATTCAAATGTCTCCCAAGAACAATGCATCGTTCGAACTTCATTTGCAAAGGGTTCTTGTAGTAGGCCTAAATCCAACCGATCATAGCTCAGAGCTAACGATATGAAAGTGGCATCGAGTTGTCTAATGCAATCAACCACATCCTCCTCTATGTCCTCAGCCAGATTGGCGGCCAATGTTAAGAATGATTTTTGCTCATAAGGGGGTCAAAGGCCTGTTGGTAGTTGGGGTTTGATAGAACTAGAGCCTTTGATAACAAATAGTTGCAGTTGTGGGTGTTCTTGACATTGTGGTTGGACCTCTTGAATTAGGGTTGGGGTAGTAGCAGTGACGTCTGACGGACTGCTGCCTTCGGTATGGATCAGGAAAGTTTGACGGCTCTATGGGTGTTGATTCATGTGACAGTGTTCGACTTTCTTGGGCGTATGTGCGGATGAGCTTGATGGATATGGGTCTTGAAAGCGCTGCGGCTTCTGGCTTTGAGGTTCTATGGGGCTTGGTGTGATCAAACTTGAGGGCAGCATGTGAGTAGTGCCTCCGGCCGTGTGGGCCTTAGGAATCCATATCCAGGCATTTCCCTCATAGTAGCCTTGTGCATGCAAGAGGGCTTTAGGGACCCATCTTGGTTTGATCATGCGTCAATTTCTGTAACTGTGCCTTGGCCTCCTAGATTTAGAGTTTCTGGTGTTATGAGGACATGGGCATCGACTCCTAGGTGGTGGCATTTGTGGTTGCTTGGGCCTCCATTGAAGCCTAGACTGTTGGACCTTAGCCTTTGTTGCTGTGAGTGGCGATTCTAGAGATTGAGTGGGTGGTGGCCAAACACTATCCCCCTCCTTAGACTTGGATGCTAACATTTCTATCGGTGGTATTGCGGACTTTGATGAGGTTGCGTAGCCCTTGCTGAAGGCTGTAGCAATGCGAACGTTGCCTATGGCGAGGTGGATATGTTGCGATTCATAATCAACATTGTAGTAAGTTTGCTTCTTGAAGGTTTGCCCTAGCAGCGATTCCATGCCTGCGTCTTCAGTGTTTGGCAACATGTAGAAGATCATTGGTACAGTCTCAGACTCGATAGAAATGGTGGCCCTGCACTTGTTGAGAAGTGCGTATGAGCGGCCTCCATATGGGCCTAATTTGGCATTGGTGGGACTGTAGTGGTGGTTTGCCTAGTTGGGTCCAATGATTGTGAGTCAAGACATTGAAGACTGCTCCCTCGTCGATCAAGGCATTGAAAGAGCATGCTCGCTTGGCAGTGACTGTGATGTATAGGTATGCAGGTTCTATGGCTTCCTCATCCTCATCATCCATTTCAGTGATCGTGGCTACTCCTACTTTGATAGGGGGTTCTAACATTGGTGGCTCATATAGAGGATGCATGGGAGGATAGTACTTCTTTACACGACTGCCATTGAAGAAGCCTATGCCCTTGCCGTCTAGAGTCTTGAGCTCAATGTTGCCAGTTCGATTGATTGCACGAACTTTGAAAGGTCCAAGACCTCTAAACTTCATTTTCTGCTTATGTCCCTTAACTGAGTATAGGAGTACTAAGTCTCCCTGTTCAAAATTGCACTGCTTGACGTGCTTGTTAAACTAGCTCTTGCGTCATGCCTTCTCACATATGAGTGCGTGAGTGGCTAGAAGATGAGTTTTCGAGAGGTGTTCGAGCTCAACCAGGCATTGCGTCCATGCCTCCTTTCCTTCCCATTGTTCCCGAAGTGCTATTCTCAGGCTAGGAATGAAGAACTCCATAGGGAGAATTGCTTCAGTTCCGTAGGTCAACCTAAAGGGAGTCTGGCCGACAACTGTTTTATAAGCTGTACGGTAAGCCCACAAGGCTGCCATCAGCTTGTTATCCCAGTCATTGCGCAAAGTAGAGACTACTTTGGTCAGGACGTTTACAAGAATCTTATTCGTGGATTCCGCCTGGCCATTTGCTTGAGGGTAGTATGGAAAGGATTTTTTGATGGATAATTAGAAAGGTGGATAGAAGATGCGCTATCACTTCATTGATGAAGCGTATGCCCTGGTCACACTGACTAGTTCGATGAGGCAATCAAATCGTGAAATCACCTGCTCCCATAAGAACTTGGTAGTCGTTCTAGCATTGTTCTTTTGTGTCACTCTCACTTCTACCCATTTTGTTAGGTAGTCTATGGCCACAATGATGTATTTGGCTTGTGAATACTATGCAGCTAGGCTGATGGGCCCTATGAAGTCAATTTTGCATTTTTTGAAGGGTTGTCATGCAATGATTGGGGTCAATTCCATTTGATCCTTGCGAATTGGGACCTTTGTCCACTAACACTCGTCACAATGCTTAACGAATCATGCTGCATCACGAAACAACATTGGCCACCATAGTTGAGACTGTAGCACCTTGCGGGCTGTCATGTCTCTGCTAAAGTGTCCACCAGCGATTCCACTGTGCGCCTCTGAGAGCACATCATGCATCTCATGCTCGCACATGCATCTTCGTAGCAGTCCATCTTGCCCTAGTTGATATAGCTGGCTTGCTATCAACTGGTAGGGTTGGATCTTGAGAATGAGTCGCCTAAGTCTTGCCTTTTCTATCGGTCGCTCAAGCAGTCCATGCTCAAGCACTTGGACTATGTCATCTGCCCAATATGGCATTAGATCAGCCTTAAATAAATCTCTCTTACTGGAAAGGTTAAAGAGATGGGCGTCTGGTAATTCATTGGCAATGCCTTCTCCAGCGGCCTCTCTTGTGGGGATGTGTGACATATGGTTAGCCATGTAGTGTTATTTTCCTTTTCATACAACCACGGAGAAGTCGAACTCCAAAAGCAAAAGGAGTCACCGAGCTATGCATCTTGTAGCGCAAGGTTTATTCACTAGATATAGCAAGACTTGATGGTCCACAAAGAATGTAAAGGGTGTAGCCAATAGATAATGCCGGAATTTCTTCACAGCGAACACCATGGCCAAGCCCTCTCTCTCTGTCATCGAGTAATTCATTTCTGTCTTAGTGAGTTGTCTACTAGAAAAGCTCACTGGGTAGTCTAGGTTGTGTTCACTAGGTTGGCACAACACTGCCCCCACAACAAATTTCGAGGCATCGATATGCACGTGGAAGGTAATGGTCCAATTTGGGGCTCCTAGAATCGATGCTGTGGTTAGAGCCTTCTTCAACTCTTCATATGCTTGTTGGCATGCTTCAATCCATTCGAAGACAATCAACAGCTTGTATAAAGGTATGGCAATCAACGTGTAATTCAACACAAACCGTCGATAGTATCCCGTATGGCCTAAGAAGCATTGAACTCCCTTATAGTTGATTGGGGGCGGAAGATCAACAATAACCCTGACTTTCAAGAAGTCAGTGGCAATGCCGTTCTTTGACACCATGTGCCCTAGGATGCATCCATGCTTCACCCAAAACTAGAACTTTAAGGGGTTCAAGGAGAGATGATATAGGCGATACCGCTCAAAGACTGCTCGGAGTTTGTCTAAGTGTTCTCTCTAGGTCAAGTGAACACACAAGTCATCTACAAAGACTTTCAACTCTTTGCAAAGGATGTCTTTAAATATGGTGCACATGAGGCGTTGGAAGGTGGCAGGGGCATTAGTCAACCCAAAGGGCATGACTATGTAAGCAAAGATGCCCCACTCAGTGGCAAAGGCAGTCTTATGCCTGTCGGCATGATGCACTTGCACCTGATTGTATCCCAAGAAGCTGTCTAGAAAACTATAGGCTTCCTTGCCACCCCCTCTTTCAAGCACAACCATCTGCATCTCAAGTGGACGGGTAGGCTGGCCAAGACCAGACGCACCAAGGGGGACGTACCCGTCCACTTGAGGTGCAAATGGTTGTGCTTGAAAGAGGGGGTGGCAAGGAAGCCTACAGTTTTTTGGACGGCTTCTCGGGATACAATCAGGTGCAAGTGCATCCTGCCGATAGGCATAAGATTGCCTTCGCCATTGAGTGGGGCATCTTTGCTTACATAGTCATGCCCTTCGGGTTGACTAATGCCCCTGCCACCTTCCAATGCCTCATGTGCGCCATATTTAAAGACATGCTTTGCAAAGAGTTGAAAGTCTTTGTAGATGACTTGTGTGTTTACTCGACCTAGGTATTTCTGAGTTGCAATCTGAACTTACCTTTGACTCAGAGTCGAACTCCCCGTCTTCGCTAGAAGAGGTGGTCTCCCCTGGTGGTCGCAACTCAGATGGTGACTCTGTCCTAAGCACTGATGTCGTACCGGATTGGGCTAGGCCTGCTTGATTGAAATCTATGGCTCCTACGTATTCCAACCAGGCGTGATGACAATTGATGCACATGACCCCTCGCTCTATCCTGAAGGCACTCTTTTTCTACGGCTTGGATTCTGTGCGTATTTGTTCTATTTCTCGTCCCTTAGTGTCATATTCTATGGTATCCATCTCACCCTCGCTTTTGTCACTAAAAGATTGACAGTCTTTGTATTCGTCATTGGAGTCCTCTTCCTCAGATTGCTTGTTGTCTCCTAGGTCTTGGTATATCTCTTGTCTTTGATCGGGGATCAAGGATCAGTTGCACATGAGGTTCAAGTCATGCACCCTAGTCCATTGCCACTTGGATTCATCTAAGAGATCCTGGAGTGGTTTGAAGTTTGCTGTTGGATTGCCAGCTAGCTTGCCCATTAAATATTCCAGAATCTCATGGGGTTCCCTCTTGTTATTTGGCACTTGGAAGGTGACAAGTTTAGGTCTCCCCTGAAGGGTTCTCCTGCCATCATGCAAATTGGTATGGAGGGTGCGTCTTTAGACCTACCGATTGTCTTGATGGCTTGTTCGTATGCCTCATGATCTGAGAATGGCAGGTTGATTGTAGCAAGGACATGGCAGGTTGATTGTAGCAAGGACATACTTGGTCAAGGGTCCATAGGAATTCTTGACTTGAGTGTTCCCTTCAAGCATCACGGAGATGGCATCCAAGTCGACTGGTGAGGTCTTCCAGGTGTCTATCTCTACCCTCACAACGTCCGTTCTATTGCCAAGGAAGATTAAGCTGTTACCCCAATCTTTGATGACTCTAGCATTGCGCATCCAGTTTAGCCTAATAGGATATCGTAGTCCACACCCTTCATGACTATAAAGTCAACCGAGAACTGGACACCTGCGATTTTCACTGACCAGTTTTTTAGCACCCCGAATGGTTTCACTCTCATATCATTTGCTAACGTGACATTGAACTTAGTAGTCTCAACAGGTGGGTTTCCCCAAGTCTGAAGCACTGCGTGGCTAAGCACACTAACCCCAGCTCCCGTGTCTACGATCCCCTTTCTTGTTGTGTTGCCTAGGGCTAGGACCAGTAAGACTGCATGCATCTCGGTGCCCTCTCATAAGGTATTAAGGTGCAAAGACTTTGGCACAAAGTGCAGTGTCAGAGTCGGTATTTGTGTCTCTGCATCATGGTCATGCAGATCAACATCTTGCTCTCGTGATCCTTCAACCCACTGTTTCAGGTCTTGCCATAGGCTGGTGGGATACTGCTTAAGCAGGTCTCCCAGACTTAGCATCACAGGGATGGTGACCAGCGTGGTAAGGAGATCGTTGGCTGCTCATCTCTCTCCTAATCTAGATTGTCCTGGCCAATGGCCGTGATGGAATTGCGGGCCTGTAGCATCAAGACTTGGCCTAAGCGGTACTACTTGTGGTGCGGTTGCATCCCCCGACTTTGGTCGAGGGGGTGAGACTGGCATGCTTATGCTGGAGAGATCATCGATCTTGTCCTCTAGGATGGGCTCAACATCCTTTAGGTGCTCTTGGGCCTCTTTCACCCATTCCTTCACTTTCTCTATGGCCTCTAGTTGACGCTTCGGATGGGGTATTCCCCTACCTTAGCACTTCCCTTTTCAGTCGTCTTAGGGGCTGAAGTTTTTGCCTCTACATCAGCGACCTTCTTTCCAGCAGGCAGAGTAGTAGCACTCTCAGTTTTCAGTGCAACCTTAGCTTCAGGCCTCTTCTTTCTCCACCTATGGCTCTTCTTCCCTATCGATGCTGCATCGAGGTTGCTAGGCCCTGGCAGTGATATGCTGACCTACTTCGTCTGGGCGCGAGTCATGACCCCCAATGGGATAGGTGTGGCCTCCCCATCGAGGTTCTCGACACCAAATAGCCCCAATGGGACAGATGGCACGTTGACTGAACTCGAAGATGGTTTTCGCTTTAGGCAGTCTCGACGAAGAGATGAGTGATCCCACACTCAACGCACCTTAGATTAGCTTTGTCTTTGTTCTGGTGCTCCCTCTCATGGCAGTGTGATGAGACATGCCCTGGGTGACCACAATGATTGGATCTTGCGTCTTCCCTCCTAGGCCTCTACCTTGTGCTCTTCGTAATGCCATCAACGGTACTGGTCGATAGTCCATAAGAATTGCTTTGCCCTTGTCGTTGTGCGAGACGTAAGGGTATACGTAAGTCTCTTCCTCATTCGACTCTTCCACATAGTGGACTGGAGCGCACTTGATGGATGGGTCACGTAGGGACCAGGCAGTCTAGGTATGCCTGTAGGGTTTATGTCCATCCTAGGAATAGCCGGCTTAATGTCCTGCGCAAGAAGGGCCAATGGGGCTCCCCTTTCGAAGAATGGATGCAGCCTGTTTGCCAGATAGGGCTGGCCGTATGGTTGCAAGTATGGAAGTCTTCTTGGTAATCTACAATGCACAATGTCGTGACCGAACCTACCACAGTTAGTGCAAGGTCTTGACCTAGGGTCTTGAAACTCAGCTGGCAAGTAGTTTTCACCATAGTACACACATTGGACATCTGGGCACGTTGGTTGTCTCAACATGTCTTGCAGCTTGGCTATCTCCACATCTTTACATCAGCCAAGTCCTGGTTTGTCTCGGTGGCTTTTCCCTTATCTTGGGTGGTTGGACCTGATCGTTCGCTAGAGGTTGAAGCTCCCTCTAAGCTCTGCAAGTTGGTTTCTTGTGAGTTTAAGCTCCTGGAGCTTCTCTCTTTCAGCTGGTCGTCAACTCTAATGGCTTTCTCAAAAACCCTAGCTAGCGCATCTTGCTGCAGGCTTGAGTTGTTTGCCAAAGCCTTATACAGTTCCTCATTTTGAATTTCGTTGATGAATACAGTTGACACTGCTCTTTCAGTTGGTCGTTCACTCGTAGGGATTCTCTTGAAGAGACTCGTCACGTGGGTCACGTAATCGCGAATGTCCTCCTTCTCGTTCTGCTTGACATTCATCAGTCACACTAGCAGATTGTCAGAGTATCCAGGCTCGGCAAATCTCTTGATGAAGAGATTCTTGAGACCATTGAAGTTGGTTTGCTCTGCGGCATCTAAACTTCTCTACCAAGTCCTACCCTTATCACCTAAGCAGAGCCTGAAAGCTTGAGAGTGCTGTCGTGCTGCTGCGCATTCGAGGTGTGAAATCCACCAAAGGTTGTGTGTGTGACATTTGTTACTTTGTACATATTTAGTTGTTGTGTTTACAGTTTTGTTTTGCGTGGGTAGTAAAGTGGAGAAGGGAAGACTGATAGGTCAGATGTGAAGAGGATGCGGTCTGAGGAGATTTTGAGTGCTGCTTTGCTGAAAGGTTTAAAATCTGCCTGTGTGATCTCAGCTGTGACAAAGAATACACATGCAGGGGGTAGCAGCAGGACAATCTTACCCTTATTGGTGGCAAAGGTGTTATGGAAGGTGCTTCACCAGCAGATTGTGAAAATGTGGAGCAGATGTAAGATGTCAAGTGATGAATGCAGGACTTGGTGAACAGAGTGGTGGAGGATCTGTGAGCAAGGATTGTAACTGCTTAAAGTCAAATAACAGTTATGCAAGTCCAGTATCTCATGGGAAGATAGAATATTTAATCCCTGCCAGTGGGAATACAATGCAATTTCTTGTACCTGTCCTCGATCTGCCACTAAACCTTCAAGATAGCTCTACACAAACTAATATAGGCAGGGATAAAGAAGAGTTGTCCTCTCACATAAGTACATTGCTGGACAATGGGGAAGAAAAACCGTCAGCACAGCAGAAGCAAAGAACGTTGGCAAATTAGAGGCATATATTTCTTCTGTTTCTGAGGATAATGAGAGCAGTGATGACTGTGAGAAATTTCTTGGTGAGCTGAAAAATCAGGAAGGATGGTGGATGTTGTCAGATTCAGTTGACAATGGTGCATTATATCAGAGCCATGCTCAAGGATCAGTGTTTTATGCTAAATGTCCAGATTTAAGGGTTCATGTGTTGGCTGCAATAGCTATGGTGCCCGAAAGCACTTCAGGAGTCTTTGCACTCTGTGATGACTAAAATGGCTAAAATAAGTATCTACTGCTTTTCTGAGAAAGGGCGCTTTTCTAGTAGAAGAGAGAGGCCGCTTTTTGGAGCGCGGAAAATCCTGGCTGGTAAAGCAAAAAGAAAAACGTAGACATGAGAATACTGGGATAGATCGTGTTGTCAATCAGAAGCAGACAGAGGCGTGGGAGAAGCTTCCATGGCCATGGCATTAGAGAAGAAATCGCCTCTTAGAGCTACTGATACTGTGATCAAGGGACCAGAGAAATTGAAGCTTGTGTTTGTTCCATCTAAGGGAGGCAATGTTTGATGGGACGACAGAAGAAAAGCCAGAGTGGAGGAGCAAGATATCGAAGGGAAAAAGGAATGAAAGAAGTTGGAGAAGAGGGGCGCAGAACGGGACAAAGGAGTTGAAGGCGAAGAGCAGGGATCGAAGGGGAGGAACGAAATGTCGTGATAAACAACCATGACAAGACAAGTTCTTTAGTTCAGAATTACAACTTCTGTGATTGAAGCTTCACCTTCTCCGACAGCGCACCTGGAAGAGGATGAAGTGAGGACGAAAAAGAAGAGGCCGAAGGACGAAGGTGAAGGATATTTGGAGCTATTGAATGCTGACAAAAATGGAAAAAGCTATTTAAAAATAAGAATCAGAGCACAAGAACGAAGAAGAAGATGAGGAGGATGACAAAGATTGATAAACCGGCAGATGACAGAGTTCAAAGATCGTGATTGCGACATCAGAGGTCGTCTGAAGCTATTGAACGGCAGACGATGATTGTAACCATAGCACAGCACAAGGTAATAAAGAAACGACAGTGAATAAGATACAAATGAAGATGAAGTAACCCAGACCACCGAACCTGCAACGCTAGTTTCAGTTTTGAGGAGCGGAGCAGATTGAATTGTGCTTGTTAGTGATCCAATACAGCTTCCACCTATTGTCGTTTTCTCAGCAGCAAACAACCTGCTTTGCTGCGATTTTCTCTCAGTAGACGTCTTTGATAAATCTGATTCATATACAGTAATTGTTTATCACAACCAAACGCAAAAGAGTTACACTATGGAAGATGCAGGAGCTCTCGGTGTCCTCTCGAGCTCCAAACTCCATTTACTCTGCCCCTGTGACTACTCGATGCTAACTGAACATGCCCATCCTAACATCAACAAAAGGGACAATACTGACAGGTCATAAAGTGCTTTGAAAATTTCAAAGCCTTCTTTTAATCTACCAAAATAACGTCAATGTTTGATGGCATTGACCACATTAGTACTCTGATTGGATGGTGAAGAGATTTAACCTCATCAAATTTCATTCCCTCTTTTACTACTTGGACCAGGCTAGAGCTTTACTGGACTGCCAAAAAGGCCATGAACAATTAACAATTACTCTGAAATAACTTTGTGATACAATTACTATTTTCAAGCTGACTATACCTCTCCTCAAATTCTCGAATCAATTCCGAAGCAGCTAGACCTTTGTTTGGCATGTAGACCCACTCTCGGAATGACCGCCGAGTAGCCATACCAAAGTCCTCAAGGAAGTATTCTTCTTTCAAGGCCTTCTTAAAATCTTGCCAATGTGTATTTTGAATAAAAAGATCAGTCACTTTTGTCCTCAAAGCAGGTGTGACAAGACGAAGGAAGTACTTTCTCATAAGTCCAGCAGGAACTCCAAAAAACCCCATCTTGATCTCATATGTCTTCAAATATGCTGAAACATTACGCCCGTCAAATAGCTTCTTCTCATTCTCAACTGCTTCAATAGCCTTAGTCGCGCTGTTTGCATTCTCCTGCTCCGAATAGAGTCGCCTTTGCTGAGACAACTGCTGTTGATGCAATTGTTGTTGCTGCTGCATATACAATTGTGTTTGCTGATTTTGGAGCTGCATATACATGGACATATTCTGCAAAATCTGTTTTAGATCCTCTGTTGAAGTACTTGATGCAACAGTCATTGATGGAGCTGAAGTAGACGCAGCTGGAATTGTAGAAGAAGCTGAAATAGAGGCTGAAGTATCTCCCATCCTGAAATTTCTGCGACGCTTTCACGTCGGGTTCACCAAAGATGTCCAAGGGTTTGAGAAAGAAAAGTCGCGACCACAGAGGACCTTGACTAATTCCAGGATAGAAGATCAATCAAGCGAGATTATGATTCAATTTGAAAGAAGAAAGCTAATGCCTCTTCTCTTTCAATCCTGTTTTTTTTTTACAACTTGCAACATGATGGTTGTGTTAGGTCTTCATCATCATCATCCAAGTTTACAATATCAGTCAAGTGTAGATACCACTTTTGAAGCAACTTGTCAGTTTTTGTAGACTTTTGCACTAAGTTTGATACCCCAATGGAAATAGAGACTGGAAAGACAGAAACAGATAACTCTGAACACAAAAATCTCTGCAAAGAAATTTGGCTATAGTCACCTTAGCATTGAACAAAGAGCATTGGATGTTGAAAAAGTTGAGCTTTTCTTGCAAGCTGCAGATCCTGCTCTTCAAGAAGAATTGGGTGAGCTTCTTGAAGATCGCACGAAGCCTATGGGTCTTAAAACGGATTGGCAGGATGCTTAGGATGCAGTCTCGACTTTGACCAAGAGGAGGATATGGAAGACTCGCCTACAAAATGGTTCCATGACACCTACACCATCATCTGCTCCTATGCCTACTTCTATCCCTGTTATTTCTTCTCCTCCTCAGCCAGTTTCTTGGCCTATGCCAGTGCGTACTGTTTCCACTCCACCTATTCCTCCTGTTCCACGACCGATGCCTACACCATCTGCTCCATCGGTGCCTACCTCTCTTGATGACATAATCAAAGGCATCACAGATTTGACACTGGAGTCAGTCAAAGCGGAGTTGGTGGGAAAGTTGAAGGAGCAGTTTGCATCGACTGCGCCTGCTACTTCTTCTAGTGCTCCTACTGCACCTAGGAGTGCTCTTAATGCACCTAGGAGAGATCAGAGATGTATTTGGTGTGATAGTACGGACCATCAGCATTGCAGGGATTGTGATTCTTTTCAGGATGCAAGGAGGAAGAATGTGGTATATTGGGGACAAGATGGTAAGATTTGGTTGACTGAGACAGGAGCTCCACTTGCTACCAACTTTGGTAAAGGTGGAATGAAGAAGTTAGTGGAGGACATGGCTGCGCATACTTCTTATGTGACAGCTAGAGGTGATGCTTCTGCATATGGAGTCCAGATTGAGAAGGGATCAGAGACTCAGTCAGCGCTATGGACTTATGCTATGGAGACTGCAAACAAGGGGAAAATTTAGCAAACTGTTTTGACTAGTGCAGGCTCTAGCATCAGATCAGAGACAGGTTGGGACTCGCCTGTTGACAGGTACTCTATTTATGCTTATTTGGCTAAGTCTCATGGTGCAGATGTACTTGTTGAGGAGAAGCGTAAGAGGGATGAAGAAAATCCAAGTGCAGCTAAGAAGACTAGAGGGGGTGAGTTTGTTACTCCACCTATTGCAGGACTGTCTTCAAAACCAGGGCCAGACTGACAGATGGAAGATGCTCAAAAGAGAGAAAAGAGGCAAGAGCCTAGAGAGAGAAAGCAGCCAGGGTTCAGATTGATGTCTGATATTGAGACATCTACAGACATGAAGAAAATCTTTAATGATAAGATACTTGGCAGTGAGGTGACTTTCACTATTTCTGAGGTTTTGGGCATCTCGAAAAGAGAGTTTCAGGATCAGTTTCAGGAGGTCCTGAAGAGGAAAAGGCATGCATTGTCTACCACTGATACACAGGGAGTTCTGATTGGGGAGTTGGATGAGGATGAGGATGAGGTTATGGTTGATAATGCTTCTGTTTTTCCGCAGGTAGAGAAGAGGGTTCAGCCTATGCATTATGCTGAAATTGATGAGCCTGTCATGATACCGCGTAGTCACTTTTCGCGGAGCCATTGGGCTAGGGCAACTACAGAGACGATGGTAAAGATTGGAGAGAAACAGGTGCCTTATGTTGCATTGGTGGATCATGGTTCAGAGATTAATCTCATAGTTCGTGGAGTTTATGAGAGTAACAGATGGCCTATGGATGTAGAGCATGGGTGGCGTATGAGAGCTGCCAATAACACTGCAGGTGATTTATATGCTGCCTGTCCTAGTGTCAGGGTTTCTATTGGTGATGTAGAGGAGGATTTTCATTTCTTTGTGCAGGATTCATGCTCTTATCCCATAATTCTTGGTCAGCCATTCATTACAGAGATGCGCATGGAAACAAAGGTCATGGATGATAGATCTGCTTATGCACGGATTCGCAGTAAAGATGGTATGAGAGCAGTTCAGTTTATGACTGTATGTGTGAACCATGTTAGAAATAGGGATACTCTCAGAGATGCACCTTTGCCCACTGTGAGGGATTCGGGTTTTCATTAGGTACCGCCGTTTCGCGAGACGACGGTGGTACAGAGCAGAGGAGATTGGAGTTCTCGCCTCCTGGCAGTAGTGTTTTCTCCTCCGGTTTTGTTGGGATTTCAGCAAACAGTTCGATGAGTTATCAGAAGACTTCTAGGTTGCCTACAGCTGCTAGGCAGTATATATGCAGGAAGGAGAAAAATTTGAAAAATGTAGGAATTTTGGAGGATGATGAGCACATAGATGGGATGTATGACAGTGTGATTTGTGCAGATACGATGACAGAGATGGGAGATATGCTGAAAACTGATATGCTGAATTGTCACAGTAATGTATTAGTGCAGTCCCTGGACACGTTTCATGAAATTGTAGATTTTATGTCACAGATTGAGTCAGAGGCTGAGGTAACTCAGCAAAGAGTGTTGAGTGCTGAAGAAATTCAGCAAACAGAGTTTCCAGCTGGTTATGATCAGCTTTCAGAGAGACAGAGGGCTGAAAACTTTCAGCCAACAGAGTTTACTGCTGAAATATTTCAGCATTCAGAGTTTGGGGCTGTTCCTGTGCAGTCCATAGAGCAGAGGGCTGAGAATATTCAGCCATTGGAGTGCAGAATTGCTGATTTACAGCAAGGTTTATGTAATGCAGAAGAGCATAATGAAGCCAGGGTTGACACGAAATACAAAACTGTGGATAAGAAGGTGAAGCCGGTTGCTGTACCGCTTCCACCTGGCAGTGATCAGCAAATAAAGAGGGCTGCTAAACAGCAAATTTTGAGGAATCCAGAGCATATTGGTCATAAATTTTCAGCAGAGACTCTTGCTGAATTGAAAATTGGAAATGGTGATTTCTTGCTACCCATAGAGAAGCAATGCTTTCAGGATATGCTTGAGCGACATGGAAGCGGATTTGCTTTTTTCCCGCATGAGATTGGATGTGTGAATCCTGATATTGTTGCTCCTATGGTCATTTTTACTATTCCTCATATCCCATGGAATCTCCGACCTATTCCAGTGCCTAAAGCACACTTGCCAAAGCTGATTGATTTATTGAATGAGAAAATCAGGATGGGAATCCTTGAGCCTTCATCTGCACCATACTCAAACATGTGGTTTACAGTTCCAAAGAAGAATGGTACTCTCCGATTTATTCAGGACATGCAGCCAGTGAATAGAGTTACTATCAGGAATGTTGGTATAGGTCCAGTTGTGGATGAGTTTGCAGAGGCATTTGCTGGACGTGCCATCTATTCTTTAGGTGATTTGTATTCAGGATATGATCAGTTTCAGCTGGCTTTGGAAAGCAGGGACATAACCACCATGAGAACTCCTATTGGGCTTGTCAGGATGTGTACCTTGCCTCAAGGTGCCACTAATTCTGTTGCGCATATGATGAATGCCATGCATAAGGTCCTTCGTGATTACATACCTCAGCTTACTATGCCTTTCTTGGATGATGTGCCCATTAAGGGGTGTGCAGAAGAAGAGAAGAATGAGAGTCTAAATGAGCAGGGATGCAGATACTTTGTGGCTGATCATATTTCAGCATGTGAGAAGATTTTGGCCAGGTTAGAAGAAGTGAACTTGACACTTTTAGGGCAAAAATCTATTTTTGGAGTGAATGAGGTTGTCATTGTTGGGCATATGTGTGGATATTATGGCAGGAAACCCTCACCTGATAAGGTGAATGCTATAGGCAAGATTGCGGAGTATTGTTCTACTACTTCAGAGGTACAGAGATTCATTGGTGCTTGTGTGTTTTATATGATTTGGATACCTCATTTTGCACACATAGCAGATTGTTTGTATCAGCTGCTTCGAAAGGGGCAGAAATTTTATTGGGATGAGAGTCACACTAGAGCCATGCGAAAATTGAAGAAGTTATTGCAGAATGCTCCTACTCTCAGGAAAGCGGATTATAATTGTGATAGGCCTATTGTATTGACAGTTGACACTAGTCCAATTGGCATAGGTTGGGCTGTGGGTCAAGATGATGCAGATGGAAATAGGTATGCTATTCGGTTTGGGGCGAAAGTCCTAAACGAGAGACAGAGGAGATATCCGCAAATCAAGAGGGAGTTATTGGGGATTGTCACGGCTCTTAAATGTGACAAGGAGTACTTTATCGGAGCTTCAGTTGTGGTAGAGACAGATTGCTTGCCATTGATTGGTATGATTACGAGTTGCTCTACTTCGGATATAGCCATGTTGAGATGGATTGCATACATCAAGTCATTAAATCCGGAATTTAAACACATAGCAGGGAAGGATAATCCAGTGGCAGATATGTTGTCTAGAGCCAGATATGATGATGAGGAGACTCTACTTGTAGAAGAGGATGATGCAGAAATTTCAGCCATTATGGTTGATCATGTTTGTCATGTCTATGATATTGTGGCTTTCACAGAAGAACTCTATGTTGGAGATTGGTTGCAGATTGGCAGGTACCTTAGTACACTAAGCAAAAGAGATGAATGGACAGATGAAGAGTTCAAGAAGATCAGAAGGAAAGCCTATGGTTATTTTCTCAAGGACGGATTTCTTTGGAAGCATCCGAAGAAAAGAGGCGGATTACCTTTGCGGGTTGTCTGCGATAGAGAGACACAGTTACAGGTGATGAGGGAGTTTCATGAGAGTCTTTGGGCTGGTCATAGAGGAGTATGGGCTACTTATGAGAAAATCAAGGAGAAATATTGGTGGAAAGGCATGTATAGAGATGTTTCTCACTTTGTTGAGACTTGCAGAGACTGCCAGATGTATTCAGTAGTGCGTCATCGAGATGAGCTTCATCCGACCTATCCGCTATGCATTCATTATAAGTGGGTAGTTGATTTGGTTACCATGCCTATGGGACTATGGCAAATGAGGTACATTGTTTTGGCAAGAGAGGATCTTACTAATCATGTTGAGGGCAGATCTTTGAGAACGAAGACCAGTAGTGCAGTGTGTAAGTTCTTATTGGAGGAAATTTTCTGCAGGTATGGTTGTGTGGGTAAGATCATTGCGGATCGTGGTGAATTGGATGCAGATGAAGCTAGGGAGATTTTCTCTCAGCTAGGAATCAAGTTGGCTCTAACAACAGCATATAATCCAGAGGGAAATGGAAAGAGTGAAAGAGGGCATCCGCCGATAGTGAAAGCATTAGCCAAAGCATGCAGAGGACGGATTGGAGAATGGCCGAGACTTCTACCATTTGCTTTATGGGCTGATCGTACGACTCATAGTGTTACCACAGGATATATGCCTGCAGAGTTGATGTATGGTCAGAAACCTGTTATGCCGATTGAGACTTGTGCTTTGACTTGGTCAGTTTTACCTTGGCAGGAGGATTTGATGAGAGAGGAGCTCTTGGCTCTTCGGATTCGACAGTTGGAGAGGAGGCCTGAGGATATTCAGCTAGCTATTGACAGGTTGAAGGTTGCTAGACTAAGAAATAAGGACAGGTTTGACAGCAGGCATCGTTTGCGGCCTAGAGCAATAGAAGAGGGAGATTGGGTATTGGTCTTTGATAGCAGCCTTGAAAATCAGCATACTGCACTTCGGAAGATGGTGAAAAGATGGTTTGGGCCGTACATAGTCACACATGTCTTTGATAATGCAACATATGAGCTGACTGAATTGGATGGGATAGTGCTTAGAGTGCCTATTGCTGGAAAAAGAATCAAGATTTTCAAGAAAAGGGATGACGAGGACTATGCATTGGAAGAATTTTCAAGAGAAGAGCAACGAGAAGAAACTCCAATGGAAGAGACAGATGATATGACAGATAATCTTGTTGATCTACCGGAAACGCATAACGAAGAGATTGATCTGTTTGTGGATCTTGATGATAACGATCATGGGTAGTTGGCCCATCCGGAGGATGCGCAGGATTAGAGGGGGTGGATGTCGTGCTGCTGCGCATTCGAGGTGTGAAATCCACCAAAGGTTGTGTGTGTGACATTTGTTACTTTGTACATATTTAGTTGTTGTGTTTACAGTTTTGTTTTGCGTGGGTAGTAAAGTGGAGAAGGGAAGACTGATAGGTCAGATGTGAAGAGGATGCGGTCTGAGGAGATTTTGAGTGCTGCTTTGCTGAAAGGTTTAAAATCTGCCTGTGTGATCTCAGCTGTGACAAAGAATACACATGCAGGGGGTAGCAGCAGGACAATCTTACCCTTATTGGTGGCAAAGGTGTTATGGAAGGTGCTTCACCAGCAGATTGTGAAAATGTGGAGCAGATGTAAGATGCCAAGTGATGAATGCAGGACTTGGTGAACAGAGTGGTGGAGGATCTGTGAGCAAGGATTGTAACTGCTTAAAGTCAAATAACAGTTATGCAAGTCCAGTATCTCATGGGAAGATAGAATATTTAATCCCTGCCAGTGGGAATACAATGCAATTTCTTGTACCTGTCCTCGATCTGCCACTAAACCTTCAAGATAGCTCTACACAAACTAATATAGGCAGGGATAAAGAAGAGTTGTCCTCTCACATAAGTACATTGCTGGACAATGGGGAAGAAAAACCGTCAGCAGCAGAAGCAAAGAACGTTGGCAAATTAGAGGCATATATTTCTTCTGTTTCTGAGGATAATGAGAGCAGTGATGACTGTGAGAAATTTCTTGGTGAGTTGAAAAATCAGGAAGGATGGTGGATGTTGTCAGATTCAGTTGACAATGGTGCATTATATCAGAGCCATGCTCAAGGATCAATGTTTTATGCTAAATGTCCAGATTTAAGGGTTCATGTGTTGGCTGCAATAGCTATGGTGCCCGAAAGCACTTCAGGAGTCTTTGCACTCTGTGATGACTAAAATGGCTAAAATAAGTATCTACTACTTTTCTGAGAAAGGGCGCTTTTCTGGTAGAAGAGAGAGGCCGCTTTTTGGAGCGCGGAAAATCCTGGCTGGTAAAGCAAAAAGAAAAACGTAGACATGAGAATACTGGGACAGATCGTGTTGTCAATCAGAAGCAGACAGAGGCGTGGGAGAAGCTTCCATGGCCATGGCATTAGAGAAGAAATCGCCTCTTAGAGCTACTGATACTGTGATCAAGGGACCAGAGAAATTGAAGCTTGTGTTTGTTCCATCTAAGGGAGGCAATGTTTGATGGGACGACAGAAGAAAAGCCAGAGTGGAGGAGCAAGATATCGAAGGGAAAAAGGAATGAAAGAAGTTGGAGAAGAGGGGCGCAGAACGGGACAAAGGAGTTGAAGGCGAAGAGCAGGGATCGAAGGGGAGGAACGAAATGTCGTGATAAACAACCATGACAAGACAAGTTCTTTAGTTCAGAATTACAACTTCTGTGATTGAAGCTTCACCTTCTCCGACAGCGCACCTGGAAGAGGATGAAGTGAGGACGAAAAAGAAGAGGCCGAAGGACGAAGGTGAAGGATATTTGGAGCTATTGAATGCTGACAAAAATGGAAAAAGCTATTTAAAAATAAGAATCAGAGCACAAGAACGAAGAAGAAGACGAGGAGGATGACAAAGATTGATAAACCGGCAGATGACAGAGTTCAAAGATCGTGATTGCGACATCAGAGGTCGTCTGAAGCTATTGAACGGCAGACGATGATTGTAACCATAGCACAGCACAAGGTAATAAAGAAACGACAGTGAATAAGATACAAATGAAGATGAAGTAACCCAGACCACCGAACCTGCAACGCTAGTTTCAGTTTTGAGGAGCGGAGCAGATTGAATTGTGCTTGTTAGTGATCCAATACAGCTTCCACCTATTGTCGTTTTCTCAGCAGCAAACAACATGCTTTGCTGCGATTTTCTCTCAGCAGACGTCTTTGATAAATCTGATTCATATACAGTAATTGTTTATCACAACCAAACGCAAAAGAGTTACACTATGGAAGATGCAGGAGCTCTCGGTGTCCTCTCGAGCTCCAAACTCCATTTACTCTGCCCCTGTGACTACTCGATGCTAACTGAACAGGCCCATCCTAACATCAACAAAAAGGACAATACTGACAGGTCATAAAGTGCTTTGAAAATTTCAAAGCCTTCTTTTAATCTACCAAAGTTAACGTCAATGTTTGATGGCATTGACCACATTAGTACTCTGATTGGATGGTGAAGAGATTTAACCTCATCAAATTTCATTCCCTCTTTTACTACTTGGACCAGGCTAGAGCTTTACTGGACTGCTAAAAAGGCCATGAACAATTAACAATTACTCTGAAATAACTTTGTGATACAATTACTATTTTCTTAAGGGCTAAGGTGACTATAGCCAAATTTCTTTGCAGAGATTTTTGTGTTCAGAGTTATCTGTTTCTGTCTTTCCAGTCTCTATTTCCATTGGGGTATCAAACTTAGTGCAAAAGTCTACAAAAACTGACAAGTTGCTTCAAAAGTGGTATCTACACTTGACTGATATTGTAAACTTGGATGATGATGATGAAGACCTAACACAACCATCATGTTGCAAGTTGTAAAAAAAAAACAGGATTGAAAGAGAAGAGGCATTAGCTTTCTTCTTTCAAATTGAATCATAATCTCGCTGGATTGATCTTCTATCCTGGAATTAGTCAAGGTCCTCTGTGGTCGCGACTTTTCTTTCTCAAACCCTTCGACAGCGCTGAGTCAAGTCGGTGAGGCCATTGGCTTTGTAGACTTGCTCGAATTGCTCTACGAAACTGTATGGATTATCGTGGGGCTGCGAGCTACTTTGCAACAATTGGGATTTTGGACTGGCTCTTAGAGCCTTGGTTTGCTCCTAATGCTGCTAGGAGTGATGTCGCTAGTGCTGCAGCACTTTGCTCTACTGCTGTGTTGTCTAGCAATCGCTTCATGAGAAGCTTGCTCAGCGTTAAGTCTCCTTCTAGGGCTCTCTCATGATCAGTTTTCTACCGGCTAGGTTCAACACCCGCTGTACCTCGCGCAATTCTATGCTTTGCCTTTGGCTCCTAGCCTGTTGGTCTCTGTTGTACTCTACTATGCTTTGCAGTGCCTTGTTGGCTAACTTCCTTTCCTCTTCTAAGTCTGCGATGATGGCATCTACTGTCCTGCCGTGGTGCTCATACTGGGCATGCGCATCATAGCTACTAACTAGCTGTTGAATTGCCTCTAGGAAGACTCCTAAGTCGAGTTCCTTGTTTGGCCTGTGGTTTAGGTTTTCTTCTGCCATCATCGTGTTCTCGTGCTCCACCAAGCTATCGATCAGGTTGAGTACGTTTTTCAAATCGACCTCTTTGGCGCCACTTGCTTGGTCCTACTCCGTGTGTCGATAGTCTGTCTATGTCTTTGGGTCTTCTCCTATTGGTGGGTTCCTTGAGTTGTTTATCTGAGTGAGTTTCTTGACTTATTAAATACAATCCTCAATTTATCTCCTCTCAGTGTGTGTGTTCCTTTCCGTGCACTTGTGCTCAATCAGGCTTTCAGTTTTCCTTAAGTGTACTTCAAGTGCGGAAATTCAAGGTGACTGCGGCAAAGAATATCTAAGCATCTTACACACTCTCGCTTCGTTTTGGGCTTGACAAGCTTGTCAATCAATTCTCTGGCCGTCTTGACAGGGTTTCGGGTTTTCTTGCTACGTTGCCTTGCTCATTCTTGGTCCGATTAGGGTTTATGGCTCAGCGGGCTGTTTCTAGGACTCTAGGTTTCACGATAGCCTATGCAAGCTGCTAAGCGGCTGCGCCTTACTATTTTACCTATTCCTTGTGCCAGAATCGAGTTCTGAGTGTCAAGAGGACTCGCAACAGGTTGTGCGGCTGAGCTCTAGCTGGGTCTGGTCAAATTTCTAGAAAATTTGGAAAAGTCCACACTCGGTCCAACTTGTCCAAATTGCAGGGGCCGAGTGGGTGACTCGGACGGGCTGAGGCACACGGACTGAGGGCCGAATGGATGACTCGGATAGGGTGGACTTGGACAGCGGGCCGAGGTGCTGACTTGGATGAACTGAGATGCTGACTTGGACGGCCGAAAAGGTCCACTCGGACAGGGTCACTCGGACAGGCCAAGGGAGTCTACTCGGACGGGCCGAGGCACACGGGCCGAGGGCCGAATTGGGTCGCTCGAACGGGCCGAGGGCTAAGTGGGATGGTTGGTCGAGGGTCGAGTTTGTAAGTGGGGCCGAGTGATGTCACTCGGATGGGCCGAGTAGGGTTTTGGGCCGAGTCGGTCGTAAGGCAAAGGGCTGAGGGCCGAGGGTCGATTTTGGGAGTTGGCCCAGAAACTAGCCGCTCAGACGGACCAAATTGCATGTGTCGAGGTGATTTTAATCAAAATTGACGATTTAGCTAATCATTTCACACATAACCTTCCAGATCACAACTAGGGTGCAAGAGGAAGTGATTGATATACCTGAAGTGATCGGTAGGCTCTTCGACGACAAGATCGAATCGATTCTCTACGGGCTCTCTCTCTCTCTCTTTTTCTTTCTCTCTCTCACTGCAAGGGTTGCAAATGAGCTCTCCCTTGGCATCTTGGCTCTTAAACCCCTTTTCGGGTAAGGTTTGGATGCTCCCAAGCACTCATTTGCCGACATTAAGCATCCCAAGCAATCTTTTTGCCATTTTTTGCATGATTTGTGCCCTGTTTTGCCCTGTTTTGCAATAGTAAACCCTACCCTTTTCCGATTCGATTTCCTAATCCTAACCTACTCTAAATGCAACAAGAATCAAAAGCAGAAAATTGAAACAATTTCTCCTTGTTTTCCAATCATCAAGGAAACAAATTAACAACAAAATAATTACTTGCTTTGAGGTTAAAAAAACCCAACTTCCTACCTATCTCAAGCTCCTGTTCAGGGATAAATCCCTTACTTCGATGCTCGATATGAGGCGCGCAAGTGCTCAAGCTTGAATCTGTTGGTCTCGGCAATGGAACCAAAATGTAGAGGGAACTCACACTCAACCGGCAAGACCCATGGACCACTTATTGTTTCAAGCGTTTCAAGCGAGCTCTAATGGCTATCTCTCACCTAGCCAACGCGCCGTCGATCCTACGAGTGTAGTGAGCTTACCTTGATGCTGAAATGAGTTGCCTCCTCTCTCGCACATGCTGGTAGCTCCACAATCCTAGATGCTAGCTCAAGCATCCTCATGCCTCCTCCATCTCCAAGCTCCATCCATCATAGCCACGCGTGCGAGAAAAGAGAAGAGAAGAAGAGAAGAGGAAATGGTGAAGAGCTTTACCCTCTTGATCCCTCACTCCCTCACACTCTCACATTCCCTCTCTCAAGAGCACACACAAGCAAGGAGAAGAGAAGAGAAGAAGAGAACTCTTGTTAGCCACACACTATAAGAATGAGCTTCCATTCACTTTTTGAACTTTATATACAAGCCCTAAAATCCCATGGGCACCCATCCCTTTTTTACATGACCAGCTGTTGTGGCAAGGTCCTTTCTCTATTTCCTTCTTCTAGTCTTATATGCCTCTAGCCTACACCCATCTAATATTTTACAATTGGTACACGAAGGAGCCTGGCGCTCTTTCACAATAGTTTTTAGAGCTTTTTGAGACGCCTTTCATTTAAAATTGCGCTTTTTGCCCCAGCTTAGCTTTAGAGGCCGCTTGCATGTCTTTGCTCTTTTTCCATCCTTTTTTCGCTTTTTCCTTCATTTCTCCGTCATCTTTCTCCACCATCTCGACTTGGGGTTAATGTTGAGATGACAAGCCCAACACATGCGGCCATTAATGATGGACCGCCTGGTTAGATGGGTCCACACGTCTACACTTAGCACGTCGGTGGTCATTATGACTCTCACATGGCCACTGACTCATTACTCATTATATTCAGATTGTTACACCTATTTACAACTGGCATAGTTATAGCGCCAGTCGACTAGTGTAGTCAGTTATGCATTGTTTGACTTAGTAGGCCACATTCCTTTATGTTGTATTTTATCTATACTTTGTGTACATTGTAAAGTGTGTGGAAGAAGAAGAAGAAACTAGCAAGAAAACGTTTTGGCCTCCATCTCTCTTCTTGTCTCTTGAGTGAGCTTCTCCTTGTGCATTCTGTGTGTGTTCGGTGCAGTATCTTGAGGAAGTCCCCCGACCACACGATTCTTGACATGGTATTAGAGCTACACCATTGATTGAGGCTGGTTTTGAAGGCTAAAGCAAAGGAGAGGAGCCAAGGATTCGAACAAGCAAGCAACGGGTAAGAAGCTCTTCCATTCTCTACTTCTTCTCTTGGACAGTGCTTGTGGAGGCACTGGAAGCAGGGCAGAGCAAAAATCTCAGATTGCAGTGAGGTTTGGTGTGCGTGAAGAGTGTTGTGTATTCTGCAAATAAGCCCTTTAGGGCTTTTTTGCGTTGCTATTTTGGCCATCCGAGGTCATTTCAAGCTCCGTTTTAGACTCGCAAGGTTGCGGACAACAGTTCGAGGTATCCTGCAATTTTAGCTGTGTCTGCTGTATACAGGTGCACATGTTGCAGATTTCAAATATGTAAGTTCAAAGGTGTTTACCAGCAAATAAACTCAAGGTTTATCTACAAACTGGTTGTAGATTGCATGTATTGTTGAGCAGACAGTGAAAAAGGCTATCTAGTGTATTGCTGTGCACTACAGGTCGAGGGTTGCAGAAGATTTGCTTGCTATTTGGTATTAGTTTTGTGATAATGGCAGAGAACAGTGGAAACCCCATCATTGAGAAGCTCGACAAGAACAACTACCCTTCATGGAAGTTCCGTATCACAAACTTCCTTATTGGAAAAGACCTCTATGAGTTTGTTTCAGGTGAAGAAAAGGAGCCGAAGGTGAGTGATCCTCCAACTACAGAAGAGACAAAGGCACGGAAGGAATGGAATGCAAAAGACAAAAAGGTCATGTATTGGCTATCTACAGTAATTGACAATAATATGCTGGGATATATTAGAAATGCAGAGAATTCATATGCAGCTTGGACCATACTTGAAAGTATATTTTCCGTAAATACAAAGGCACGAAAGATTCAACTCAAGCAAGAGTTGAATACATTGAAGAAAGGGAAGATGTCTATCAATAAGTATGCATTGAAGGTAAGGAGCATTGCAGATGCCTTGGCAACGATTGATGCAATGCTCGATGATGATGATTTGGTGTTGTCTACCTTGGGTGGACTTAACAATGAAAAGGCTTGGAAGTCTTTTGTAACTTCCGTATATGTCAGGAAGCCATTTCCAGATTTCGATGAGTTGGTCTCCCTTATGATCACTGAAGAGATCAACATGCAGAGTGAGACACCTGAAAAAATTGGTGAACAGGTCCAAGCTTTCTACTCCAGTTCAAGAAGGGAACATGGTAGGTCCTCTTTAAGAGGCCGTGGTATAGGACGTGGTAGTGACAACCAGCAAAACAGATTGAATCAGCAATTTGGTAACTTTAGAGGTAGGGGGAGCTTTAGAGGAAGAGGTGGATGGCAAAACAGAGGTTCTAACAACTCTGGTATTGTGTGTCACTACTGTGGCAAAATAGGTCATATTGCAGCCCAATATTATCCTAAGAAAGATGATATTCGCAGTGGTAAGTTGCAGCAAGGAAACTATGCATCATCTTCACGACAGAATGAAGACAAAAATGAACGTCTGTTTGTTATGTAGCATATGCTGAATGTTGTTACAGGAAAGGGAACACATGATGATGTTTGGTATGTTGATTCAGGTGCATCCAATCATATGACTAGCCATGCAGAATGGTTTGGAGAGATGTAGGATTTGCAAAATGCAGGTTATGTGCAGACGGGTGATGATTCATGCCATCCAATTTCACACATTGGAAAAGTTCCCTTGTCCTTGCATGATGGTAAGACAAAGAGTCTTTCAGATGTATTACATGTGCCATCTATTACAAAGTACTTAGTGTCAGTCAGTCAGATGGTAGAGCAAGGGCTGCAAGTCAGATTTAATGCAAAGGGCTACTTTGTAGAAGACTTCAATGACAAGTGTAGGTTGGTTGCAAAGGGAAGTAGAGTTGGACGTATGTTTACTTTGGATGCTGGAATTCCTACTATGAATGCTGCTATGTATGCTAAAGGAAAAGGTGTTGTTGCAGATATTGAAATTTGGCACAAATGCATTGGACATGCAAATATACAAAGGCTAAAATTAATGCAGTCCAAAGGGTTGGTTACAGGTTTGCCTACATTTAGAGTTGCAGAATTTCATAAGGTATGCGAAGCATGTCAGTTTGGTAAGCAGGCAAGACAACCTTTTCACATGACAGAGATGTAAGTAGAAATATCCTTGATGTTGTGCATACATATATTTGGGGGCCTACACAAAATGTATCTCCTAGAGGCAATTCATACTTTGTCACAATCATTGATGATTGTTCTAGAAAGCTGTGGGTATATTTTATGAAGGAAAAGAGTGAAGCGTTTGAGCACTTTAGAACTTTCAAGGCTGCAATTGAAAGAGAAACAGGCTTGAAAGTAAAGTGCTTGAGGTCAGATGGAGGGGGAGAGTACCTCTCGAATGAGTTCAGTGATTTTCTAAGGTCTCATGAGATAAAGAGACAGTTCACATGCAGGTATACCCCACAACAAAATGGTGTTGGAGAAAGAAAAAACAATCATATTGCAGAAGTTGCACGGGCATTAATGGCTAAAAAGAATATGCACAAACATTTTTGGTCTGAGGCTGTCCATACTGCTGTCTACATTATGAACAGAACTCCCATAGCTGCAGTTCATGGTACTAAAAGAGGCTTACATGCTATCATACCATACTTGGATAACATATCCAAGCCATACTGCCTTTGTGATAGCCATATACCATTATCACATCTGATCACCTCAATACCAAGAAAGTATCTTAGCTCACCCAATTCCTTCATCTCAAACTTCTTCTTCAAGAAGTCCTTAACTTCAGCAATCCCATTGTCACAGTCACCTGTAATAATCAAGGCATCCACATAGATGACTATGATGACCAAACCTGCATCTCCCCTTCTCACATAAAGTGAGTGATCAGCATCAGAAATACAAAAGCCAATATTGATAAGATACTCTCTGACCTTGTCAGACCATGCTCTAGGTGCTTGCTTCAGCCCATAGAGCACCTTCTTTAACATGCACACATATGTGGGATGCTCTAAATCCTCATAATATCTGATGGTTGCTCCATATACACCTCTTATTGCAATTCACCATGCAAGAAGGCATTCTGAACATCCATTTGCTACAAACTCCAACCTTTGGTTGCTGCCAAGGCAATCACACATCTAACAATTGCTATTTTAGCAATTGGACTAAATGTCTCTTTGAAATCTATGCCATATGTTTGAGCATAGTCTTATACTTGCTAATGGAACCATCTGCATTATGCTTGACTTTGTAACCCCACTTATAGCCCCAACAAATTTCTTGCCCTTAGGTAGGGGTACCAAATCCCAAGTCTTATTGGCTTCTAATGCAGCCATCTCCTCATCCGTTGTTGCATCCCAATGAGCATGACCAAAAACATCCTAAAAACAAGTGGGCTCAACATTCTCAACTACCTTCACCATATAAGCATAATGGTGAGTTGCATAAATTTCAAAACCAAATCTTTTAACATGGTATTTGACCTTACTAGACCTACGTACCACTGGATCACTCAGTAGAGCCTTTACATTACTATGTACTCCCTGTACACTTGGTGTCCTGACTGAAGGAATACCAAGCTCATCATCCAAACTCTTTGAACCACTAGAATCTCCATCATATCCCAAATGACTAGTAGATGTATCATTTCCATCCAACACTTTCTTCTTTTCTTTCTCTTTACATGGAACAATTTAGATCCACCTAAAGATGCGGGGCTACTCCTTAGTCTCCCAGACTGTAATATTTCCACAATGAAATATTAGTGACTCTAGACCTTGCACAAACGCGGTTCAAAGTAACCTCCCGCAATAGAAAAACCTTGGGCTAAGTGCTCCCTCCGAGTGCATCAACAAACACCAGCCCCACGTCGTGCATAGGAAGCTGTGGCTTGAAACCACAAGCCCTTGCGAGAACACCCATTCACGAGAAAAAAAGGGATAATTTTTGCAAATTTTTTTAATGTATTAACTCCCTCCCCTTCAGCCATTGCATGGTGGGGAGAGGGAGTATGAGCATGAGTGAGTGGTGGAGGGGCATGGGGAGGAGGCATGCAGCCCGCCACTTGTGTGGCTACCCCCCCTTCAAGCTATATGAACCCCCCCTCCCAAGCTTGAGGGGAGAGAGGAGGAAGGGATCGTGGTGCCGTGTTGCCTACCTATTGCCGCCGCTAGGACTGCTGCGCCGCCGCTTGGTGCTACGCCCCATCGTCATCATCATCATCATCATCATCGTCATCTTCACCTCCATCGTCATCATCTCCTTCATCATCCTCAAGCATCACTCTCTCTCCATGTCATCCCTGTTACAGAACTTGGAAGCTTCTATTGGAAGCTTCTAACTAAAGCTTCCATAGGCCTAGTTCACCCCATGCCTTCGGTTTTCTTAAAACCGTGTCTTGCAAGGCCCAATTTCTATGCAGGAAAGTAATCTCGGGCAGAAGTGACTTTGTAAAGCATAAGAGAGCCAAGGGGAAGCTTGCTGAACCGAAATCTGTTGCATCAATGGCTCCTAAGAAAAAGGCGAGAGGAGCACACATGGGAGCTTCCAACCCGAGTACAAGAGTGGACAACGCCCCGACTTTGAATACCCAGGTTCCAAAAATTAATTCCGCATGGAAAGGATGCATTAAGCATGTTTTAAATCCACGTAGGGAAGCCTAAAATGCATTGGAAAATCTATATATACTTGTTATATTTACAAGTTCAGTTGCATGACTAGCACTTGCATTGCTTGCATTTCCATGGTCAAGGGTAGTTTCATTTTTGGACGTATATTGCCTAAGTTAAAAGATGGAATTGTCCAAAGGCGTCCTTGTTGCATCACGCAAAGGATAGGGCATAAACACATAATGCACTTATAAATTCTTGATTGTGACTCGTGTATAAGATAATCATAGACGGCCATTAAATGATGTTCGAATAGTTGCAATGCATGGGAAGGATTTATGTACTTTGCAAATCACATGCGGTGATGATTAAATTCTAGGTTGGGCTAAGTGATAAATGAAGAATTAAATCAATGATGGACTCATGGCATTCGTTCATGCATGGATTTTTTTAAAATCAAAGTTTGTATTTGGGAAAGGATGCATCTTCATTAAAATGTTAAAACTTTGAATTCGATGCATCAACGTAGGGTTTATAAAAGTTAGCTCTGATTGTCAATCATTATAGTGTAGGGCAAGGAAAAGAAAGATCTCTATAAGATCCTATAGTCGCATAAAGGAAAGAGCTCTATGGTCTTGAATCTGCATATTCACATGGAATGATACATCTCGTATATCTTGCAGTTATCTACATCTTTTAGGGAAAGTATTTGCATCTTTAAGGGGAAGTTCATCTTTAGTCATGGGTTGGTTAAATTCATGTACAATAAGTAGCCTACATGAAAATCACAAAGGTACGATTAGATTGCATATGACGATCACCTCAACGTGCTAGGTAGGGTTAAGTTACATTAAAATTATGCCTAGTATTGCACTTGGGATGCCGATCTAATATTTCCGATCTCAAAGGTCTTACCCACATTCTCGAAATGTTAGGACTATCTAATCACCCATGCAAGAATGATCTAGGGTTCTCACCCTAAGGATCAATTGACCAAATGCTAGACTTCTGCAAGGAATCTAGGAACCCTAGGGCCAAAACGTCTATTGGCCTAGTAGGGTTAGGTTTTGGATTCTTGACCAAGGAATACCATGTGATGAGAGAATAATCCCAAAAGTTAGGTACTGACACCTATCTCGTGCAACAAGCTACAACGTCATATGGTCTTGTGTCTAAATCACAAAATAGTATTGCTATTCCTTAAATCAAGTTTAGCGAGTTTTAATTGCAAGTTAAATTTCCTACGAATTGAGTAGTTGTCATGTTTCAACACTCTTCCTTGAAGACGGAATTGTCAAGCCAGAATAGTAATGAATTGCCAAGAAAGCAATTGACCAACCAAGTTAGGGCGACGAGGTTGCCCAGGATTTATTGACCTTAATATAAGGAAACCTAAGGTATTGACAATTTGGGTCAATAGGGTATAAACCCTAACCGAAGGAAAGAGGGTAAACAAGCAACTCAGCTTATGAAACCCTTGGGATCTTGCCAAGTCGCGATTGATCCAGGATCGAATGCTGGAGGCATTCGGGGAGAAGGAGTCACACCTTAGCAGTTGGCCTTACAAATGACCACTGGAATGCTCGTGATTGTACACTTAGGTGCACTGTTTGTACTTCTTTGCTCAAGGAATTAATTCAAGAAAAATAACTAATGCTTCAGGTTGAAAGCCTGGAGGGAGAGGCAGTATCAGTTACCTCCGACTGTCTGCCTGATCCTATCCAAGGGGATTGTTAGCCGTGCCGGGTACGTGGACTGAACCCGCCACGAGAGGTCTCTCCGTGGGGGCTACTTGTTGCTATGGGAAACCTATATTGCTTGGTGGCAACCCTCAATTAATGTTCTTATCTTCGAGGGTCAACATGAAGAGGTGAAGCCTTTATCACATGGTGATGAACCTCTTTCAATGTTCTTGTCTTTGAGGGTCACTACTAAGCAATAAAGGCTACCCATTGTTGTGGGATAGCCTCTATCGCTTGGTGACGACTCTCGTCTAGTAGTCTTGTCTCCAAGTCACCATCAAGCATGGCAACCCATTACCATAGGGAAATTTCTATCACTTGGTGATGGCCCTCATTCAGTGTTCTTTTCTTTGATGGTCACCACTAAGCGATAGCAGCTACCCATTGCTGCGATTATTGCTTAGAGTTGGTGATCCTTGTCTAATGTTCTTATCTTCTAGGGTCACCACCAAGTAGTCTATCCCAACACATTGCTATGGGACAGTTCTCTATTTCTTGGTGATGACCCTTGTTCAATGTTCTTTTCTTGTCTTTGAGGGTCATCACCAAGCGAGAGAGGCAGTCCATTGCTATGGGGTAGCCTCTATCACTTAATGGTGACCCTCGTCCAATGTTCGTATCTATGTCACTTGATAGTGGCTTTCTTTTGTCTATGTTTCAAGGTTCATGGTAGGGGGTCCCTCCCACAAAAGGTGTAAAAGATATCAACTCATCGCACAATGTTTAGTAAGCTATGTAGGATAAAATTTCAAATGCAACGTGCAATACTATGCATGCCATTCCAAATATTGGTTCAAAACATTTGTGATCACTGGGCCATAGACATGCAATGGACAATCTCAATAGTCCTCACACTTTAGGATATTGACAATTCTTTGTCAAACTTTTTGAAGACACATATTTTCTTGTAGCCCATGCCCAGAGGGTGACAATTATGCCCAAATATTTCCATAGCTTGCGCTGCTTGCAACTCTAGTATGATAGGCTTCAAAATCTTGTGGAGATCTCAAATTGTCACATAGAGAAAATTCTTGTGGTCCCACCTCTTCACCAATGAAAAGCTAGGCCGAGATCCCTAGTCTCCCACAAGAGGGACACACACTTACAAAGAGCACAAGTAGTGCCCCAACACATGGCCAAAACCCTAGATAGAGTCAATTCCCATCAACGTGAGATGAAGCCTCATGAGACCAAGCTCAATCTCAAGCCTAAGGCTGAGCGTCTAAGCCCTAGATGGAGCCCTATTACATCAAGTTTTAGCCCCATAGACCCCCAACAACTAAGCCCCACTAGATGGAGCCCCACCAACAAGCCCCTGCGGTCCTAAACCCACCAGCCCCACCAAACCAAGTGCAAGCCCTAGATTAAGCCATACCAACCATAGACCAAGCCCAACTTGCATCAAGACCTATCTCTTTCTCCTCCACCTCTACTTCAATTTGTCTTAGACATCATCAACCACCAAGTTTTGACGAAGGAGGAGCATGCTCTTGATGGAGAGCTTGACAATATCCTTAGCAAGTTTATGGCCTAGTTGGAGCGAGTTGTATCCACTATCAAGGCCATTATAGCCTTAAGAGGGTAGTGACAAGTGGTAGAGATTGACAATGTTGATATTTGGGTACTTTCTCACCGTGATCAATAGGAGTTAATGAGCTCCATTCTTATTGCCCTCTATAAGTTTTAACTTTTTTGGGGAGGCATCTTAATCCTTGATCTCATTAGATATATTGCTTTAACTAACTTTTTTAATCCTCCTTATTTTTTATAGCTATCTAATATCTTTGATACCAGCACTAGGGTTGTAAAGTGCTAATAGCCCAATAGACAGCACCAAACCTACCAATAGAGCATGCCTTATGGTGGCATCTACAATGCCCGTGCCCCAAAAACCTAAAAAAATACCCTTGCTCTCACCAAGAAGCCATGCTAATACACACAAGAATGTGGCACACAATAAATATGACCATCATCTTCATCCTCACTCTCTCCTTCTTCCATGGAAGAGATAAAGAGGAAAGCACAAGAAAGGAAAGAGAGAAAGAGTTGTGCCAAAATGAGAGAGAGGGAAATTAAGCGTGAGAGGAGAAGATAAAGGAAGAGAGAGGTTGTAACCACCTCAACCTCCCACCTCCCCAAATCACCCGACAAGCCTCTTCCTTTTCCTTTCTTGATATTATAAAATTGAATTGCATACATCCTGGCTAAGGTTTAAAGACCCTTTATTTTTGGAATGAGACAAAGGTGTTTGACCTTTCTTTTCCTTTCAACATTTTTTAATGCGAGCCTTTTGGACTACACATTTTACATTGCTTTGTAAACAAATTTTTGACAAGATGGTACAAAAGCAAAATGCTATTTCACAAAATATGTTCCCATGTTGAGCACATTTTGGTGCCTTTATTTGCACATATTTCTCGATCATCAAGTGCCATATAGTCTATTGACCCACTATTATTAAGGCCTCTATAAGATGTTATAACCTCATATCCCTAACTTTTGAGGTCATTTCCTTACATTAGGATTAATGATTCGTGAATTGTTTTCATTAGCTACCATCAACAGTAAGTGGAGCCCCAAAAGGAACACCAAGGAAAAGGGGTTTCTACTGCAAGAAAATCTATCTTGTAACATCAACAAGCTTTTCTTTTATTCTTTTGAGAACCACAACAAGGAAAAGAACAAATCTTCATGCAACATCATAGTAGATATCTCCCACGGATTTGATAGAATCAACCATAATCTTCAACATCTTCATAGAATCCATCAATAGAACAAGAAAAACAAGAGAATACACCACTTTTGAATGGAAATAATCACATAGTATTCATCTTCATTGTCTTCATATTTTTCTCTCTCAATCTCTCATAAACAAACACATTGTTTTGATAGAATTGGTTATCTCTGACTCTCTCTCTCTCTCTCTCTCTCTCTCTCTCTCTCTCTCTCTCAATCAAGAGTACATCATCTCCTTACTACAATACTCAATAATCACTCATAATAATCCTTCTTAGGTCGTGGATGCACCTCCCAAGAGGCATGGGAGGTATGAAAGGGCACCAGAGCCACTACAGTGTCTCTTCATAGCTCACTACTATCACTTCATTCCAGTTTGCTCTTCAGTCTTCAGCAGCTGCTTCTTCCATTTGTTTTAGCTCTTTTGAACTTAGATTCATCATTTCCAAAAGTTATAAAACTTTTCCAAAGTCACACATACATTCCACAAAACACTTACAGAAGATCTACAAAAAGAATAGAGACAAAGGCTCTACAGAAGGTCTACAGAAGGTCAATAGAGAACATCAGAACCTCATAACTCATACTAAAACCATTCCAAACTATAAAAAACTATTCAATAAGCTTTCAAAATCTTTCAACCTTCATCAATCATCAATCCATGCTTCATACATAAGAAAATCAAAACAAAATAGAAGCTAAACAAAAGGTATCATAACCAATCAGAACCTCAACAAAACCTATTAGAACATCACAGAGTCTCATATTTCTACTAAGAATCATCATGAGCTTCCAAAACATAATCAATATCATCCAAAACACTCTCAAACACTTCCAAAACAACTAATCACCACTCAAAATCCATCAAAATCAACCATTCAGGCCTCAAGAACAACAAAAAGCAGTTAAAAATTCAGTCTTTTTCCACTCTCAACATTAAGTGATTAATCAAGAGCATTGCTTATTTGTGTACAATGGCTTCTTCTATCCTAGTTTTGGTGCTAGTGCTTTGGAATTTTTATCTTGTTTGATGATTGAATAGGGACCATTAGAGTCTGAGAATGTACAATATTCTTACAAACATGTTATTTTACAAATATTATTGGCAAGGGCACAAAAGAGCCCAACTGTAAGCATTCACGCCTCTCCTTTCAGGTTAGCTTGTGTTCTTTGAAGGTATCATCAAGAGAATTAACTTGGCCCATGTCTCTAAAGCTACACACAAACTTGTAAGCTAGATGGAGAGACTTATAGTTGATTAGGACGATCTTGTAGATACCATGACTACATGGATTGTGTGAGTCTCATGTCTCTAAAGCTACACACAAACTTGTAAGCTAGATGGAGAGCCTTATAGTTGATTAGGACGATCTTGTAGATACCATGACTACATGGATTGTGTGAGTCTCACAATAGTCCGATCAAGATATCAGTTGTGGGTGGAGAATGTGCCTTAATATATTTCTTCTTCTAAATGTTATATATGAACTTCCAAAATAGTTGATTTATAATACAATCTTATTTTTCCAATCAAAGGTCGCATTTTATACCTTTGTTTTTTACACAGAATATTAACATACAAAGATACTCTGATTTTGAAGTTAAAATTTTTGAAATCACCACCCTTTAGCATATTCTATCTTCAATTACCAAGCATTATAGGGAGGAGGTGGTGCAAAGAGATGAATGAGAGAGAGAGAGAGAGAGAGAGAGAGAGAGAGAGAGAGAGAGAGAGAGAGAGAGAGAGAGAGAGAGAGAGAGAGAGAGAGAGAGAGAGAGAGAGAGAGAGAGAGAGAGAGAGAGAGAGAGAGAGGTGGTGTGAGGAGGAAGAAGCTCATTAAGGGATATGTGAGCATAGGAAGAGGCCATACAACAATATGGCATTGATATGGTAGATGTGTATGAATGGGTTCAATTGAGGGAAACTTTGGAGAGTGGATTGTAAGTAGTGGATATTGGGTCACAAGGAGTGAAGAGGGATCTGCACAAATTGGAAGCTTTGAGGCTTATTATGGAGGAGGCAGCATGTCAATCCTCCCAATTCCAACAAAAAATGCACCACCAATCCCAACCCATTAGGGGAGATTTGAGGTCAATTTTTGGCCCTGTAAGAAATTGAGGAGAGAGAAAATGAGATGCAATTTATAAAGAGCATTATTGGAAAAAAATTGCAATCTTGGGAAATGTTTCCCCTTTGTACATTGGTACTTTTGTTGTCTATCATTCATTGACGATGAATGTCAAAGGCGTCACATGCACTTGTATCTTCAATGCCTCACCGTCGCTTAGAAACTTCCCTTCATGCTCAATGACTCTCTCAAAATATTCCCTTTTTTTTTTTCAAATTTTTGTTTTAGGGGACTGTAAATCACATCCAATTACAAGCTTGGATCACTTCTCAGTAACTTGATTGCAAGCATGGATAATCATAAATGTCCATACCACCTCCATATTGATATGAATGATGAGTATGTACCTATTTGCAAAAGAAACAAGGTGTTTAGTAACACACTGATGAGTGTGTTGGAAGCAATGAGATCAAAGGACATAAAGAATATCAATTTATGAACTAATGGTAGGTTGTATCCTACAATAAAAAGAATCCCTCTATTCTCTTTGTGTTCCTCATTGTTGTGATTTGTTAGAGATGTTTATCAAGGGCCTCTAGCTTATACCCAAAATCTATAGGCCATTCAAACATTATGAAGCTGGAGAACCCAATGTTATGCTAGAAAATAGATACAATAAGGAAAAACTTAGAGGAGAGCCAAAGAAAAATAAGGAGTCTTAAAATCCAACTACATGTAGTCGGATGGAAGGAAATGACACACTCAAGGTGCATGAAAGGCAAAGGAGTCTGAAGAATATCAAGACACTCAAGCTTGAAAGTGAAGATTGTAGGAGAAGAATAGCAACAATACAGTAATAGTTGGTCACTCGCCCTAAACTAGTTGTATTCTTTTATTGTGTTTCAGGAGCATCAAGTCCAAAGCAAGTATGCATTCTATGAATGCATTACGAATCCATACTCACATGTGTGTCATCATTTTTGTTTGTAATTGATAGGTCCATTCTCCATCCAAACAAAGCAACAAGGAATGTAGAGAGAGCATCACCAAGCCTACATCAATATTATTCCGTCCAAAGATGTAGGGAACATGTTGGTCAAAACACTCTACTTATTGCACTTTGACCTCCTACAAGAGGTTCATAGATGCTCTTGGATGATTTTTCTAGACACACTCTATTTTTTTGATTAGTTGTTGTGGTTTCTTTGGCCTTATGAGCTCATTGATTTGTATCTTCATGCTATCTAGCTAAGTCATTAGTTCATGAATAGTTGTTGACTTATATTATTGTGATTCTCCTTGAATAAGACTCTTTTTCTACTAGAATATGTACCACCTACTGAGAGATGGACCAATCTTTCCAAATAAGCATTGAGTAGAGTTGAAGAAGGAGCTCACGCTTGACCGCCAAGACCCATGGACCGCTTATTGTTTCAAGTGTTTCAAGCGAGCTATAATAGCTACCTCTGACCTAGCCCAACAGACCTTTGGCCCTACGAGTGTAGTGAGCTTACCTTGATGTGTCCGAATGAGTAGCCTCCTCCCTCAAGCACTCCAGTAGCTCCACGATCCATGATGCGAGCTCAAACAAGCTTAACCCTCTACCATCAAGTTCCATCCACCATAGCCGTACATGTTGAGAGCTAAAAAGATGAGTGGATTTCCTCTTACCCACCCAGCCTCCAATCCTCACTAAGAGAGCTAAAGAAGGGCACCACCTAGCCAAAGGGAGAATGGGCTAGGACAACCCTTTCCTAAGTGAATGGAAAGAATCAAAACACAACTTCACAAGAGAGAATTTGTAGCCCATCTTAAGGGAAATGAAGATGATGGAAGGTTAAGAGAGGTGACGACTCCTAATTTCTCCCATGAATATATATATAATATGAGAAAATAAAGATTCCCCTCAAATAAAGCATATGGCAAGTCTTACTTAATAAGCTTAAGTATAAATGTAGAGGAGAATTAGAAGAGAGCACATATGATCTAGACTCCATATGATCTAGACATCATATTAAAATATGAGAGAGAGGGAGAATATAAGAAGAGAGAGAGACAAGAGGAGAAGAGGTAGAGAAATCTTGCCATTATATATTCATGGAATGCTATATAAAAAAAGAGACTCACACATAGCTTACCTCAAAGAGATGGGCTAGTATGAGGGTGTTGTGGGCTTGGCGATCTATAGTGCTCTCATGTGCTTGTGATTGTGTCCCTCTTTACATCTCCATAAGCACCTTATATAGCCTCCATGAGGGATTAGATTAAGATAATCTTCTTGATTACCATAATCCTAGATTATGTATGACATCTTTGATAATATGGAGAATAGTGGAAGGGACCAGTCTCCACCTTGGTCAGCATGCAAGAAGCCAAGGGTGGTGGTAGACAAGCTAGAGAAAGGGAGCTAGATTACAAGACTTGGGTGCCCAAAGCACATTATTATAATATATTTACAAGAAGGATAAAATGGAAAGTTGATGTGATAAGGGTGAAAAAGAGAAGAAAATTGCATGCAACTAGCAGTCTGCGCCTTTGTAACTTAAAATCAGTAAAAAATCTGAAAAAAGTTTCTTTTGCAACTTTGTAGATCAGGTTGAAACTGGTCAAGTAGCGTGAGAATTTTCTTGAAATTCAATTTTCCCTGGGATTTATTGAAATTGTTAACCCTCAAACGAACAAAGGTGGAAAATCCAAAAAAGCTGAAGCAGAAGACAAGGCCAAGGCAAAAGTGAAACAGAAGACAAAGGCATGCCAAGAAAAATCTAGAAACACAAGAAGTGCAGAAAAGTCCTAAATAAGGGAACAAGGCACACAAGGAAAAGCACAAGTCAATACGTTTGTAAAAGAGCGCAAGTGCATCATGGTTTAATTCAAGGAGCGTCGGGCTCTCACCCTCACCTGTGCAATTTGTAAATGTAGACGGGCGGTGGAAAGGAAGCTAGGAAGATAGAAGGACAATGGGAAAAAGGGCCTACACGGCCGGCCATGTAAAAAAGGGGATAAGGGGATGACCGCCCAAAAGGGATTTAGGGTTTTGTATATAAAGTTGAAAAGTGAATGAGAAGCTCATTCTTGTGTGTGGCCAAAAGTGGCTCTCCTCTTCTTCTTCTTCTTCTTCTTCTTCTTGCTTGCTTGAGCTTGTGCTTGAGAGAGGGAGTGTGAGAGTGTGAGGTTGAGGGACCGGGGAGGAGAAGCTCTCCATCTTCTCCTCTCTTCTTCTCTTCTCTTGTCTTGCTCGCGGCGATGGAGCTTGGAGCATGGAGCTTGAGGATGGAGCTTGCTTGAAGCTTATACTTGGATCGTGGAGCTACCAGAGTGCATGAGAGAGGAGGTAACTCGATTGGCATGGAGGTAATCTCACTACACCCGTAGATATGGATAGCGCGTCAGCTATGTGAGAGGTAGCCATTAGTGCTTGGCTTGGAACGCTTGAAACAATAAGCGGTCCGTGGGTCTTAACGGTTGAGCGAAAGCTTTCACAAAAATTATTAAAAAATACTTCCAAAAGCTACTTTGAATTTAATACATATAAGCATGTGACATAGGGGTCCGTACTTGTAAGGTTTTGTGTAAGATCCAAATGACAGCATGATATGGAGATTGACTTGTATACAAGGGTGAGGTGTCCTCTAATGATGGTGATAGATCCCAAATCTTGGTGATGCAGGTGGAACGTAAGTGTAGTTGGAGGCTAGTCCTTTGAAAAAATCTATGTACTCACTCAATCCCTAGGTGTAATCCATTTTCATCTTTACTAAGATAACACATCCCTTTTACCCTTTACATTGACATCCCTCCTAAGAACTTATTTTCCCACTTGCTAGAGTTATCATAACCGAGAAGCAATGTAGCATACCTAGTGCTTGAAGAGTAAACCCAAAGTGATAAGATGTAGGGTTTAAGCTATGAATAAGGCTCTTGATAGGGGTTTTGGCCAAATTTTGTGGTAGAAATCTGATTTGTAAATAACTCGGATCATTAGCTCTCCCTTAGGCTAGACGCATTCATGCCTCTAGCTTGCTAATGATGGTCCAATAGAGCATGGAAGACTACACCCCCTCATTGGTGGCTCTTTGTTGAATGACTACTCTAAAGTGTCCCTAATTCTTTGAAAATAAGGCTTGAGTCACGATCCATTTACCCTTGTCTTGTGAACCCTCCCATCCATGTCACCTAGCTTATAGTTGCCACTTGGATATCTCCTTATGACCATGAATGGCCCTAATTCTTTGAAAATAAGGCTTGAGTCCCTAATTCTTTGAAAATAAGGCTTGAGTCGCGATCTATTTACCCTTGTCTTGTGAACCCTCCCATCCATGTTACCTAGCTTATAGTTGCCACTTGGATATCTCCTTATGACCATGAATGGCCCTTCCCACTTGAACACAAATTTAGCATCCTTTTTGGTATCAAAGAGGTTATCATAGTGTAGCACAAGTGATCCTTTCCTTATGTGCTTTCTAGACAGCTTCTTATTAAATGTCTTCCTCCTCTCTTCAGCCTGCATAGAATAGTGTTGGACTGTTGCTTCTCTGTCTAACTCCAGCCTCTCTAGATCCAAGATCCTTTCCTCTAACTTCTTATCTTGATTCTTCTCTCGATTGGCTCCTAAAACACGTAAGCTGGCCATTTCTACTTCTATAGGAAGCAAAGCTTCTTGGCTATAAATGATGTGAAATGGAGTATAGCCAAGTGAGGTTCTGAATGATGTCCTATAGGTCCAAAGAGCTGCACTCAACTTTTTATCCCAGTGCTTGGGGTGCATGTTTACTTGATTTTTAATTATCTTACAAATCAACCCATTCACCTTTTCAACCAAACCATTACACTGCGGGTGTTAGGGAGTAGAATGTCTGCGCTTGATTTTTAGCTTTTCCATTAGCTCCCCCACTATATTAGCCCTAAAACCAGGACCCCGATGAGAGATAATTTCTAAAGGTGTGCCAAACATGCAACAAATGTTTTCAAACACAAATTTCTCCACTTCTTGGACTGTGATCCTACTATTTGCTGAAGCCTCAACCCACCTCGTCATGTAGTCCACACCCATTATGATGTATTCCTTGCCAAACTGAGTTCGTGGGAGTGGCCCTATTGCATCAATCCCCCATTTCTCAAATGGGCCATATGCAGTTATGGGATTTTGTTCCTCACGCACTAGCTTCCTTGGTCCCTTATGGCAAGCATCACAAGTGTGGCACTAATGCTGCACATCTCGATGCAGACTAGGCTACACAAAACTGGCTTGGAGAATCTCTCTACTTGTTATTTCTTGAGCAAAATGTCTGCCACAAACCCCCTCATGGCAGCTCTTAATCACGTCCATAATCTCCTTTGCTATTGGCACCCTTCTAAGCACTGCATCCTTTCCTTTGCAATACAACACATAATTTATCAAGTGGTATTTAGTGGCCTTAGTAGCCAACCACATTTTCTCACTCTTATTCATATGTGTAGGTGCCTCACCATGCTCAAGAAAATAAAACACATCTTATAGTTGAAACTTACCCTGAAACAAGGGGAGATTTACTGCAATGATGCCCACCATTACCTCTTTCAATTTTTCAACTGCTAGAGCATTTGTGCCACTGTTTGTGCACCTTGGCACAAAATAGATTTGGGCTTTCTGTAGCTTCCTCATGAGAGTTTTAGCTTCTCTCATTTTCATGACTAAGTTATCATTTTTACAAGCCCAGATTCCTTTCATTTGCTTAACAATTAGCATAGAATTCCCAAAAGCATTAAGTCGAGTGGCACCATGTGAGAGACACCACCTCAAACCTAAAAGCAAGGCTTGATATTCAACCTCATTGTTAGAATGGACATCCTCCAAGATGATACCTTCTCCATAAAGTTTGTCACCTTCGGGACTGAATACCGTTGTTCCTACTATCGTTCTATCTTTAATACGCTTGTAGGCCCCATCAAAGTAGATGGCATGGGCATTCTCCACCCGTGGCAGGTCCTCAAGAGGAGGTGTCTCCTCTTTTACCTTTCCCTTCTCTTTTTCCTTATTTTGATGGCATCTAATTTATCATTGTATTGTATTAGATCCCTCGTGATCTAAGAGAGGGTGTCATAGCAGGATTGTTGGCTCGTGTGTGAGTCTATGCATGCTAGTTGGACTGGGCACACTAGTCATTATTTAGAAATTATTTTAGTGATTTTTTTGTGTGCCATTTGTGGCATTTTATGCCAATCAATTAGCATTAAATACTGACTAATCGGCTACCACATTTGGCATGTTTTGGGCCTATTTATTTAGAGACTCCTCCTCATTCAATCATCATTATTCTTCAAGTGGACTTTGATTGGAAAGGGGAGCTAGTGACATCGCGTCCACATAGCCAGAGACTCACTCTTGTATATGTTATTCTTGTGTTTGATATATGGATTCCACTTCACGAGCACATCTTTGAGTTCTCTTCTTTTGCAATCTTCTTTTGTTTTCTTTCTCTTATATCTTTTTTTAAGTAGTTTATTTCAACACTTATCTATGCTTCCATTTTGCTACACCATTTCTGACATTAGGCACATGTGACCTTTAATACCCAAGAACCTTCCACTTAAATATGAATATGCTTGAGTTATGATAGAACAAGGAAAAAATAATTAAGTATAATGTATACATATAAGTACAACAAGATAAGAAAATTCCATCTCATTCTATGTCCATCAACTTCCTAAGGAAGGCATAACGCTCCATTAGGAGACTCTTAGTGAGAAAATCAACAAGATCAACAAATCAGCTAGGCAGGCCCAAGTAGAGTCCTCCACCTCGAAGGTGTAGTCAAACTCTTGGAGTTGTATCACCCACTTAGCGATTCTGGCTGAAACATCCATGTGCTGTAAGGCATAGGGAAAATGCTCTTTTATCATGATCACTGTGAACGGCCTAGGGAGAAGATAAGGAGGAAACTTTCTTACATCAAACATTAGAGACAAAACTATCACCTCCACCATCTTGTACCCTCATTCTGATGCTGTCATTACTCTGCTAGAAAAGTAAACTGATCTCATCAGGCTAGTTTTAGCATCCTTTTGTATTATTTTTTCCCCTAGAGCATCTTTTCCAAAACTCAGGTTGACAAAAAACTCTCGATTCCAACAAGGCTGTAAAATTATGGGAAGGGTGTTGAGAGTCTTCTTCACCTCGTGAAAGCACCTTTCGCTTTCGTCACTCCACAGGAGCTCCTCAAAGTGGGTCAATTGTTGCAGTGGAAACACTAATTGGGAGAGGAGATAAATGAACCACCCCATATATCGCACCTTCTGAATGAAAGAGGTTAGTTTCTTCACAGAAGATGGTGACGGCACCACCAATAGGGCCTTAATTTTGTTTGAATCTGCTTCAATGCCCCTCTCACTTACGACATGCCCTAACAAAGTTACACTTATTTTGCCAATGTGACACTTCTCATGGTTTAGCTACCCCTCCATTTGTGCGAGGCAGTTGAAACCTTCATCCACATTCCCTAGATGTAGAGCCTTAGAACTATAAATACAAAAATCATCAATAAAGACCCTGATGGACTTACCAAAATATGGTTGGAAGACATAATTCATGAATCGTTGGAAGATAGATGAGGCATTTGTTAATCCAAATGGCATAACTTTGTAAGAAAAACACCCCCAGGCGTGATGAAGGTGGTCTTTTGTTGATCTTTCTCAGCTATTTGGATCTAGAAATAACCTAAATACCCATCACAAATAGTGTATCTCTCATGCCCGGCCAACTCGTTGAGTATTTCATCCTGAAAAGGAAGAGGGAAGTGATCTCTCTTTGTTGCAGCATTTAGCAGTTTGTAGTCTACACAAATCTGCCATTTGCCATTCTTCTAGGGTGTCACCACTACAGGTGAAACCCATTATGAGTCCCCTAATGGATAGATGAAGCCTGCCTTCAAAAGTCGTTGCACCTCAGTGAGTAGAGCGTTTTGTTGAACTACTCCCAACCGTCATAGCCACTGCACCACTGGCCTTGCTCCATCTTTTAGATTAATGTGATATTGTACTGCCATCACACATGATATGTTTATAATCAAAAATAAAAAGTGCAGAGTGTTTTATCACCACTTCCTTGTAGGCTACCTTCTCCTTAGTTGATAGATCCTTAGCCAACATTTTTTCTAACCCCTCCTTCTCGACCTATGGAAGCTACTGTGGAATTTCACTACTAGAAGGACCTTCTCCTCAGTTGATAGATCCTTAGCCAACATTTTTTTCTAACCCCTCCTTCTTGACCTATGGAAGCTGCTGCGGAATTTCACTACTAGAAGGACCTTTCAATGTAATCCCCATCACTTCTAGATTGCTTTCTTTCTCCTCATTAGAAGATTCGCCCTCTATCATAGATGACCAATCCTCATTGGAACTCCATTCATCAGTAGTGGTATCTAACACAAGATCCTCCTGTCGGCCCTCCTTCATGTTGTAGATAGTGCTCTTCCATTTTTTTTGCAGCCCCTTCTGTGGCCTTAGCTCTAAAGCCCCTGTCTCCAAATCATGTCTAGCTTTCATTCCCATTAGCCATGGTTGCCCAAGAATGAGTGGATAGCTATCCCCCTTCACTGGCATCACATACATGTCAAGCTCCAATTGCACTCCACACACCTTTACCTTGACTTTCTTTATAACTCCCAAAAAATTTACTACTACATTGTTAGCCATTTTGGCCCCAAATTCAATAGTTTCACTTACCTCTAATCCCAAATGATGCATCAACTTTTCTGCCATGACACAAATTTTTGCATCTCCATCCACATAAGCCTTTGATACTCTCTGCCCATTGATTTCAGATTCCACTAGAGGCACAATATCTTTCGTCTTTCTAGCCTTGATTGCATTCATGGGTCTAATGCTTACCATCTTTGACCATTTTCGCCGCACTGTTAAAAATAGATGCAGTAATTGTGGCCATGAAATTTTTGGACCTTGATCCCTTACATCAGCAAGCAAATCATAAGCTCTAGTACCTTTACCCAGGGAAAAATCATCTATCTCAATACATCGGCATGAGAAGCCCTCCTCTTTTTACTAATGCGTGTCTTTGAAGCCTTAGAAGACTCTGCCTCTTCTTCCATATTTTCAACCTCTTCTGGTGGTATAGGCTCCATCCTCTCGATTCTATGGGCTTTCTCAGTGGAATTGCTTCAACCTTTGCTACTTTGGCCTTCCCTTTGACATCACTCTCATCCAAACTGATCATCCTGATGTCATGATTCTCTGGCGGCTAGACAAGTAAGGGCGGCACCTCTGCAAGTGGTCGAGAATGCTGGAGAACTTGAATCGGTAGTGGAGGCCCTGGATTTAGTGGAACAAGCCTCTCCCTAGGTGGTGTCACTTATTGTTCCCTTCTTCTTGGTTGGAACCTATTTCATGGCAGACGCCTGGGATGAGGGAAAAAGTACATACCATGGCTAGGAAGGAGGCCGTACTCCTTGCACTAAATTCAACAAAAGGCTTTCAAGTTGATTAGTAATGCGTTGTAGGAGGTCTTGCTATGGAATCTCTTATTCGGGTGGGGCCTCTACTATTTCTCTAGGCCTTTGCATGGTTTTTGGTAAAACCTACATGGGGTCAACTCCCCCCTTCAACTAGGCTTGACACTTCAATTTCCTATCTTTCTCCCTAGTATAAGTGATTTATTCTTCATAGGATGTGGGAAACTTGCATTTGACCTTCTCTCTTAGTAGAGGGTAGAGTCGGGCTAGAAAACAATCTTTCTTAAGGCAATTAGGTACTCTCTCTCCCTCGGCTAAGGAGGCTATCCATTTATCCCACAATTTTGTAAACATGCCTTCATATGCTTGGTACTCCCCTGGTAAGGTTTGGCAAAGATCTAGGAGTTGTTCCCAAAGATCTTCAAGAGGCTCTGTATCTTGGCACTCGTGCAAGAATGCGGTCTTGAGATCCTCCTAGTTACCCCTTGTAGCCTCCGAGAGAGCTTGATACCACACTTGAGCATCACCCTTTAGAACTAAAGAGAAGGCCCATACTTTGGTTGCTTCATCATCCCGGCCTGTAACTAGGAAGGACATTTCTAAGTCATCTAGAAAGTCTAAAGCTTTCTTCCCTTTGTGCCCAAAAAAGCTTGCAAAAGCCATGATGGGAAGATGTTGATCTAGCTCAATACAAAACAAAGATGAACACGTCTAGGCCCTAGTCATATTTTATTAAAGGTAGAATAAATGGATTCATAGATGCATTAATCTCAGCAAGATGACGAGGGCCCAATAAGTCCCTTATGATATTTTGGGGCCTCAGCTTTGTGCTAGCTATTATATGCACGGTCTGCCTAGCAAGAGGATGAATAGGTCCGTATAAATCCCTATGGTTCATGGGATGCACTTAGAGTAGAATGAATATATGCACATTAAAAGAGATGTTATAATCCAAAATAGGAAAAATTATGGGGTGAGGGGACAACAAGATCTCTCTCAACCGCTCAGCTCCAAAATAGAAGATCAACCTTTGCTTAAAATGTATCTTTCTACTAATGCAAACATCCACCCTAATGTTTTGAACCGATTGAAAGTTATAGAAAATATGATTATTCACTTATGCATTAACTACAAATTTCCACTACAAACTTTCATTAAGCGTGTTGCTGAAGCTCTGGCCTCTTAGATCTCACCACTCGAGAGATGTGAATGATTTTCTCACCAGTGATTAGCCTACCTTTGGTGTGATTATCATCAGCCTTGTAAAGCTCATAGGCTTTGATAGCTACCTTCTCAATTACTTTGAGTCTTCTTGCTAGTAGTAGTTGAAGCGTATCACCATATATAGCCTCTCGCCAATACCGCACACCATTGATATGTAACTCCCCCTCCAAAAACTTGTTAATCCCTGAATTTAAAAGCGCATTTACCACTTGAAGATGAGGCTCCTTACGGAGTGTCTTTACACTAGATACAAAGCACTCAACACAATGCCTTGACTTAGAGACTTGATGAGAGTAAGATTTCTCTTGAAGTAAATAAGCCTGTGTGTGTAATTAACTTGCTTCACCCGCATACATGCCGTTTTTTGATAAAGATCCTTCTTCTCTTGAGTTTATTTTAAAGACCATAGTGGTACTCTTGAGAAATGAATCCCTTGAATACGGCTTAATGAAGATTCCTCCTTAATGATCCCTTAACAAACACTCATTGAAGAAGATGACAACTCCTTAGATGTTTTTTCCTTCATAGAAATTGTAGAGCGTAGCTTGAGAAGTTCCTCTGCGTGGGTACAAAAAATGAGAGCTAAAAATATGAGTGGGTTTCCTCTTACCCACCCAGCCTCCAATCCTCACTAAGAGAGCTAAAGAAGGGCACCACCTAGTTAAAGGGAGAATGGGCTAGGACAACCCTTTCCTAAGTGAATAGAAAGAACCAAAACACAACTTCACAAGAGAGAATTTGTAGCCCATATTAAGGAAAATGAAGATGATGAAAGGTTAAGAGAGGTGATGGCTCCTAATTTCTCCCATGAACATATATATAACATGAGAAAATAATGATTCCCCACAAATAGAGCATATGGCAAGTCTTACTTAATAAGCTTAAGTATAAATGTAGCGGGATAATTAGAAGAGAGCACATATGATCTAAACTCCATATGATCTAGACATCATATTAAAATATGAGAGAGAGAGAGAATATGAGAAGAGAGGGAGACAAGAGGAGAAGACATAGAGAAATCTTGCCAGTATGTATTCATGGAATGCTATATAAAAAAAGAGACTGACACATAGCTTACCTCAAAGAGATGGACTAGCATGAGGGTGTTGTGGGCTTGGCGATCTATAATACTCTCGTGCTTGTGATTGTGTCCCTCTTTACTTCTCTATGGGCACCTTATATAGCCTCCATGAGAGATTAGATTAAGATAATCTTCTTGATTAACATAATCCTAGATTATATATGGCATCTTTGATAATATGGAGGATAGTGGATGGGACAAGTCCCCACCTTGGTCATCATGCAAGAAGCCAAGGGTGGTGGTAGAAAAGCTAAAGAAAGGGAGCTAGATTGCAAGACTTGGGTGTCCAAAGCATATTATTATAATATATTTATAAGAAGAATAAAATGGAAATTTGATGTGATAAAGGTGAAAGAGAGAAGAAAATTGCATGCAGCCAGCAGTCTACACCTTTGTAACTTCAAATTGGTGAAGAATCTCAAAAAAGTTTCTTCTGCAACTTTGTAGGCCAAGTTGAAACCGGTCGAGTAGCATGAGAATTTTCTTGAAATTAAATTTTTCTTGAGATTTATTGAAATTATTAAAAAATACTTCCAAAAGCTACTTTGACTTTAATACATATAAGTATGTGACATAGGGGGTCCGTGCTTGTAAGGTTTTGTGTAAGATCCAAATGACAGCATGATGTGGACATTGACTTGTGTACAAGGGTGAGTTGTCCTCTAATGATGGTAATAGATCCCAAATCTTGGTGATGCAGGTGGAATACAAGTGTAGTTGGAGGCTAGTCCTTTGAAAAAATCTATGTACTCACTCAACCCCTAGGTGTAATCCATTTCCATCTTTACTAAGATAACCCATCCCTTTTACGCTTTACATTGACATACCTCCTAAGAACTTGTTTTCCCACTTGCTAGAGTTATCATAACCGAGAAGCAATGTAGCATACCTATGCTTGAAGAGTAAACCCAAAGTGATAAGATGTAGGGTTTAAGCTATGGGTAAGGCTCTTGATAGGGGTTTTGACCAAATTTTGTTGTAGAAATCTGGTTTTAAAAAATTGGGATCAACGTGTGACAAGAGAAGAGAAGAAGAGAGGAGAAGATGGAGAGCTTCTCCACCACGGTCCGTCACCCTCATACACTAACTCCTTCACACTCTCACACTCCCTCTCTTAAGTGCAAGTACAAGTACAAGCAAGAGGAGAAGAAGAGAAGAAAAGGATAGCTACTTTTGCCACACACCAAGAATAGGCTTCTCATTCACTTTTTGAGTTTATATACAAGTCCTAAATCCCTTGGGCACCCATCTTCTTTTTTACATGGCCGGGCATCCTGCCAAGGTCCTCTTTTTCTATTCCCTTCCCTTTACCTTATCCCTTCACCTATGCCGGTCTAGATTTTACAATTTGCACAAGAGGGAGCCTAGAGCTCTTTTACAAAATTATGGGGGCATTCTTCATTTAAACTTGCACCTTTCATCTTTTGCATTTTTCTGAGATTGCTTTTGCGCCTTTTGCCTTTTCCCTTCTTGTTGATTTCATTGGGTCTTCATTTCAGAATTTTCTTGGATTTATTTTTGCTTTCCTTTTTTCTTGTCATGCACTAGGTTAACATCAACCCCCTCCTAGCTGAGTGCTAGTCCCATGGCACTTGCGGTTCTTTGTTGATAAGGGGTCGATGAGTTGAAGGGTAGTCTCTTGGGTAAATGATGGGGCCTTATGGGAATTGGCCATGGAAGAGGAGCTTATCAAATGATTGAGGTGGGAGAGGCACTTATCAAATGATTGAGGTGGGAGAGGAGCTTATCAAATGATTGAGGTGGGAGAGGCTGAGGGTATGTTGAGTGGATGACACAGGGCGTCCGAGGTCATTGGTTGGTCACCTTGGCCTATACCTGAAAGGAAAAGAAAAGTGCATTGCCTAGGGCATGTTTCTACCTTACCATGCAATGTAATGTGCTCATGCTAGTGGAATCGAGATCTTGGTCGAGCCTAGGTATTGTCCCACTCTTGAGGACCCAGTCTGTGCATAAGGGTGGTGCTATGGGTGAAGCTTAGGGAGACAGGTCTAACCATAGGTGAGTGTGACCTCCCTAGCTATGTCCTACCATTGATGTGCTCTAACCGTGAAGTGGGGGATTAAAAAATAGGGGCTAGGGGGTTAGGGATGGAGCCGGTCAATCGGGGCCACTAGCTGTACCTAACTTAAGGACCCCTAGTAGTAGGTGCACTAACTGTGGTGCTCATGTGGTGAGTTTCCTACTTTCTCTTGTGATTTTTTCCTCTGTTTTCTTACTCTTTTCTTTTTTTCCTTTTCTTTTTCATTTAAAAAAAAAGGAACAAAGAACTAATCTTCATCATTATGGTCATGAGAAGGAGTTGGGGGCCTAAGGGACTTGTTAAGGAAGCCTTTTTCGTACATATCCCTTTAGGTTCATTCTAACTTGGAGAGGATTTGTGGACAAAAATGGGTGGTTTCATCGAGTGAAGTGGTTGTAGTTCATGTCCTCTAAGAGGTCCATGCAAAAAGGATGGTAAGAGAGCAGCTCGCATCATCAACCTAGCCATTGCATAGCTATCTATGATGCCAGCATTAAGATCAAAAAATAGGAGTGGAACGTGGTACTCCTATGGCGTAGGATCCTGTCTAAGTAGTACCCTAAGTAATCTCAAATAATTACACGTAGTAATAAAGGTGAGATCTAGGCAAAATGTGAACTCATTGAGAAAATGGGCAATTGAGTCCCATAGGTTGCTTTTGGAGAAGGTTAGGGTATCCTTCGGCTTGGTGGCATTTATGTTGTATATCTTTGGGAAATCATATTTGCCATGGATGTTAAGGTTGAAGTCCACCCTTACCCTTCTTGGATATGGCATATATGTGGGGTTATTTCTCTCCAAGGGTAGTGTATTGCAAAAAAACATCTAGACATCCATGTTGTCGTCCCATATTCTCCTTCTTCACTTTGGTTGAAACTCATAGCCTTTCATTGTCTCGGGCACCTCCATGACTTTTTTTATCAGTAATCGGGTGCTTCCCTTTCCCATTGTGTCGGATTCTTCTCCCTCTCTTGGTTCCACATATTGTCGATCCTTCCTCCCACGCTTATCACCTCCTCCAACACTTTGGTTGATAGCACTTTACATAGGGTGGAGGGGAATCAAAAAGTGAAGTCGAAGGGTTTGCAACCATTTTCTTTTTGCTCCCACACTATAAGTCCGCATTCCAATCCACTGGGAAGAAATCTACTCGTGGTGGAATGGGTGCTTCCAAGGCTATTCCTCACCCTTTTCTTCTTGAGTTCTAATTTTCTCTTGGCAGTGGTGTCCACCTCTTGCTGCATTTTTTGTCATGGAGAGGGAGGTTGTGGTACTAGTTCCTTGTTTGGTTGTCCCATTTCAAATTCCAATCTGCTTCTGGAAGTGGCCTCTGCATTTCAACTTCACTACTAGGCTCATGGTTCTCCTTCCTTGAAGCCTAGTAGATCCACCTCTTTGACCGTTAGCCTTGTCCTTAGCAAATAATCTCTTTGATCTTGTTAGCTTAGGCTAGTCCCTTCTCCTTGCAGTTGAGCACACATCCCATGCCTTATGGCTCTGCGGACGATCTCTAGCTTTTTCTTTAGTGATTCAATGGCCTCCTCCTCTGATTGTGTGACATCCAATATAGTGCTAAGGAAGTCATATTGTTGGGCTTCTAATCTCATCTGTGCGGCCTCTTCCCTGCTCTTTGCTAACACTCTATTCCCCTCTACAAGGGCCAGGCAGCTTTCCAGGTCTTTCATTCTTCTCTCACTCTTTGTCACCCATTTTTTGGCTTTCTGTTTCATCTCCTCTAGGCTCTTATTATGTCTTTGCGCTAGGGCCACTATGGTCGGTTCTTGCTCTTTTCACTTTTTTGTTATTGTCTCCTCCTTCTTCAAATATTCGATCTCTCTCTCTAATCTCCCTTTCTCTTCCATTTCCATCATCAGCCTACCTGTCATTTCATCCATTTGTTTTTTATGCTCCTCTCCTTCCAGAGCTTTTGCTGCTTCTTCTTCTGCAAGCTGATCCATGGCTTCTTGGATTTTGTCCATTCACCTCCCATTTGCCCTGTCAGTTCTTCATTCTACACTATGAGGAGTTTGTATTGCCTTTACAAGCCGAACAAATCTGATGCTCTTCCTCAAGCCCTTTCCACCACTTATCTTTTTCTCCTTCTTTAACACTGAGCTATGCTTTTATCTCACTTATTTCTTTCTGGTAGCTTGCCACTTGGCGTGTTTTCTCAAGTTGGTAGGCTGCTAGTGTCTCCTTCTCACAACCTCCAACTTGGCTATTGCTATCTTCTTATCCTCCTTTTCTTTCTCTAGTTGTGAGAGAAGCTCTTTGATGTATTCGTCATAGCCTATGTAAGGTGACACAGCACTGAGGATGGAAGTGGTGGAGGCCTCTATCTTTTTCCATTTGGGGTCTTGTCTCGACTCGGCATCCGTAGCTACTGGTCTCTTGGTTCCAATCACTAGGGTTCTTGTGCTTACATCAGGGGCTATCTCTTGTGCCCTATCCACTAGGAACTACACCTAGGCCATGAGGTTGCTGGCATCCACCTTGGGCATAGTGCTTTGGGTGGTTGTGGTGGCTGGGGTAGCCATCACAAACACATGGGAGATTGGGTAAAGTAAGCCCTTGCCCTTGTCTTCTGCCACCGGGGGTGGTATGTTGTCTGGCCCTTGGGCACTAGTTCCTGGGCGTTCTTCTCTAAGAGGGCTCATAGTAGCCAACTCCTGGAGTTGGAGGGCTGCTCCTCCTCCTTGGAGGGCTACTCTACTAACATGTGAATGGCCCTGGCTATGTCCTTAACTTCTCTCATTCTAAGCTCCTCAACCTCTTCATCTGCCTTTCTCTTTCTCTCCTCTTTGGCCTTCTTAGACTCCCTTTGCACCTTGAGAAAGTCATCTTTTTCTTTCTTCCTTCTCTCTTCTTCTACCTTCTTTTCGGTAGTCGTCTCCTTCCTCTTCTTAGCCCCTCCTTGGCTGGATTTTGCACCTCATGCTCTCCTTTCTCACTCACTGTTCTCTCACTGGATTGTTTTTTCTCACAAAAAGGAGACCAATCAGGTGTCACCCCAATGTGTTCTTCACTTTGCACCTCTCCTTACTACCTCTTGGATTATGGCTATAAATACCCCACCAAATCCTATGGTTGAGGCCTAAGAGGATGACTTCTTCCTTGCCTTGGAGGTCGGTGACTCTCCTCTTGCTAGTCTTCCACCTGTGGCCAATGTTTTTGCTAAGGTTTTCATCATCTTTTGCATGAAGCAATTCAGGTTCACTTCATCTAGGGATTTGGTTGCAATGCTTTCTAGAATATGTACATTGATTTGGCTCATTAGTGCATTGTACCTATGATTGGAGAACAAGGCATGCACCATCTTCACTTGTAGCTAGACTTCTGGATTTGGGATGTCGACAAGGCTGATGTTGTCATTGGTGTGGATCAGAATCTTGTCCATTCCTAGCATATTATACACATTCCTTTTGGCTCTCGACCTTGTTGGCCAAGCTCAACACTCTCTCCACCAACTTAGGGCACTTGGCGGGTTTTCTCTTCTTGTTGCATCGTTACACTACTGTGGTTCCTATTGAAGGTTTGAAGGAATTCCACACACTTTTCATAATCCACGGCTTGCCTCTCCAAGTACTTCTGCAAATTTCATTGCTTCATTATCTATTTTACGGCATGTTCTTCCATGGCTACATCCTCTAAGTTTAGGACATGCCTGAACCTAAATTGGTTGAAGGCCCTTGTCTCTATTGATAGGCCGTACTTAGCTTGTTCCTCTTCCAAGAATGTACGTTTGCTGCTTTTCTCTTGATCTACCATTGTGTGTCCCTGTCATAACACTAGAACTCACCATTAGTTTTCTTAAATGATTCCTTGCAGGAAGATGGGTAGAGAATGATTGTGCACTTATAGGAACATGAAATGTTTAAGTATATGATGACACCCAAAGAAGCATAAAAACAAGGCACAAAAGAATCCAAGCATCCATCATATTCTCATTTTTTGTCAAGAGAATAATACTAAGTTGTTACAAAATCACTAAAATAATATCCCACATAAGGGGGAGGGGGAACCACATCTATTAAAGTCAATGATATGCTTTCAAGTGTTACGTGCATGCATTTGTAAAGGGTAGGAATACTCAAAATTAAAGGCTAAAGGCCTTATAATATCAAATGTATCAAAAAAATTCAAAGAAATAATAAAATACGAAGGGGTATGCTTTTTGGGGAAGAGGTGGGGTGGAATGCACGAGTGGTTATGTGCCTCTTTCCCTTCCCTCTCTTCTCCAATCGCATATTCTCCCTTTTTGGTGGTGCAAAAATTTGTTCTTTCTCCTCTCTCCTGTGTCTTTTGTGCAAAAATTCCTCTTTTCCCTTTTGTTCTTGCATAATGGTTGAAGTTATGGATGAAGATGATGAAAATGACAAATTGGTTCATTATTAAAATAGAGATTTATGGTTTCTTTTCAGTTTTTGAGATTAATGGTAGAGCCATACACATAGATTTTGTGTGCTTTGTCCTTGGTTTTGTGGTTGATTATGTTCATGGGAGGGTTGCTATCAGTATAGAAAGAGAAATTTTCTTCAAGAAATTTGCACAATCCAATAAAAATCCATGAAAATTTTCTTAGTATGTTTTTCCACCTTACTTAAAGTATGTTTTTTCACCTTGCCCCCTTCTCCCTTGGAAATGAGAAGAATCCTTCCTAGGATTAGAGGGTGAAGGGTTAAGGAAAATCATCGTGCATTCATGGTGTTTTACTTTTTCATAAGCCAAGCTTAGAAGTGCGGGTTGTATTCCAAGTGGGCATGGCAGTCCTCCATATCAAAAGGTCAAATGCCAATGCGTGTTATGTAGGTCAGGGGACATCCGTCAGAAAGTCACTAAAGGAAATTCAGCTAGCAATATCTAATTCCTCATCAGTCAAAGGACACAATCGAGGTAGGGATGGGAGAGTTCATGGTTATCTAAAGTCAGTGACTACAAGTGATGGCTAAGACTTTGAATTAGGTAGGAGCCATGTATATTGGATCATCCTTTGAGATTTTGATTGTACGTCTTTCTCGGCATTGGTCATGATGCAACAGTCCTTTTGTTCCCATTGGAGTCATAGAGTATGCCATTTACACAAGAAGGTGGACTCGGTGTTGATTAGGGCCTTTAACGCTTCAATTTCCTGGGTCCTGGTGTGGCAGAGATCGTGCATGTGTCATAAGATGTGATGAGTCATTGTTTGGGCACTTGCTCGTGAGAGATCTCGTTGTTGATTGAGCTATTGTGGGAGCCTTAATGAATGCAAATTTAGATTCCTCCCAGGACCAAGGTATCATGCGCACTTCAATTGGCTAAAGGCTCATCTAAAAGACCTAAGTCTAATCGGTCATAGCTTTTAGCAAGCATGGTGAACGTAGCATCTAAGCATCGAATGATGCAAGTAATCGAGTCATCCCCCCTATTCTCAGCTAAGTCCGAGGCCAAGGTAAGGATAGATCGCCACTTGTAAGAGGGTTTAAGGCTGACAGGAGGTTGGGATTTGACTGGGTTGGAGAGTTCAACACAGCTAATGGCTGCGGCTTCTGTGGAGTTGGCAGGGCCAGTTTCAATTCCCAAGCAATGGGCATGGTTTGCAATTTTGTCGTTGTGCTGCTAGATGCTTGTGAGGCTCTTGAAACACTAGCAATGCTAGGTTGAGGCGGTTTGGAGGCAACAAGCTACGTGTTCAGTGGATAGACTTGTTGAGGCTTTGCAGTGTAGTGGGTTTGGACTCTATGGGCTTTGCAGCTTGAGTCTTTTGTGGCATCAGCTCCTTAATTGTTATGCTGGCCTATTTAGACAAGTTTGAGGGTTGCGCTTGAGAAATGCCCTTGGCAAACTTGGCTTTAGGCACCCACATCCAGTTATTTCCCTCATAATAACCTTGTGCTTGCAATAGGGTTTTGGCAACCCATCGCGGCTTAACCATGTGTCGATGCCTATAGTGCCCTTTTTGCCTCCTAGATCTTGAGTATGAGTTTCTAGCATTGCGGGATCGTGTCTACAAATTTCCAAGTGGCAGTCCTAGGTGTTTAGGTACCCATTTGAATTTGGGCTCATTGACTTTGATTTCCCTCTCAATCGTGCATTGGCATTGAGGCTTGGTGGATTGTGACAAGTCACGGCCCCCCTCCTTAGACTTGGTTGTAGGTTTCTCTATCGGTGGCTTTGTGGGCTTTGGTGTGGTTGCACTGCCCTTGCTAAAAGCTGTCACTATGCGTACATTGACGATGACAAGGTGAATGTGTTGTGATTTGTAATCAACATTACAATGTGTTTGCTTCTTAAATGTGCGTCCTAACGACAATTCCTTACCGGCATCCTTTGTGTTCGGTAACACATAATAGACCATGGGTACACTCTCAGACTCAATAGAGACTATGACTTTGCACTTTTCCAAAGGTGCGTACGATTGATCCCCAAATGGGCTGAGTTTAGTGTTCGTGGATTGTAGTTGCAGTTGACCAATTTCAGTCTAATGATAGTGAGTTAGGATATTAGAATCAGCTCCCTCATTAATCAAGGCATCGAAGGTATGCATTTGTGGGCCTGTGGACTATTATGTGTAGGTAAGCAAGTGATACTACTTCCTCATCTTCGTCCTCAATCTGTGTGATTGTGGCAACTCATACGTACACAAGTGACTCTAGCATCGGAGGCTTGTGCAATGGATGTGTAGGAGGGTAATACTTCTTTATGCGGCTACCATTGAAGAAGCCTATGCCCTTGCCATCTAGGGTTTTGAGCTCAACATTGCCCGATTTGGCTGATGGTGCGGCGGACTCTAAAAGGCCCTAATCTCCTAAACTTCATCTTCTCTTTATGGCCTTTCACTGAGTATAACAACATTGAGTCACCTTAGTCAAAGTACCACTACATGACGTACTTATCAAACCAGCTCTTACGTCGTGCCTTTTTGCAAATTAGTGCATGGGATGCTATAAGTCAAGTCTTTGATAGACGTTCTAGCTCAAGCAGGCATTCCGTCCATGCCTCCTTCCCATCCCATCTCTCTTGGATGGCCACTCTCAAGCTAGGGACAAAGAATTCTAATGGTAGAATGGCTTCGGTTCCATAGGTCAGCTTAAAGGGAGTCTGTCCCACCAGCCATTTTCTAGGTTGTTTGATAGGCCCATAAAGCTACCATCAGCTTGTTCTCCCAATTGCTGTAAGAAGCAGAGACTACCTTGGTCAAGACATTTGCTAAGATCTTCTTTGTGGACTCATCCTGGCCATTAGCTTGAAGGTAGTAGGGTGCAAATCTCCTATGGATGATTAGGAAGATAGATAGGCAATGGGAAATTTCTTTGTTGATAAAGTGTGTGCCTCACTAACTAGCTCAATGGGGTAGCCGAATCGTGAGATTACTTGCTCCCACAGAAACATGGCCATGGTTTGTCAAGCATCACTTTTCCTTGTGGCTTGTGCTTTTGCTCACTTTGTGAGGTAGTCTTTGACGGCTATGATGTACTTTGAATGTGAGTATTGTGTTGCATGTTGAGATGACAAGCTCAACACATGTCGACATTGATGATGGACCACCTAGCTAGAATGGTCCTCATGTCTACACTTAGCACATCGGTGGTCCAATTTTCATTCATTGTGACAACATGAGTAGCATACAACTAGCTAGAAATCTAGTGTTCCATGCGATGACAAAAAACATTGAGGTACACTACCATTTTGTGAGAGAGAAAGTACTTACAAGAGAGATTGACTTGGTACATGTCAATACACGCAGGATCAGATAGCTGACATTTTCACAAAGGCATTGGGTGTAGAGAAGCTTCGAAAGTTCTAAAGCTTACTTGGAGTTGCAAAGATAGAGTTGAGCTTAAGGGGGAGTGTTGAGATGGAAATCTCAACACGTGTGGACATTGATGATGGACTGCCTGGCTAGATGGGTCCACACTTAGCACGTCAGTGGTCATTATGATACTCACGTGGCCACTGACTTATGACTTATTATATTTAGTTTGTTACACCTACCTATAGCTTGCTGGCAAAGATATAGCGCTAGTCGATTAGTGTAGTCTGCTATGCAGTGTTTGACTTAGTAGGCCACTTTCCTTTATGTTGTATCTTATCTATACTATCTATACTTTGTGTATATTGTATAGTGTGTGAAAAATAAAAAGAAACCAACAAGAAAACGTTTTAGCCTCCATCTCTCTTCTTGTGTTCTTGAGTGAGCTTCCTCTTGTGTGTACAGTGTGTGTTTGAAATAGTAGCTCTAGCAAGTCCCCCCCACCATGCGATTCTTGACATGGTATCAGAGCAATGCCACTAAGGGAGGTTGGCTTTGAAGGCTGAAGTAAAGGAGAAGAAGCAAGTTTTGAGCAAGCAAGCAATGGGTAAGAAGCTCTCCCATTCTTCCACTCTTTCTCTTGGATAATGTCTATGGAGGCACCAAACGTAGGGTAGAGTGAAAATCTTAGATTGCTACGAGATTTGGTGTGTGAGCACAGCACTATATATTCTACAGGTAAGCCCCTTAGAGGGTAATCATAGTTTTTTTTGGCATCCAAGGCCGTTTTAAGGTCCCATTTTAGAGCCACAAGGTTGCGAAGAGTAGTTTCAAGGTATATTCCGATTTTGGCTATCTTGATCGAAAGTGGATGCACATAATGCAGATTTCAAATTTGTACTTTTTGAGGTGTTTGCCAAGAAGAAAATATAAGTTTTATGTGCAAACAGGTTGCAGATTACATGTATTGTTGAGTAATCAGTGAAAAACATTGCTTTGGTATATTCTTGTACACTTGTTGAAAGGCTGTGGAAGACTTGCTTACTATTTTATATCATTTTTGTGATAATGACGGAGAATAGTGGAAATCCCATTATTGAGAAGCTCAACAAGAACAACTACCCTTCATGGAAGTTCCATGTGACAAACTCCCTCATTGGAAAGGGCCTTTATGAGTTTTTTTCAGGTAAAGAAAAGGAGCCAGAGCTGATTATCCCTCCGGCTACAAATGAATTAAAGGCATGGAAAGAATGGAATGCAAAAGACAAAAAGGTAATGTATTAGCTATGTGCAGTCATATATTGATAATACTATGCTGGGACATATTAGAAATGCAGAAACTTCACATGTAACTTGGAAAATTTTTGAGAACATGTTTTCAGTAAATATAAAGGCACGAAAGATTCAACTCAAGCAAGAGTTAAATACCTTGAAGAAATGGAAAATTTCACTCAATGAGTATGTTTTGAAGGTGAGGAGCATTGCAAATGCTTTAGTAGTGATTGATGCAATGCCTAATTATGATGATTTGGTTTCATCCACTTTGAGTGGCCTTAATAATGAGAAGGCTTGGAAATCATTTGTCACTTTTGTATATGTATGGAAGCCATTTCTAGATTTTGATGAGTTGGTCTCTCTCATGATTACCGAAGAGATGAATATGCAGGGTGACTCTTCTAAAAGAAATGGTGAATAGGTTCAAGCATTTTACTTAAGTGACGTGGCATATCCTCTTCGAGAGGCTGTGGTACGGTATGTGCTAGCGATAACTAGCAAAACAAGTTAATCAGCAATTTGTTGAAATGCACGTTTCAAGAGGCCGAGGAAACTTTAGAGGCATGGGAAGCTCTAGAGGAAGAGGTGGATGGTAGAGTAGAAGTTCTGGAAATTATGCTATTGTTGGACATTATTGTGGAAAAATAGGTCATATTGCAGCCCATTGTTATGCTAAGAATCATGATATTCGTAGTCGTAAATTACAACAAGGAGACTATGCATCCTCTTCACGATGACAAAATGAAGAAAAAAATGAGTGTTTGTTTGTTATACAACATATGATGAATGTAGTTATAAGAAAGGGGACACATGATTATGTATGGTATGTCAATTCATGTGCATCTAATCATATGACCAGTCATGTTGAATGGTTTATAAAGATGCAAGACTTACAAAATCCAGGTTATTGCATACAGGTGATGATTCATGCCACCCAATTTCACACATTGGAAAGGTTTTCTTGTCCTTGCATGACGTCCAAACAAAGAGTCTGACAAATGTATTATATGTGCCGTCAATCACAAAGAATCTAGTGTCTATTGGCCAAATGGTAGAGCGAAGGTTGCAGGTTCGATTCAACCATTCGACCCATCTTACTCAGACACATGAAAATTTGGCTCTTAGCCCATCTTACTCGGACACATGAAAATTCGGCCCTTGGCCCTGTTGACTTGGCCCAACCCCACTCAGACAAGTTGACATTCAACTAAATTCACCATTTGGACCTTGGCCCACTTGACTCTGCGCTCGCAGCCGTTCAGCCTAAACCCATTTGGACGAACCACTCAGCCCTTGGCCTGGTCGATTCGGTCCACTACCATTCGGCCATTCAGCCCTCGAACAATCACATTCGGACCAATTACATTCGGCCTTTTTCTCATTCGGACAAGGCGGGCCAAATTGGACATTTGACCCCTACAATTCGGTTTGGATTTTTAAAAAAATTTTAACCTATAGATTCTGAAACTGACCTAGAGACCATATAGAGCCAAAAGCACATCATAGATCTATCACTAGGCTGAGATCTAGAGTAAGTAGTTCAAAGTCCTTCCAATCGCCATGGTATTTAGCATAACGGCCCTGTGGGCCGAAGGGGATTTCCCCCCCAAGACTCCTGTAGAGGGGGCTCTGCCCCCTCTACACCTCCCCTAAGTAGGCTGGAGAGAGAATCGCACCATGACAGGTCCTCCAAATTAGATCCTAGTGTAGTAATGGCTCTGCACAAGCATATATTTTCACTTGCAAAATAGCAACCAAAAGCCCACACCCAAACAAAGACAAACACAAACCCTAGAACCTCAATGGGCCAAATCTAGGCAACAAGGGCAAAAAGGCCATGCCACAAAAACATGTATAAGTTGTGTTCGGATTGCATCTAGTCAAAGTGGAATACAACAACATCAAGCTACAACTACGAGGATGAGTAGACATGACAGTCCTGACGATAGATGCACCTTGAATGGCAGTGCACAAACAACCCAAGACATCAGTGGAGAATCCCCATCTGGTTGTGCAATTGAGGACTCGAAGGCATGTATCAGAAGGCTTGAATTTACAAGCCAAGACCCGGAAGATGAAGACATAGTACCACCAGCTTATCTTAGGGTCAAACTCATCGTGAAAAGAGAGCATAGTGTCAATGATCTCATCAACGAAGGAGCAAATTTTAATATATTGACCTATGAAGCATGGACCTTACTAGGCCAACCATAGCTCACACCAACTAATGCAACTCTTAGTCCTTACTGGGGACACCCACAAGCATTTATAGGAAAGTGTAAAATCCTTGTAACTATTGAAACTGAAAGCTTGCCTATCCTATTCCATGTTCCTCCAAATAGTGCTAATTGTGGAAAGGAAACCCTCCTAGGAAGACCCTTCAAAAGGGTGACAAAGTGTGAGGCCGTTTACGTAGCACAGAGGATACACTTGATACTACCAAGTGTGAGGATAATCACAACCTTTAGTAAGGGTGACCTCATCAAACTTCGAGGGAAGGACAAGGAACATTTTGACATACCAGGCAAGTCTAGTGATGAGAGTAAGGACTTGTTGAAAGAGTTGATACAAGCGCATGTTGAACAGAGAGAACCAGTGAGCGAGGCCATGCTTGAAACAAGAAAGTTAGAAGACAATGCCAAGGATGGGCTTTGGAATTAAAAATATCATAGAAGACCACAAAAGAATCCCAAGCCTTATAGACGAAGGAATAGATGGAGAGCCAGCACAATGCCATGATGGATATCCAAAGCATTGCTACGTGCTCAAGGGTATTACGCAGGTAACTGATGGATTTGGGTGTCAAAACCCCCTACTAAACCACCTCTGTCAATTGAACTACAGATTGTATCCAAAGCAAAGAAGCACAAGAGGAAATCTGAACGAAAAACCAAGTCTCGAGTCAATAACATTGGAGTGACTGAGCCCCTCACGATTGAAGTCAAGAAACCAACCATGACTATATGAAAGGTATATCATGAGCCTAGCATGCTTAACAAGCAGATATCATATGTAATTGTTGGGTGTGCACAAAAACCACTAGTGCCCAAGGAGCCTTTGACTTCCCAAGAGGATGATGAGCACCACAGGTGCAATGTTGCTCATGATAAGGCTGATTGCTCAACAAAGCAAATGATAGAATCATCTAACAGCCACGAGCAAATCTTCCAACCAATGCCAAGTCCACCTAGGAGTCCCAAATCTCCTATATCCTCTTTCCCTAAATAGACGTAGGAAGCATAACAACAGTCGTCAAGTGCAGCTGCTCAATCCTAATCTCTATCTCCATCCAAGCTTCCAAATGTCCAAGAGGTGGGAGATGACACCACCCATAGCTCTCGGCTGCCCAAGGATATGCCTGTGCAATCTATTGTGACTAGATCAACTGAGGCTCGATCTACACAAGTGAATGCTCAAAGGGCATCAAAAGACACAACGACTTCTGATCTACCTGAGGACGTGACACTATGATCTACCAATAGTACCCAGTCCACTGAACTAGCCCCTACTACTTCCAATTAGGAATCACATTAGTCACATCCTTTGGTCGTGATGATACCCCTTGTAGAACATGTCCTTAGCAATTCACATGTGGAGGAGGTGTCACAACCAACATCCTTGACACCTCCAGCACTACCAAAGAACCTAAAGCCTAGGCTTGAGGAGAAATATCTCAAAGATTTGGCCAAGGAGATGGTGCATCTGACCAATGAACCAGAGACGAAGTGTCTAATGAAGCTTGATCACAAGCTGACAGGCATCACACATGTGTATGTCCATGTGGACATGGAAAGGCCAACACTAGAGCACACGAAGCTCATAGTCGAACCCCTGACTTGGGATGAGCAACAACATGTTTGCTCCAGCTATGAAGCTATTGATGAGAAAGTCATAAAGGACATCCCAGAGGCCACAACTAGAGAATTGCACTTGATACTCTCACTCTATACTGTCCAATGTGAGACAAACAAGGAAAATCTCAAAGCAATCAAGCGAAAAGGGAAAGGACAAGGCGACTTTGTGCAAAAATGGTACTCCAATCAAAGTTTGGCAGCCAAAATTGACCACCGACTAATGACACTCCCTGAGCAAAGGAAAACCCTTTGGACATCAATACATGATCCCACGTATGTTGCCCCAACCTCATTACGAGTGTTGGCAGAGGTCCAGCTTTCTGTGATTGTCCAAAAATATCCCTTGTACGATAAACTGCTTCTAGAAGAATATCTACACGTGGCTAGCAGGCTAGGAGTAGGGAGCATGGTTCTTGATGTTAGCGCATATGTCTTTTGCCTCACTCAAGACCCTACAATCCTAGATCTCTATGCTTCCCATCAATACAACCCTGACTTCTTCAATTGGTTCCGTCCAAGCCTACATGCCAAGAACGCTAAACTATCTATTGGTTCTACACTAGAGTCACCCAAAACTCCTAAGCAAGAGAAAAATTAGCTCTAAACACAACACCTGCACTGATAAGGAGCAATGGAGGCATACATGTGGAGAGATAGGGCACATCAGTAGGAGATGTCCCTACCGCCAATGTTTCCATTGCAATGAGCTAGGACATGTCCAAGCAGACTGCCCTGACCTAAGTCCAAAAGATACGGAGTCTCCAAGAAAACGAAGTTACACAAGTGCAGTCTTTGGATATATAGAGGAATCAGATGAAGACGAATACTTAGAACCTACTACACCACTTTAGGATTATTAGAAATCCTAGAAATTTTGTCCACATGAAATACAACTTGTATTGGAATAAACTTTACTCTTGTAACTACAGTTAACTTGAGTAATATGAGTTGTGTCTATTTTTAGCCTAGAACTTGCAAATGATTAGAGATACTCTGGCAAGGAATGATAGTCATAATGTGCAATGAATTTCTCTTAAGTCATTTCTTCTCAACTAATATAGATTGGGTCTTACCAGAATGTCGAAGCTTGGAAGTATTCTTTAGTATTACAAGCAAAGCCAATTGTCCATGGAGCTCAGTCCTGAACTAAGGGCAGGACAATCTAGAAATGTAGTTTCCAAGATAAAGGACCACTCCAATTTGCTAAAAGAATCCTAGAACACTTTGGTCTAAAGAAGAAAATCTTACTAAGGACAACCAAAAATCTTGTGACCACAAGTGATAAAGCTCCGCGCTGTTTCTATTGCAGGGAGTTAGGTCATTTCAAAAGGGAATGTCCAAAGCACCCTAAACACCGATGCTCTGAGTGCCACAACATTGGACATAACTATATCAATTGTCCCAATGGAACTCGAAGAGAACTTGAGATTACAAGAAATAAGCCGTACAAGCTCCAATGATCTAGAATATACCAAGTGCTTAGGAAAAACCTAGAAGATATCCATGAGATGTAACTACAATAAATTTTCTATTGTAACCAAGACTCACATATATCAAATACCATAGGTTGTTTTTTCCAAAAGACCGTATGTCTGTGAGAGATCAGAGTAGCGCAGCAGAAGCGTAGTGTTCCATAACCCACATATTCCAAGATGATACCCCCTGTTTCTCTCGAGATGAGGACATCTCGATTTCTCTAAGGGGAGGAGGATGTCATATCTCCGCACAATAAAAGTTAGTTGGTTGGTTCGTAAGTTAGTTAGTCAATTAATAAGTTAGTAAGATTACTAACTAAAGACTAACTAAGGTAAAAACTAACTAGCATTAATTATTGATAATTTTTATTTAATTTAAAATATTTTATTTAGAAAAATCAAGAGTCGTAAATTTGATATTTTTCTTGAATTGGCAAAGACCATAGCTACCCTTCACGTAAATTACAACGTGAACGAGACTTATGAGTTATATTAATCACTAAGTTCATGTGTATAGTTTGGAAGGTCCAAAAACATTAGATTTTGGGCAAAGCTAGTATATTTTAGATATTTTAGATATTATCCTAAAAAAACGATATGGAACTAGATGTCATTTAAAAGAAAATACAAGTGTTATTTTAGTTAGTTTGAAGATTTTATAAAAAGAAAAATAAAGAAAAGTGACCGGCGAAATCGCGCGCGCCGCGATTGCAGTTTACAGGCAGTAGACAGCACTTCGAACAAAGAAAAGAAGGAGTGAATTGAGAGCTTTCTAATCAAGTGTCTTGGGGTTTTACCCCCCTTTCGGAGCCAATGGAACCATCAGATTTATGATCTGAGCATCAGATCACTGATCTTTCCAAGATCCCCCTCCATAAAGAGCTCTACTTCTCAACCACAATCCCTCTTCTCTAATTCACTATAAATATGAGGCATGGGAGAGGCATAGAAAGCATAAGGAGATCCCGAGAGGCTACGAGAGAGAAGTAGAGAGAAGGATACCCCTCCAAGAGATTGTGAGGAAGAGCTTGAAAGAGAGCTTGAGAGAGAGAGAGAGAGAAGAGTCACCCCGAGAGGCTGCGAGGAAGAGAATTAGCTCAATTCCCTCTATCTCGATCCTCGACTTAACCATCTTCTCTTACGCTCTCCCATCTTGAATCTATTCCACCTTCTTAATCTCTTGAGTCTATTTGCGGATGATGGCCTCCAAGAGAAGAATGTCGCGTGCGGATGACAATCCTGCAACTAGCAACAAGGCTTCGAGCAAAGGCATCACCATCAATCCAACTGCGGTTCCGGTCGTAAGTAATGTATTTTCAATTTGATAGATGCTTGCTTTGATTCTCGTATGAGATACATTAGGCCCCATACTATTGCACGAGTATAGGTCATGGGAAAGGATAAATTTCATCTCGCTTACTCGGAAGATGGAGTTTGTGAAGTGCATATATCAAGGGAAGATAATTGCACCTAGTTACATATGACTTATTTGCTAGTAGAGCAATTACAAGGAAGAATTAGTCAAGCGTTATGAATGGCATAGTCATCAAAAGAACGACATTAAAAGATTGGGCATATAAGTGCTAGATTAAAGTATAGTCAAGGGTTATAGATAGCATAATTGCTAAAAGAATATGACATTAAGAATCATGAATGGAGAAGTACTAGTTTAAAGTTTAGATACTTCAAAAGTACTTAGCCTAACAGGCCAAATATTAAGAGAAACTAGATTCTAGGTCAATGCGAGGCCTGTTGGAGTCTAATTACTTGAGATCATCTCGCACTTATCTCATCAAGTATTTATATGTTATGCCTATAACATGTTTGATATATGAGGATAAATTTCTATTTGCCTCATGACTTGACTAAGAGCTAGTACAAGAAATTAATCATAAGGGTTAAAACTAAGATATCTTGAGATCGGTTGGATAAGGATGACTTTTGCCAATCCAAATTCAGGGTTGGGTTATCAATCAAGGTAAGTGACCTATAGAACTTACATCATGAATAGTGTTTGAACCCTTAACATATGCCCTAGCCGAAGGAAGGAAGTGTTAAGAACATGTTTGCATGGTATTGCTCTTAGATCCCAAGGGAGAGAGCAAATATACGATGGAAATGTTATATCGTCTATTCTTGCATTGTTTGGAAAGAATGCAATTGGTTTTATTGATTGATCGAACAACATCCTAAATGTTTTTACATTCAATTGGTTGTTAGTTATTGTTTGGATGATTATTCCAAGTGCTTGTGATTTATGGTAAATGCATGGCAAGGGTCTGTGATGACAAGTCGCCATGGGATTAAAGGAATGTTTTCTTGGAAAATGATATTAGGCTGATTGCCTTGTTTGTGCTTGATTCTTAAAGGATTTAATTAAGGAATGATATATTGTACGGGTGGATCACCTCCATGGTCGCACCGCGTATTAACCTGAGAGGGCACTGCTTGATTCATGGGCCGAAGGTCGAGTGGTAAAAAGGCCAACCACGGGAATGATGTTTCGCTCCTAGACAGCTTGCGGGTCAGTTGGAGCTCTGGACACCCCTTGCTAGGTCTAGAATGGAGTTGAAGACCTCCGTGGCCCCCAACATCTGGGCATGTTGGGAGATCCTATTCTAGATAAAGGATTGAGTTTTGGTGCCATGTGAATTGGACCAGTTACTTCTGCAGGGCAGAAAGGATACTTCTGTTGGACAGAAGCGAAACATAATTTCTCCTGTATGGGCGGGAGACAAAGATTAACTTGAAGATAAGTTAAGGAACTTGTTTGATCTTGTTTGTCAATAGATTGCTTTGTTCTGTTTTTGTGTCTGTGCTATAATTTATGCGAACGAACCTTGTTCCCTAAAAGGCTTAATTAATGAAGCTGATTTTAAGTGTCATACATAAATGTGGTAGGACCTAATTAGAAAACTAAAGCTATTAAGGGAAGCGGGTGGGCGGAACCCCCGACGGGTCCATCCTATGGCAGGGTGGTCCCAGAGAACTGGGAGGCTTCTCACAAGTTTTTATCGTCATTCGACCTTTAAGGATTGATAGGTTAGAACCTGATTCATGCCGTTTTAGGGGACCAGAATGGGACTATGCCCTATGGGCAGAGAGGTTGAGCAACGCATCCCTCTCGTTTCCCATTCTCTTTGAACCAAGTGCGGCATAGATCTACTTCGAGTTGGGTATCTCTGCGTAAAGTAGGATGTCCAATACCTGACGCTAGAATGCTAACAGGAGACCTTGACAACTAGGAGCCAAATTTCAGGTCGATCCTAGTGGATTCGGTCGTGAACGTTCCGTTGCGAGGCGGATTCGGAAAACCCTAGGCGACAAAACTCGGAACATTCCTTGGGAGTGCTGGGCAGCGACACTTAGATTCGTTCCTCGATAGACCGCTAAAAAAGAGCCTGGAAAGCCGATGGGCGGGCACCTCACACTGTTGGCCAAATGGTAGAGCGGGGGTTGCATGTTCGATTCAATACAAAAGGTTTTTTTGTAGAAGACTTTAATAATAAGTGCAAGTTGGTTGCAAAAGGAAGTAGAGTTGGCCGCATGTTCACTTTAGATGCTTGAATTCCTACAATGGATGCTACTATGTATACTAAAGGAAAAGGAGTAGTTGCAAATATTAAAATATGGCATAAACTTATTGGACATACAAATGTACAACGGTTGAAATTAATGCAGTCCAGAGGATTGGTTACAGGGTTTCCTTCTTTTAGAGTTGTAGAATTGCATAAAGTCTGTGAGGTATATCATTTTGGTAAGCAGGCAAGACAACCCTTCTTGCATGATAGAGAAGTGAGCAAAAATATACTTAATGTAGTGCATACAGATGTTTGAGGGCCTACACAAAATGTGTCTCTTGGTGGCAACAAATACTTTGTCACATTTATTTATGACTGTTCAAGGAAACTATGGGTAGATTTCATGAAGGAAAATAGTGATGTATTTGAGCACTTCAAATATTTCAAGGTAGCTGTTGAAACAGTAACAAGCTTGAAAGTGAACTACTTGAGATCAGATGGAGGGGGAAAGTACCTCTCTAATGAGTTTAGCGGCTTCTTGAGGACTCATGGGATAAAAAGAAAATTTACTTGCATGTATACCCCACATCAAAATGGGGTTGCAGAAAGAAAAAATAGGCATATTGCAGAAGTTGCACGGGCATTAATGGCTGAAAAGAATATGCCAAAACATTTTTGGTCTGAAGCTATAAATATTGTTGTCTATATTATGAACAAAACCCCCATAGCTGTAGTTCACGGGATGACTCCTGAAGAATGCTTTACTAGCAAAAAGCCTGATGTATCACACTTGAAGGTATTTGCATATGTTGCATATGTTCATGTGTCAGATGAGCTACGAAAGAATCTTGATCCAAAGGCTGAAAAATGTATTTTTATTGGATACTCTTTAGAGCAAAAAGGGTATCGTTGTTATAACCTATCTCACAAGTGAGTTCAGAGTGAGCAGGGATGTTATTTTTTATGAGACAAATAGTTGGTATGCACCTGCTAGTGATGTATTAGATGATGATAATGATCATGATAGCTATGTGTAGAAAGAAAAGTAAGAATCACAGAGTCTTAGTGGACTAGAAACATCATTTGGTACTACATCTACAGTGAGCCCTTGTTCTGAGATACTATGGAGTAGCCCCACATCTTCAGGTGTATCTATAAGTGTTGCAAACAAAGAAAAAGGAAAGAAGAAAGTGATGGACGATAATGATGCATCTACTAGTCATTTGGGTTTTGATGGAGATTCTAGTGGTTCAGCGAGTTTGGATTATAAGCTTGGTATTCCTTCAGTCAGGACACCAGGTGTACAGAGAGCTCATAGTAATGTAAAGCCTGCATTGAGTGATCCAGTGGTACATAGGTCTAGCAGGGTCCACTTGTTTTGAGGATGTTGTTGGTCATGTTCATTGGGATGCAGCAATGGATGAGGAGATGGCTACATTGGAAGCCAATAAGACTTGGGATTTGGTATCCTTGCCTAAGGGTAAGAAAGCTATTGGCTATAAGTGGGTTTGCAAAGTCAAGCATAATGTAGATGGTTTAGTTATCATGTATAAGGCTAGGCTGGTTGCAAAAGGCTATGCTCAAACATATGGCATAGATTATGAAGAGACATTCAGTCCAGTTGCTAGGATGGCAATTGTCAGGTGTGTGACTGCCTTGGTAGCAGCCAAAGGTTGGAGTTTGCAGCAAATGAATATTAAGAATGCCTTCTTGCATGGTGTATTGCAATAAGAGGTGTATATGGAGCAGCCAATAGGTTATGGGGATTTAGAGCATCCCACATATGTGTGCAAGTTAAAGAAGGCGCTCTATGGGTTGAAGCAAGCACCTAGAGCATGGTCTGACAAGATTGGAGAGTATCTTGTCAATATTGGATTTTGCATTTTTGATGCTGATCACTCACTTTATGTGAGAAAGGGAGATGCAGGTTTGGTCATCATACTCATCTATGTGGATGACTTGATTATTACAGGTGACTGTGACAATGGGATTGCTGAAGTTAAGGACTTCTTGAAGAAGAAGTTTGAGATGAAGGATTTGGGTGAGCTAAGATACTTTCTTGGTATTGAGGTGATCAGATGTGATGATGGTATATGGCTATCACAAAGGCAATATGGCTTGGATATGTTATCCAAGTATGGTATGACAGCATGTAAGCCTCTTTCAGTACCATTGGAGCAAAATGTGAAGTTGAATGCCAATGTTTGGGATGAGATAGAAGACCCTTCTATGTTCAGGAGGATGGTAGGGAGTTTGATTTACATGACTATCATAAGGACAGACTTGAGCTATGTTGTTGGCCTTGTCAGTAAGTTTACGTAGATGCCTAGAAAGCCTCATTTGGATGTAGTTAGACATATATTAAGATATGTGAAGTCCACTTTACATTATGGACTTTTTTATGAGGCAGGTAAGGATGTACATGTTTTTGGATACACAGATGCAGATTGGGCCAGTAGCATGTCAAACAGAAGATCTACTAGTGGATTCATGTTTTCCCTTAGTAGTGCAGCAGTTACATGAGCAGCAAAAAGCAACCTACATTTGCTTTATCGAGTACGGAGACTGAGTATAGAGGTGCTGCTATGGCAACATGTGTGGTGGTATGGCTACAAAAGTTATTAGGTGATTTGGATGTGTAGGGAGATGGTCCAATTGTCATTCATTGTGACAACATAAGTAGCATACAGTGGGCTAGGAATCCAGTGTTCCATGCTAGGATAAGACACATTGAGGTGCATTACCACTTTGTGAGAAAGAAGATACTTGCAAGAGAGATTGACTTGGTATATGTTAGCACACATGATTAGATAGCTGACATTTTCACTCACAAAGGCATTGGGTATAGAGAAGCTTCGAAAGTTCCGAAGCTTACTTGGAGTTGTAGAGATAGAGTTGAGCTTGAGGGGGCATGCTGAGATGGTAAGCTCAACACGTGCATGCATTGATTATGAACCACCTAGCTAGATGGGTCTGCACATCTACATTTAGCACGTTGGTGGTCACTATGATACTCACATGGCCAATAACTCTCACTTATTATATTTAGTTTTTTACACCTATCTACAGCTGGTAAAGATATAGTGCAAGTCGATTTGTGTAGTCTGTTATACACTGTTTGACTAAGTAGGCCACTTTCCTTTATGTTGTATCTTATCTGTACTTTGTGTACATTATATAGTGTGTAAAAGGAGAAGAAGAAATCAGCAAGAAAACGTTTTGGCCTCCACCTGTCTTCTTGTATTCTTGAGTGAGCTTTCTCTTGTGTATATAGTGCGTGTTTGGCGTAGCAGCTCAGGCAAGTCATCCCACCACACAATTCTTGACATATTTGGGTCCTCAAGTGCATGTCCTTACTCTCCGCTTGCTTAGAGTTCAACATGTCTCCCAAACTAATAAAACTACGTCTTGTGCACACAATAAGAAGACTAGCACCAACCCCTAGGGAGAGACCATATGAGAGGTTTTCAATTACATGCATTGATGACTCCAACAAAAATATTGACTGCTCTTCACCACCACTCAACTCTGAACTATTATCCTTTCTCATCATCCAAGCCCACCAAAGAACTATCATGTGCAAAATCCCCACGAACCAACACCTATGCCATTCCTCCATGCAATTCCCAACAAAACAAACAACCCTATCCACAACTCCAACAACTCGACCACCAGCCACCCCAACAAACAACATGCCCCCAATGACCTTCATCAGCACCACCATCACAGTTCCTCCACGAAAAATCACAGATGTCCCTTCTATCCATATCTTTATTGCATGCCAGAGCCTGCTACCTATGACAATGAGTGCCATGGACTGGCACTCATTTAGGAAGGGGGTAATATTAACCCTCAAACGAACAAGGTGAAAAATCCAAAAAATATAAAGCAGAAGACAAGGCTAAGGAAAAAGTGAAATGGAAGATGAAGGCGCACCAATCTGGAAACACAAGAAGCACAAAATATCCTAAATTAAGAAGAAAGACGCACAAGAAAAAGCACAAGTCAATACTTTTGTAAAAGAGCGCAAGGCGCACCAAGATTTATTTTAAGAGCGATGCGGGCTCTCACCCGTGCAAATTGTAAACGTAGATGGGCAATGGAAAGGAAGCTAGGAAGATAGGAGGACAATGGGAAAAAGAGCCTAGGCCATAGCTGGCGGGCCATGTAAAAAAGGGGATAAGGGGATAACCGCCCAAAAGGGATTTAGGGTTTTGTATATAAAGTTGAAAAGTGAATGAGAAGCTCATTCTTGTGTGTGGCCAAAAGTAGCTCTCATTCTCTTCTTCTTCTTCTTCTTCTTCTTCTTCTTGCTTGCTTGAGCTTGTGTTTGAGAGAGGGAGTGTGAGAGTGTGAGGCAGTGAGTGTGTGAGGGTGAGGGACCGTGGTGGAGAAGCTCTCCATATTCTCCTCTCTTCTTCTTCTTTTCTCTTCTCTTGATCATGGCAATGGAGCTTGGAGCATGGAGCTTGAGAATGGAGGTCGCTTGAAGCTTGCACTTGGATCATGGAGCTACCGGAGTGCTCAAGAGAGGAAGCAACTCGATCAGACGTAGAGGTAAACTCACTACACTCGTAAAGATGGATAGCGTGTTGGCTATGTGAGAGGTAGCCATTAGTGCTCGGCTTGGAACGCTTTAACAATAAGCAATCTATGGGTCTTGGTGGTTGAGCTTGTCCTCACCTCTACACCTACACAAAATGTATCTCTTGGTGGTAGCAAATACTTTCTTACATTTATTGATGACTATTCAAGGAAGCTATGGATCTATTTCATGAAGGAAAAGAGTGATGTATTTGAGCACTTCAAATCTTTCAAGGTAGTTGTTGAAACAGAAATAAGCTTGAAAGCTAAGTGCTTGAGATCAGATGGAGGGGAAGAGTACCTCTCTAATGAGTTTAGTGGCTTCTTGAGGTCTCATGGGATAAAGAGACAATTTACTTGTAGGTATACCCCATAGAAAAATGGAGTTGCAAAAAGAAAAAATAGGCATATTGCAAAAGTTACATAAGCATTGATGGCTGAAAAGAATATGCCAAACTATTTTTTGTCTAAAGTTATTCATACTAATGTCTATATTATGAATAGAACTCCCATACTGCAACTCATGGGATGACCCCGAAAGAATGCTTTATAGAAAAGAAGTCTGATGTATCACACTTCAAAGTATTTTGATGTATTGCATATGTTCATGTGCTAGATGAGCTACAAAATAAGCTTGATACAAAGGCTTAAAAATGTATTTTTATTGGATACTCTTCACAACAAAAAGGGTATCATTGTTATAACCCTATCAAAGGTGAGTTCAAAGTGAGCAAGGATGTTATTTTTATGAGATAAGCAGTTGGTATGCACCTACCAGTGATGTATTAGATGATGATAATGATCATGATAGCTATATGCAGAAAGAAAAGCAAGAATCATGGAGTCTAAGTGAACTAGAAACATCATCTTGTACTACATCTCTATCGTTAGCCCTTGGTCTGTGTAACGTGTCCCCTTGTCCACTTGTAGGACATGTCTTAGCAGCCCATCGGGAAGAGAGTCTAGAAAGTGCCGCCCGACACTCCCAAGGAGTGACACAGGGTTTGCGATCTAGGTCTTCCCGAGTCTGCCACGAAGCGGAAGCATTCCAGCCGTTCCCACTTAGGACCGACCTGAATCAGGGTTTTCCTAATGGTCAAGTTCCTAGAAGGTAGCTGGCGTCAAGCCCCAGACGCAAACTACTTTGCGCAGAAACATCAGGGTCGAAGCGGATTTATACTGCACTTGGTTCAAGGAGAATGGGAAACGAGAGGGATGCGAAGCTTGACCTCTCTGCCCGTAAGGCATAGTCCCATTCCGTTCCCCTAAAATAGCATAAATCAGGACTCTAGCTCCATAGATTCTAGGTCATTGTTACCTCGCTGTCAATTTCCTTTTAGAAAAGTTCCTGGCCAACCGGGACCACCCTTCTGTAGGACGGACCTAAGGTCACATCCACCGCACTTTCCTCGGGTTGCTTTAGTACCTACCACATTTAGTTTGACAAGAAAAAAACAACTTCCTTAATTAACCAATTAATCACTGGTTCCTTCACGTAACTTAGGCGCACTGACATAGAAAAACAATGTCAAGCAAGTTCCTTTTCAACATTTGATCTGTATTTATCAGTCTTTGGAATACATCAAATAAACCTGCCTGAAGGATATTCCAGCAATCCACAGGGATCTCTATTCCAAGTTTCGCCCGTTGACTAGTATGCGGGCCTCGAGATCCCATCTCGAGTCACGTCAACCTCTTATGCAGGATCCGAAGGCAAGGGATCTACGGCCAGAGTCTCCCCTGGCACCCAAGCGTCCTCCTGCTCCAAGTAGCACCCATTGAGAGACCTCGTGCGGCGGGTTCAGTCCACGTACCCGGCGCGGCTAACAACCCCCTTGGATAGGCTCAGGCAGACAGTCTGAGGTAACTGGTACTGCCTCTCCCTCCAGGCTTTCAACCTGAAGCATTAGTTATTTTTCCTGAATTAGTTCCTTGATCAAAGAAGTACAAACAGTGCACCTAAGTGTACAATCACGAGCATTCCAGTGGTCATTTGTACGGCCAACTGCTAAGGTGTGACTCCTTCTCCCCGAATGCCTCCAGCATTCGATCCTGGATCAATCGCGACTTGGCAAGATCCCAAGGGTTTCGTAAGCTGAGTTGCTTGTTTACTCTCTTTCCTTGGGTTAGGGTTTATACCCTGTTGACCCAAATTGTCAATACCTTAGGTTTCCTTATATTAAGGTCAATAAATCCTGGGCAACCTTGTCACCCTAACTTGGTTGGTCAATTGCTTTCTTGGCAATTCATTACTATTCTGGCTTGACAATTCCGTCTTCAAGAAAGAGTGTTGAAACATGACGACTACTCAATTCGTAGGAAATTTAACTTGCAATTAAAACTTGCTAAACTTGATTTAAGGAATAGCAATACTATTTTGTGATTTCGACACAAGACCATACGACATTGCAGCTTGTTGCACGAGATAGGTGTCAGCACCTAATTTGTGGGATTATTCTCTCATCACACGGTATTCCTTGGTCAAGAATACATTTGATCATGATGTAGGGTTTGGGAGTCCTATTGACCCAATCCAAAACCTAACCCTAGTAGGCTGATAAACGTTTTGGCCCTAGGGTTCCTAGATTCCTTGCGGAAGTCTAGCATTTGGTCAACTGATCCTTAGGGTGAGAACCCTAGATCATTCTTGCACGGGTGATTAGATAGTCCTAACATTTCAAGAATGTGGGTAAGACCTTTGAGATCGGAAATATTAGATCGGCATCCCAAGTGCAATGCTAGGCAGAATTTTAACGTAACTTAACCCTACCTAGCACGTTGAGGTGATCGTCATATGCAATCTAATCGTACCTTTATGATTTTCATGTAGGCTACTTATGGTACATGAATTGATCTAACCAACCCACGACTAAAGATGAACTTCCCCTTAAAGATGCAAATACTTTCCCTAAAAGATGTAGATAACTGCAAGATGTACCAGATGTATCATTCCACGTGAATATGCAGATTCAAGACCACAGACCTCTTTCCTTTATGCAACTATAGGATCTTACAAAGATCTTTCTTTTCCTTGCCCTATACTATAATGATTGACAATCAGAGCTAACTTTTATAAACCCTACGTTGATGCATCGAATTCAAAGTTTTAACATTTTAATGAAGATGCATCCTTTCCCAAATACTAACTTCGATTAAAAAAAAACTCCATGCATGAACGAATGCCATGAGTCCATCATTGATTTAATTCTTCATTTATCACTTAGCCCAACCTAGAATGTAATCATCACCGCATGTGATTTGCAAAGTACATAAATCCTTCCCATGCATTGCAACTATTCGAACATCATTTAATGGAAGTCTATGATTATCTTATACACGAGTCACAACCAGGAATTTACTATGTAAGTGCATTATGTGTTTATGCCCTATCCTTTGCATGATGCAACAAGGATGCCTTTGGACAATTCCATCTTTTAACTCCGGCAATATACGTCAAAAAATGAGACTACCCTTGACCATGGAAATGCAAGCAATGCAAGTGCTAGTCATACAACTGAGCTTATAAATCAAACAAGTATATATAGATTTTCCAATGCATTTTAGGCTTCCCTACGTGGATTTGAAACATGCTTAATGCATCCTTTCCATGCGGAATTAATTTTCGAAACCTGGGTATTCAAAGTCGGGGCGTTGTCCACTCTCGTACACTCGGGTTGGAAGCTTCCGCGTGTGCTCTTCTCGTCTTTTGCTTAGGAGCCATTGACGCAGCAGATTTTGATTCAACAAGCTTCCCCTTGGCTCTCTTACGCGTTACAAAGTCACTTCTGCCCGAGATTACTTCCCTGCGCAGAAATTGGGCCTTGGAAGATATGGTTTTAAGAAAACCGGAGGCACGGGGTCAACTAGGCCTATGGAAGCTTTAGTTAGAAGCTTCCAATAGAAGCTTCCAAGTTCTGTAACAGGGATCACGTGGAGAGAGAGTGATGATTGAGGATGATGAAGGAGATGATGACAATGGAGGTGAAGATGACGACGACGATGATGATGATGATGATGATGATGTTGATGGGGCGCAGCAGCAGGCGGCGGTGCAACAGTCCTGGCGGTGGCGACAGGCGGGCAGCACGGCACCACGATCCCTTCCTCCTCTCTCCCCTCAAGCTTGGGAGGGGGGGTTCATATAGCTTGAAGGGGGGGGGATAGGGGTAGCCACACAAGTGGCGGGCTGCATGCCTCCTCCCCATGCCCCTCCACCACTCACTCATGCTCATACTCCCTCTCCCCGCCATGCAACGGCTAAAGGGGAGGGAGTTAATACATTAAAAAAATTTGCAAAAATTATCCCTTTTTTTCCCGTGAAGGGGTGTTCCCGCGTGGGCTTGCGGTTTCAAGCCACGGCTTCCTATACACGATGCGGGGCTGGTTTTTGTTGATGCACGCGGAGGGAGCACTTAGCCCAAGGTTTTTCTATTGCGGGAGGTTACTTTGAACCCCTTTCACGCGAGGTCTAGAGTTGTTAATATTTCGTTGTGGAAATATTACATTCTCTCCCCCTTAGAGGAATCGAGATGTCCTCATCTCGAGAAGATCTGGGGGTATTGTTGGTTGAGAGTACTTTCATCCATCCAAGTGGCATCCTCTTCGGGGTAATCTTTCCACTGGATGAGGTATTCTCTCAAGGTCCCGAATCTCAAATGCCTCTCTCTAACATCTAAGATCATGTCAGGCCGTAGCTCAAGGGCTCCTTGGCTCAGCATTACAACTTGTTGATCATCAAGCACATGACTAGGGTTAGGTACATACTTTTTCAATAGATTGATATGGAATACATTATAAACTTTTAGGTTTTCAGGGAGTTGCAGTCTGTAAGCATCAGGCCCTAGGCACTTGAGAATCTTGTAGGGTCCACAATACCTTGGACTTAGCTTTTTGCATTCACCCAAGGATAGGGAACTCTTCGTTGGGCGTACGCGAATGAAGACCATATCACCTTCGATGAAGGATCTGTCTTGACGTTTCAGGTCTGCCTAAGCCTTCTATCTACTTGGATGTCCTGTCTTATTGACTTAATTTGGTCATCCATGTCTTCCAGCATCTGCTTTGAAGCATCAACCCTCAAGGTTGGGTCCGAAAAGCTCAAAGGACTACGACAATCGTGTCCATACAATGCTTGAAAAGGGGTCATCTGAATGCTTTGTTGGTAAGAAGCATTGTAGGCAAATTCAACCTGTGGCAAATATTGAATCCACTTTTTGGGTTCGCAAAAGCAGTGTGACCTAAGCATATCTTCAATGACTTGGTTGACTCATTCCGTTTGACCATCGGTTCCAGGATGGTAAGCTGTACTGAAACAAAGTTGAGTCCCAATGGCCTCGAAGATAGCCCTCCACAAGTGGCCAACAACAAAGTCCATACTAATGAATTCCCATTTCATTTGGGGAATGTCAAGTGGTTGTAATTTCCTTGGCATTTTGACATGTTTGGCCTTAATGCGTTGACAAGACAAACATTCCGTGACATATTTAAGAACGTCACTTTTGAGCCTATCCCAATAATAGCTCTTCCTGACTGCATTAAGGGTCTTGGAATAGCCAGGGTGTCCTGAGAAAGGGGAGTCATGGGCTTCCCAAAGTATCTTCTGCTTGAGTGATTGGCTTGCCGGGATACATAATCTCGTCCTATAGTAGACAAGTCCACTATTGATAGAGAATTCTTGATACTTTGTTTGTAGCTTTGGGTCTTGATCTTTGATGGGGATCTCCCTTAGCAATTTCTAATAGGTTGGGTCATGGCATGCCTCTTCTCTAGCTAGCTCAAGAATTGGGTTGTTTGGCATGGATACCTTTGTGGCTAGAGATCTTGCTGTTGATGGATCTTGCAAAATCAGAGAATTCAGAAATGCCTTTTGACTAAGTGCATCGGTAACTACATTCTCCTTTCCAAGCCAGTATTTGATTTCAAAATCATATTCTTCCAGCACTTCAATCCATCGGCGTTGCCTCATATTGAGCTCACTATGGGTGAAAATCCATTTAAGACTTTTGTGATCCGTCACTAAGGTAAATTTGTTACCCAGCAAGTAGTGTCTCCAGAGTTTGAGAGCATGGATGATAGCCAACAGTTCGAGATCATGGGTAGCATAGTTCCTTTCATGGCTCTTCAGTTTCCTTGAAGAGTATGCTATGGGATGACCTTCTTGCATGAGCACACATCCTAAGGCAAGTGCGCTAGCATCAGTTATCACTTCTTCTTACTAAGATCCAAAAGTTTTAGGATGGGTGCTGATACCAAGCTTTGCTTTAGTTTGTCAAAGCTGGACTGTTCAGCAGGCGACCATACAATTGATACTTGCTTCTTTAGTAGATCAGTCAGAGGCACTGCAATCAAAGCATAGTTTTTTATAAAGACCCTGTACCATCCTGTCAATCCAAGAAAACTGTGTATCTCTTTGACAGAAGTTGGTGTTGGCCACTCTAGAATGTCTCTGACCTTGGCCGGATCTACTGAAATTCCTTCTGCTAATACAATGAATCCTAGATATTCAATCTGTCGCTTGAAAAATGCACACTTCTTCTTCTTGGTATAAAGCTTGTGTGCCCTCATTGTTTCAAGGACAATGCAAAGCTAGGGTTCATGATCTTTTTCCTGCTTGGAGTAGACTAGGGTATCGTTAAAGAAGACAAGTACAAAGTCATCAAGATAGGGCCTAAAGATATCCTGCATTAACCTGTTGAAGGTAGCAGGAGCATTTGTCAGCTCGAATGACATGACTAGGAATTCAAAGTATCCATACCTTGTGCTGAATGCCATCTTTGGGATATCTTCTTCCTTGATCCTTCTCTAATAATATCCAGACCTGAGATCTATCTTAGAGAAGATCTTCGCACCTTGAAGATGGTCAAGAAGTTCATCTATTCTTGGAATGAGGTATTTGTTTTTAATGGTTGATTGATTCAACCCTCTGTAGTCAATGCATAGCCGAAGCGTTCCATCTTTCTTCTTCTGGAACAGCACTGGAGCTCGCCATGGCGAATTGCTAGGATGGATGTAGCCTTGGCCTAACAGTTGCTTGAGTTGCTCCTTCAGCTCAATTGCTTCTGGGATGGACATCCTATATGATCTCTTTGCGATTGGTGCAGCTCCTGGTGCTAGCTTGATTTCGTGATCGACTTCCCTTTGAGGAGGAAGTTATGTCAGCTCTTCAGGAAATACGTCTGTGTATTCCTTTAACCATGAAGGTTCTTCCCTAGATTCTTGATTCTGATCTAGCTTATTTAGTTTAATCAAATAGACAGGTACCCCCTTTCTAACTTCTTTTATTATCCGTGTTGCTTTGACCAGTTGAATTTTTGGCTTCCCAGCCTCTCTTTGAGTTGTGACTAGTTCCCCTTCATAATTTCGAAAGGAGACTTGGCCCTTTCCACAATGAATGTGGGCATCATTGGGTATTAGCCAATCCATACCGAGCAAACATTCGTGGACACCTAGGTTCATTACCCTGAATCTGACCGAAGTCGACTTTCCACCTAGAAAGAATTTCACCTTAGCAGTTTGCCTAGTACAAGAAACCTCTCGACCATTTGCTAGTTCCACAAGTAAGGTAGGTGCATCTTTTGTGGCTATTCCTAATCTTCTTGCACAGACTGGTGAAATGAAGGAATGTGTACTGCCACAATCAATCAACGTTTTGAAGCTTTTACCTTGATAATCTGAAGAAGTTTGAATGACAGAGAATTGGCGATTCAGGCCTTTCTTGTGAAGAGCGGCATGAACCGTTGCACTCTCAATGTTAGCTTCCATGGATGGGTCTTCTTCATCACAGCTCCTTGTTGGCAACGTTGGATGTTCTCCCTCTAGCCATGACAGTGGCTCCTTGGCTATGGACGGCTCCTTGGGATGGCCCTTGACGTTGTCCTCTGCTAAGCTTGGGACACTGCCTTTTAAAATGACCATGCTCGTTGCAATGGAAGCAACGGACATTGTGGCCATTACCTTGGGTAGGGGCAAAGTTATTGACAGCGTTCGCCCTAGCTTTCTTTCTTTGTCCCTGGTTTTGGCCCTGCGCTCTCTTGGTCTAAGACCTATACATTCCCTTGTTCTAATCCTTGTAAGACCAAGTCCTGTTATTCCTTGGCTTGGTTTGCACCTCCTGTATTATTGCCAGAGCTCGAATGAGCGCGTCTTGTAGGTCCATTGGGTGCATTGATTCCAAGTGGGTGTTAATGGGTGGGTTTAATCCAGCACAAAACTTTGACATCTGTTGCGTCATATCCATTTGTGATGCCTACTTTAAGAGAGAGACGAACTTTGAATAGTATGCATCAAGGGATAGTCCAAGCTGCTTTAATTCATAGAATTTGTTCATCTTCTGCGTGCAGTAGACAGGTGGCAAATATCTCCCTCGCACAGCTCTTTTAAGCTTCTCCCAAGTAACCGACCCTTCTGAGATCCCTTGGTCTCTGCACCATTGTTTCCACCACCAAAGCCTTGCTTTGTCGGTAAGCTTCAGTTTGGTGAGCATAGCTTGGTTGGCGGGTGTAGTACCTGCTGCCTCGAAATAATCCTCCATGGATTCGATCCAGACCTCGGTGTCAGTTTGGACAGTCCTTCCCTTACCATCAAATTCAGGTGGCTTGATTTGTTTGAGAAGGAACTTCTTCTCTTAGATTACAGCTGTATTTAGTGCAGGGGTCGGATTAGGAATCTGCACTTGAGGTTGCACCTAGGCAATAAGATTCTTTACGTTAAAAACTTGCTAAACATTTCTCACATTACATTAATGTGCCCAGTTCAGCTTTTAGCCAAGTGACCTAATCACTTAACTCCTTTACCAACACTTACAGCCATGACAGACAGTGATAGAAAAAATCTTATTCATTCATGTGGGCATAGCCCTTTCGAGTACATTTATTTTGGAAAGGTAGAACAAGCTGATTGGCACATCAATTTGGGAAAAATAAGATTGTGTCACATTCGACTACGGGAACTGAGTAATAAAATGGATTGGGGTCATGGATTTTCAGGAATCGATAGGTCATAGGAAGCTTGGGGTATCCCTTCCTTTGATACCCGTTCTTCTCATAGCGTCCCAGCACCTTGATTCTGTCGGCATGGATTATTTGAGTCACTTCCTCGTACACATACTTGTTTTCTTTGACTTTCTGACCGCCGACATGTAGGGTTGCGTTTGCGTGAGCCTCAACAATGATGAACAACTTCACGATCTTTAAATCCTCCATCCACTTGATTCTCTTCAAGTTGGTCTGAAGGTAGGCAAGTCGGTGGGCCGCTATGTAATATATTCCTGATTTTCCCGTCCATCTCCATTCCATGCACAGGGATGAAGGATTGTAGATACGGTCTAGAATATTCATCATGCCTAGCCGAAGCACACATTGCAGTCACAAACATAACCTGGAACACCAAGAATTTGCTCCATGCTTCGTGACTCTGCAGGCCAGCATCGATAAGTAAGTAAGAAAATGTTCTTAATGGCAACATTGCTCTATTTCCCCTCATTAAGTTCCCTTGTAAATATTAGATCTCATTTGTTTGCTCTGATACCAATTGTAACGTGTCCCCCTGTCCACTTGTAGGACATGTCTTAGCAGCCCATCGAGAAGAGAGTCTAGAAAGCGCCGCCCAGCACTCCCAAGGAATGACACGGGGTTTGCGATCTAGGTCTTCCTGAGTCTGCCATAAAGCGGAAGCATTCCGGCCGTTTCCACTTAGGACCGACCTGAATCAGGGTTTTCCTAATGGTCAAGTTCCTAGAAGGTAGCTAGCGTTGAGCCCCAGACGAACTATTTTCAACATTTGATCTTTATTTATCATTCTTTGGAATACATCAAATAAACCTGCCCGAAGGCTATTCCAGCAATCCACAGGGATCTCTATTCCAAGTTCCGCCCGTTGACTAGTATGCGGGCCTCAAGATCCCATCTCAAGTCACGTCAGCCTCTTGTGCAGGATCCAGAGGCAAGGGATTTATGGCCAGAGCCTCCCCTGGCACCCAAGCATCCTCTCTTTTTGTGTATAACCCTTAGCCACAAGCATGGCTTTGTATTTTGGTTTGCCATCCACAGACTTGATTTTATAGACCCATTTGTTAGGAATAGCTTTTCTATCTTTGGGCAATGGAACCAAATTCCAAGTATCATTTTGACACAATGACTTTATTTCTTCTTGCATAGCTAGCTCCCACTTTTCCTTTAACTCACATGATAATGCCTCTTTGTATGTAAGAGGCTTACCTTCATCTGTGAGAAAAATGCAATCCAAAGATGGATCAAACCTTTGTATAGGTCTTCTAACACGTGTAGACCTTCTTACCCAATGATCTGTGTTATCAGGTAATGGATCCACGTCCAAAGGAATGTCATTGACCTCTTTATTTGGCTGTTGAACTGCATGTTCAGGCTGCTGAAATACATTTTCAATCTGCTGTAATTCATTTTCAACATACTGATTTTGTTACTCAAACTGGTTTTCAGCATCTCTTTGTTGCCCATTTTCATCTAGCTCAATGATGATACACTATTTATCATAACCAGCATGAAATGGAGCTGAAAGATAGATGAAAATTCTTTAAGCTTGTCTTCACAAGAAAAATAGCCAAAAACATGAAAAAAAAAGGTAAAACCCCTCCTAAAGGTGATGCGATCATCAAATATTAGGGCTACATATAAGAGGGGAATAGGGAACAATGTGATGGACCCTTATAGGATGTAAGTAGGAGAGCAACTACTTTGACTGATATGGCAATATGATGGGAGAAGGAGACCATATAGATGGGCCACATGGTGGAAAACAAAAAGTGATAAAAAGTATTGTAGGCTGAGAATCCTTTAAATAAACACAAATATATATAACTTACTCTTTTAACATATCTTTCAAGCCCCCCAAAGGAGAGAATCCTTAAAAAGTGTCCCTTTAATTAATTCTAAAAGGTGCAATTTTTTAACGCATCTTTCAAGCCCCCAAAGGACAGAATCCTAAAAAAGTGGCCCTTTAATTAATTCTGAAAAGTTTCCCTTCAATTAATTTTAAAAAGTGCAAAAATGGGACCTTGGAAATGTGAGATCCATCACCCCAAAAAAGCCAAACATTGAGAGATTTTTAAAAAATTCCTCCTTTTATTCATTCTGAAAAGGAAAAAATGAGACCTTCGGGCTAGTAATGAAAGGGAATTAATCATTAACTCCATGGAGGGACCATTGATCGTATAGGTGCACATTGCACCACAAAGAATCATTACTTTAGGGTTAAGGGTTTAGAACTTCAAGACGCCCTCTCCTACTACACTTATGCTTGCTCGATCTCCTTTGATCATGTGTGTTCTCTTGCTCTATTACTTATGCTCTTGTTTAGCTCATGCTTCACCCTTGCTCTCTTGTTATTGCTCCCTCAACATGCTAAATCAAGGAGCCCATCACTCCAGTGATGGACATTGGCTCTTCACATAAGATGCCATCTGACAATGCAACATGTGTGGGCTATTTGTAAAGTTGGGCTATTTCTAGCCAACATGAATAGTAACTTCATACATCTAGATGCTCTTTAAAGGAATATGTGTAGTTTTCTAAAGGGAATGCCCTCAATGGTAGTTTACAGTAGGCTTGATGGTGACCCTCATGTAGTGTAAACCCACAATGGGCCACCACCAAGTGAGAGGCACCTCCAATAAGTGGAGAGTCATCATGTCACTCTTTGGTGATCCCAAACTAGCTACCACCAACCCAAAGAGGCCCCTTTTGGGTAGCAAGCCCTTTTATGGTTTGGTAGTGATCTTGGTGTGGTCTAAACTTACAACACATCACCACACCAACCAAGAGAGGCTCCTCTTATGAGTGGTGAGCCCTTGTATTAGTTAATTGAACCCTAAACTAGGTCACCACCAAGCAATAGGCCCCTTCCATAGGTGGCGATCCCTTTTATCCCTTGGAAGTGAGCCCCATATGGTGTTAAACCATGATGGTTCACTATTAAGAAAAAGAGGCCCCTCACAAGGGTAGAGGTACTGTGTATAACTTGGTGATGATCATTGTGTCACCACAAAGAGTGAGAGAGGCCACTCCCAAGCGTAGAAAACCCCTATAGTGCTTGGTGGTGACCCTCGTATGTGGTGAACCTCAAATGTATCACCATAAAGTGAAAAGGGCCCTCTCAAGGGTGAAGGGCACCCATATCACTTTGGTGGTGACTTTTGTGTATAGTGAACCTTGAATGTGTCACCATGAAGTGAGAGAGGGCCCTCCCAAGGGTGAAGGGTCCCTATACCACTTGGTGGTGATCCATGTATAGTGAATCTAGAATGTATCACCATGAAGCAAGAGAGGCTCCTCCCAAGGGTGGAGGGCCCTTGTATCACTTGATGGTGACTCTTGTATATGATGAGCCCCACATTGGTCACCACTATGCGAGAGAGGCCCCTCCCATGTCAAGAATCGTGTGGTGGGGGGATTTACTTGAGAAATTGCACCAAACACACACTGTATACACAAGAGGAAGCTCACTCAAGAACATAAGAAGAGAGATGGAGGTCAAAACGTTTTCTTGCTGATTTCTTCTTCTTCTTCCACACAGTATATAATGTACACAAAGTATAGCTAAGATACAACATAAAGGAAAGTGGCCTACTTAGTCAAAAAGTGCATAACAGACTACACTAATCGACTTGTGCTATATCTTTGCCAGCTGTAGGTAGGTGTAAAAAACTAAATATAATAAGTGATAAGTCATTGGCCATATGAGTATCATAGTGACCATCAACATGTTACGTGTAGACATGTGGACCCATCTAGCTAGGCGGTCCATCATCAATGTACGCACATGTTGAGCTTGCCATCTCAGCACTCCCCCTCAAGCTCAACTCTATCTCTGCAACTCCAAGTAAGCTTTAGAACTTTCAAAGCTTCTTTGAACCCAATGACTTTGTGAAAATGTTAGCTATCTGATCCTGTGTGCTGACATATGCCAAGTCAATCTCTCCTGCAAGTATCTTCTCTCTCACAAAGTGGTAGTGCATCTCAATGTGTTTTGTCCTAACATGGAACACTGGATTCCTAGCTAAATGTATGCTGCTCATGTTGTCACAATGAATGACAACTAGACCATCTCCCTGCACATCCAAATCACCTAATAACTTTTGCAGCCATACCACCTCACATGCAGCCATAGCAGCACCTTTGTACTCAACCTCTGTACTCGATAAAGCAACTGTAGGTTGCTTTTTACTACTCCATGTAACTGCTGCACTACTAAGGGAAAACATGGATCCACTAGTAGATCTTCTATTTGACATGCTACCAGCCCAATCTGCATATGTGTATCCAAAGACTTGTACATCCTTATCTGCCTCATAAAAAAGTCAATAATGTAAAGTGGACTTCACATATCTCAATATACGTCTAACTGCATCCAAATGAGGCTTTCTAGGCATCTGCATAAACTGACTGACAAGGCCAACAACATAGCTCAAGTCTGGCCTTGTGATAGTCATGTAAGTCAAACTCCTTACTATCCTCCTGAACATAGTAGGGTCTTCTATCTCATCCCCAATGTCAGCACTCAACTTCACATTTTGCTCCAATGGTACTAAAAGAGGCTTACATGTTGTCATACCATACTTGGATAACATATCCAATCCATACTATCTTTGGGATAGCCATATACCATCATCACATCTGATCACCTCAATACCAAGAAAGTATCTTAGCTCACCCAAATCCTTCATCTCACCTATGTAAGCCACCTATGTGTGCAGGTTAAAGAAGGCACTCTATCGCCTGAAGTAAGCACTATAGCATGGTCTAATAAGATCGAGGAGTATTTATCAACATTGGCTTTTATGTTTCTGATGTTGATCACTCACTTTATATGAGAAAGGGAGATGTTGGTTTGGCCATCATAGTCATCCATGTGGATGACTTGATTATTACAGGTGACAGTGACAGTGGGATTGCTAAAGTTAAGGGATTTTTGAAGAACAAGTTTGAGATGAAGGATTTGGGTGAGCTAAGGTACTTTCTTGGTATTTAGGTGATCAGATGTGATGATGGTATATGGCTATCCCAAAGGAAATATGGCTTGGATATGTTGTCCAAGTATGGTATGATAGCATATAAGAATCTTTTAGTCCCATTGGAGCAAAATGTGAAGTTGACTGTTGATATTACGGATGAGATAGATGATCCTACTATTTTCAGAAGGATAGTAGGGAGTCTGATTTATATGACTATCACAAGGCCAAAATTGAGTTATGTTGTTAGTCTTGTCAGTCAATTTATATGTATGCCTAGAAAGTCTCATTTAGATGTAGTTAAGATATGTGAAGTCCTCTTTACATTATGGACATTTTTATGAGGCGGGTAAGGATATACAAGTGTTTGGATACAAAGATGCCAATTGGACTAGTAGCATGTTTGATAGAAGATCTACCGGGCGGATTCATGTTTTCCCTTGGTAGTGCAATAGTTACGTGGATCAACAAAAAGCAACCTACGATTGCTTTATCGATTATGGAGGCTGAGTACAGGGGTGTTGCTATGGCAGCATGTGAGGGGCTATGGATACAAAAGTTATTGGGTGATTTGGATGTGTAGAGAGATGGTCCAATTGTCATTCACTGTGACAACATGAGCAACATACAATTAGCTAGGAACCCAGTTTTCCGTGCTAGGACAAACATATTGAAGTGCATTACCACTTTTGAGAGAGAAGGTAATTGCAAGAGAGATTGACTTGGTATATGTCAATACACAAGATCAAATAGCTGACATTTTTACAAAGACATTGGGTGCATACAAGCTTCAAAAATTTTGAAGCTTACTTGGAGCTAAGCTTGAGGGGGAGTGTAGAGATGGCAAGCTCAACATGTGTAAATATTGATTATAGATCACCTAATTAGATGGGTTCGTACATCTATACTTAGCATATCGGTGGTTATTATGATATGCACATGGCCACTGACTTATCACTTATTATAGTTAGTTTGTTGCACCCATCTACAACTAGCATAGTTATAGCGCCAGTCGATTAGCATAGTCAATTATACATTGTTTGACTTAGTAGGACACTTTCTTTTATGTTGTCTCTTATTTATACTTTGTGTACATTGTATTTTGTGACAAAGAAGAAGAAGAAACCAGTAAGAAAATGTTTTGGCCTCCATCTCTCTTCTTGTGTTTTTGAGTGAGCTTCCTCTTGTGTGTATGGTGTGTTTTTGGTGCAACAACTCAAACAAGTCCCCCACCATGCGATATGTGACACAATGCCTCTAAGAATACATGACCATCGATTCCTCACCCTTGGATCGTGGACCACCAAAGTGTCCCATCCTGTGAGCTCAAACTAGAAGCCAATCCCACTCGTTGTCAACAAAACAACCCATCATGAATTTGGATGTCAAACCAATTCTAGGATTTCAAAACTTCCTAGACTTCAATAAATCCAAAAGGGAAGCCCCTCTCTAGAGCCTTTGTACCTCTCTGGGGCCTTTACACATATACACTTGTATAGACAAGGCCCACCTACCCCTCCTCACCACCCTCTCACACACTCTCTCTAGCATTAGAGAGTCATGAAGGAGAATTGCATTACTAGTACTAAAAAGCAACAAGAGGAGTAGCCATGCGTTCCCCTTCTCTATAGAAGATAAACCCTTTTATGCCTTGCCTTTTCCTTGATCTGATTATCTAAATCAAAGTTGGAGGATGACAACTCATCGAAAGAGTTCATATCCTACTTTTTCTTCTTTGCCTCCTCCTTATTCCTTGATGCCACTAGTTCCTTGCAATCCTTGTGTAGGTGTCTCTTCTCCCTATAGTGATAACACCAAGCTTGCATCTTCTTCTTTCTATCAACCTTCTCTGAAGCTACAAATACCTCTTCTTGGCCACCGTACTAAGTTAGAAGCCTCTATTTGTAACCTTAAAGATGAGTCATACTCAAGCAACATGGAGGACATGTGTATAAAGCTCATTAGTATCAACGACGTTTGGGCCCATAGTGGATTTGGACACTTCATCAAACTCCAAAGGGAGATTTTAGAGTATAGTCCCCACAAGATGCACCTATGTAGAAGGTCAAATTGCATGTGCTAAATGTTGAGATGGCAAGCTCAACACGTGCGGACATTGATGATGGACCGCCTGACTAGATGAGTTCGCACGTCTACACTTAGCATGTTGGTGGTCATTATGATACTCACATGGCCACTGACTTATCACTTATTATATTTAGTTTGTTGCACCTACCTATAGTTGGCAAAGATATAGCGCCAGTCGATTAGTGTAGTTGATTATGCACTGTTTGACTTAGAAGGACACTTTCCTTTATGTTGTATCTTATCTATACTTTGTGTGCATTATATAGTGTGTGAAAGAAGAAGAAAAATCAGCAACAAAACGTTTTGGCCTCCATCAGAGTCATGCCATTGAGAGAGGCTGATATTGAAGGCTGAAGTAAAGGAGAAGAAGCAAGGTTCCAGCAAGCAAGAAACTTGAAAGAAGATCTCCCATTCTTCCACTCTCTCTCTTGGATAGTGCCTGTGGAGACATTGGAAGCAGGGTCGAGCAAAAATATCAAATTGCTGTGAGATTTGGTGTGTGAGTAGATCATTGTATATTCTGAGGCCGTCTGAGGCCATTTCAGGACCCGTTTTAGAGCCACAAGATTGGGGTCAGTAGTTTCAAGGTACATTGTAATTTCGACTGTATTGACCGAAAGTGGGTGCGCATGTTACAGATTGTGAATCTGTAATTTTTTAGGTGTTTGTAGGAAGCAAACATAAGGTTTATCTGCAAACAGGTTGTAGATTACATATACTATTGAGCAATCAGTGAAAAAGATTGCTTGGTGTATTGTTGTGCACATGTTGTGAAAGATTGCAAAAGACTAGCTTGCTGTGTTATATCCTTGTTTGTAATAATGGCAGAGAACAGTGGAAATCCCATTATTGAGAAGCTCGACAAGAACAACTACCCTTCATGGAAGTTCTGTGTGACGAACTTTCTCATTGGAAAGGGCCCTTATGAATTTATTTCAGGGGGAGAAAAGAAGCCAGAGCTGGGTATCCCTCCAACTGCAGATGAATTAAAAGCATGGAAAGAGTGGAATGCGAAAGACAAAAAGGTGATGTACTGGCTATTTGCAGTCATTGATAATACTATGCTGGGGGACATATCAGGAATGTAGAAACTTCACATGCAGCGTGGACAATTTTTAAGAGCATGTTTTCAATAAATACAAAGGCACGAAAGATTCAACTCAAGCAAGAGTTGAATGCCTTGAAGAAAGGGAAAATGTCTGTCAATGAGTATGTGTTGAAGGTGAGGAGCATTGCAGATGCTTTAGCAGTGATTGATGCAATGCCGGATGATGATGATTTGGTTTTATCCACTCTGAGTGGCCTTAATAATGAGAAGGCATGGAAATCATTTGTTACTTCAGTATATGTACGGAAGCCATTTCCAAATTTTGATGAGCTGATCTCTCTCATGATTACTGAAGAGATCAATATGCAGGCTGATTCATCTGAAAGAAATGGTGAACAGGTCCAAGCATTTTACTCGAGTTCAGGAAGGGGACGTGGTAGATCCTCTTTGAGAGGCCATGGTATGGGACGTATTGGCGATAACCAACAAAACAGGTTCAATCAACAGTTTGGTGAAATGCACATTTCTGGAGGCAGAGGAAACTTTAAAAGCAGGGGGAGCTTTAGAGGAAGAGGTGGATGGCAGAACAGAGGCTCTGAAAATTTTGCTATTGTTTGCTATTATTGTGGCAAAACATGCCATATTGCAGCCCATTGCTATGCAAAGAAGGATGATATTCACAGTGGTAAATTGCAGCAAGGAAATTATGTATCGTCTTCACAACAGAATGAAGACAAAAATGAGTGTTTGTTTGTTATGCAGCATATGATGAATGTAGTTACAGGAAAGGGGACACATGATGATGTACGGTATGTCGATTCAGGTGCATCTAATCATATGACCAGTCATATTGAATGGTTTGGAGAGATGCAGGACTTACAAAATCTAGGTTATTTGCAGATGGGTGATGATTCATGCCACCCAATTTCACACATTGGAAAGGTTCCTTGTCCTTGTATGATGGCCAGACAAAGAGTCTTACAGATGTATTACATGTGCCATCAATTACAAAGAATCTAGTGTCTGTTGGCGAAATGGTAGAGCAAGGGTTGCAGGTCCGATTCAATGCAAAAGGTTGTTTTGTAGAAGACTTTAATGATAAGTGCAAGTTGGTCGCAAAAGGAAGTAGAGTTGGCCGAATGTTCACTTTAGATGTTGGAATTCCTAGAATGAATGCTGTTATGTATGCTAAAGGAAAAGGAGTAGTTGTAGATATTGAAATATGGCATAAACGTATTGGACATGCAAATGTGCAAAGGCTGAAATTGATGCAATCCAAGGGATTGGTTACAGGGTTGCCTTCTTTTAGAGTTGCAGAATTGCATAAAGTCTATGAAGCATGCCAATTTGGTAAGCAGGCCAGACAACCCTTCTCGCATGATAGAGAAGTGAGCAGAAATATATTTGATGTAGTACATACAGATGTTTGGGGGCCTACACAGAATGTATCTCTTGGTGGCAGCAAATACTTTGTCACATTTATTGATGATTGTTCAAGGAAGCTATGGGTATACTTCATGAAGGAAAAGAGTGATGTATTTGAGCACTTCAAATCTTTTAAGGCAGCTGTTGAAACAGAAATAGGCTTAAAAGTAAAGTGCTTGAGATCAGATATGGAGGTTGAAACATAAATAGGCTTCTTAAGGACTCATGGGATAAAGAGGCAATTTACTTGCAAGTATAGCCCATAGCAAAATGATGCTGCAGAAAGAAAAAATAGGCATATTTCAGAAGTTGCATAGGCATTAATTGTTGAAAAGAATATGCCCAAACATTTTTGGTCTAAGGCTATCCATACCGTTGTCTACATTATGAACAGAACTCCCACAGCTGTAGTCCATGGGATGACTCCTAAAGAAGCTTAATTTATCACACTTGAAGGTATTTGGCTGTGTTGCATACGTTCATGTGCCAGATGAGCTACGGAAGAAGCTTGATCTAAAGGCAGAAAAATGTGTTTTTATTGGATACTCTTTAGAGTAGAAAGGGTATTGCTGTTATAACCCTGTCATAGGTGAGTTCAGAATGAGCAGGGATGTTATCTTTGATGAGATGGCAAGTTGGTATACACCTGCTGGTGATGTTTTGGATGATGATAATGATCAAGACAGCTATGTGTAGAAAGCTAAACAAGAATCACGAAGTCTTAGTGGACCAGAAACATCATCTAGTACTATATCTACAGTGAGCCCTTGGTCTGGGAGACTAAGGAGTAGCCCCACATCTTCAGGTGGATCTATAAGTGTTGCAAGAAAGGACAAAGGAAAGAAGAAAGTGCTAGATGGTAATGATACATCTACCAGTCATTTGGGATTTGATGGAGATTCCAGTGGTTCGGAGAGTTCGGATGATGAACTTGGCATTCCTTCAGCCAGGACACCAAGTGTACAGAGAGCTCATAGTAATGTAAAGGCTCCATTGAGTAATCCAGTGATATGCAGATCTAGCAAGGTCAAATACCCTATTAAAAGATTTGGTTTTGAAGGTTATGCAGCTCACCATTATGCTTATATGGTGAAACTAGTTGAGGATGTTGAGCCCACTTGTTTTGAGGATGTTGTTGGTCATGCTCATTGGGATGCAACAATGGATGAGGAGATGGCTGCATTAGAGGCCGATAAGACTTGGGATTTGATACCCTTACCTAAGGATAAGAAAGCTATTGGCTGTAAGTGGGTTTACAAAGTCAAGCATAATGCAGATGGTTCAGTTAGCAGGTATAAAGCTAGGCTGGTTGCAAAAGGCTATGCTCAAACATATGGTATAGATTATGAAGAGACATTCAATCCAGTTGCTAGGATGGCAACTGTTAGATGTGTGATTGCCTTGGCAGCAGCCAAAGGTTGGAGTTTGCAACAAATGGATGTTAAGAATGCCTTCTTGCATGGTGATTTGCAAGAAGAAGTGTATATGGAGCAGCCAGCAAGTTATGAGGATTTAGAGCATCCCACATATGTGTGCATGTTAAAGAATGCACTCTATGGGCTGAAGCAAGCACCTAGAGCATGGTCTGACAAGATTGGAGAGTATCTTGTCAATATTGGATTTTGTATTTCTTATATTGATCACTCACTTTATGTGAGAAAGGAAGATGCAGGGTTGGTCATCATAGGCATCTATGTGGATGAGTTGATTATTACAAGTGACAGTGACAATGGGATTGCTGAAGTTAAGGACTTCTTGAAGAAGAAGTTTGAGATGAAAGATTTGGGTGAGCTGAGATACTTTCTTGGTATTGAGGTGATCAAATGTGATGATGATATATGGCTATCCCAAAGGCAGTATGGCTTGGATATGTTATCCAAGTATGATATGACAGCATGTAAGCCTCTTTCAGTACCATTGGAGCAAAATGTGAAGTTGAGTGCTGATGTTGGAGATGAGATAGAAGACCCTACTATGTTCAGGAGGATAGTAGGGAGTTTGATTTACATGACTATCACAAGGCCAGACTTGAGCTATGATGTTGGTCTTATCAGTCATGCAGAGGCCTAGAAAGCCTCATTTGGATGCAGTTAGACATATATTGAGGCATGTGAAGTCCACTTTACAATATGGACTTTTTATGAGGCAGGTAAGGACGTACAGGTCTTTGGATACACAGATGCAGATTGTGCTGGTAGCATGTCAGACAGAAGATCTACAAGTGGATTCACGTTTTCCCTTGGTAGTATAGTAGTTACATGGAGCAACAAAAAGCAACCTACAGTTGCTTTATCGAGTACAAAGGCTGAGTACAGAGGTGCTTCTATGATAGCATGTGAGGTGGTATGGTTGCAAAAGTTATTAGGTGATTTGGATATGTAGGGAGATGGTCCAGTTGTCATTCATTGTGACAACATGAGCAACATACAGTTAGCTAGGAATCCAGTGTTCCATGCTAGGACAAACACATTGAGGTGCACTACCACTTTGTGAGAGAGAAGGTACTTGCAGGAGAGATTGACTTGGTATATGTCAGCACACAGGATCATATAGCTGACATTTTCACAAAGGCATTGGGTGCAAAGAAGCTTCGAAAGTTTCGAAGCTTACTTGGAGTTGCAGAGATAGAGTTGAGCTTGAGAGGGAGTGTTGAGATAGCAAGCTCAACACGTGCGGACATTGATGATGGACCACCTGATTAGATGAGTCCACACGTCTACACTTAGCACGTTGGTGGTCATTATGATACTCACATGGCTACTAACTTATCACTTATTATATTTATTTTGTTACACCTACCTACAGCTGGCAAAGATATAACGCCAGTCGATTAGTGTAGTTGGTTATGCATTGTTTGACTTAGAAGGCCACTTTCCTTTATGTTGTATCTTATCTATACTTTGTGTACATTATATAGTGTGTGGAAGAAAAAGAAAAATCAGCAAGAAAACATTTTGGCCTCCATCTCTCTTCTTGTGTTCTTGAGTGAGCTTCCTCTTATGTATACAGTGTGTGTTTGGCGCAGTAGCTCAAGCACATCCCCCCATCATGCGATTCTTGATACTAAAGCTAATCCCCCACCTATGTAGCATGAAGTAGAAAATACTAAATAATATCCTTTGGCTCAAGCTTCATATGCAAGACATGATCATAGAAGTTCATAGATTGCATGGTCAATGGAGCCTCATACAACATTCATAACTTCCCCCACACTTCTAAAGTTTCCCTACAAAGGGTAGCTACCAAAAGGACCTCTTTAGGGATTCATATGAGAAGAGTAGATTAAGATTATGTATTATCCAATTCCCCTATAAGAACTACTTTCTCATAGTTGTCACAGTCCAATCATCTAGAAGAGGATTGTGGGAGCTTTCGCTCAACCGCCAAGACCCACGGACCGCTTATTGTTTCAAGTGTTCCAAGGAGCTCTAATGGCTACCTCTTACATAGCCGATGCGCCCTCAATCCTACAAGTGTAGTGAGCTTACCTTGATGTTGATATGAGTTGCCTCCTGTCTTCCACACTCCGGTAGCTCCATGATCCTAGATGCTAGCTCAAGCATGCTCAAGCCTCCTCCTTCTCCAAGCTCCAACCGCCATAGCCGTGCACGCAAAAGAAGGAAAGGGAAGAGAAGAGAAGAGAAGATGATGAAGAGCTTCACCCCCTTGATCCCTCACTTCCACTCACTCCCTCCCTCACTCTCACAATCACTCCCTCTCTCAAGAGCACACACAAGCAAGGAGAGGAGAAGAAGAGAAGAAGAGAAGAGCTCTTGTTGGGCACACACCAAAGAATGAGCTTCCATTCACTTTTTTAACTTTATATATACAAACCCTAAAACCCCATGGGCACCCATCCTTTTTTACATGGCCAGCCATTGTAGCAAGGTCCCTTTTTCTAATTCCCTCTTTTTGCTTCGTACCCTAGACTTTTATTCGACTATTCTTTTACAGGTGGCACAGGAGGGAGCATGGCGCTCTTTTACAAGAGTTTTTGGAGTTTTTGAGGTGCCTTTTATTTAAAACTACACTTTTGGCCTCGGCTTAGCTTTGGAGCCCGCCTACATGTCCTTGCTCCTTTTCCATCTTCTTTCTGCTTTTTCATTTTTCTTTCGTCCTTCTCGGCTTGGGATTAACATTACCCCCCTCCAAGACGGGTGCCAGTCCCATGGCACTCTTGTCGACTGTTGGTGGTTGAAGAGGCAATCGACGGAGCAGTGATTTGAGGGCAAGGCAGCATGTAGACTTGGGTTCTCGTGGAAGCGTGGTAGTAAGGTTGGTTGGAGAAGTAACGAATGTTGACGGGGGACTCCGAAGTCGGTGGGTGGGCGCACTGGTGGTGCTTGGAAGGACAGGGGGTGATGCTCCACCTAAGGGGGGGATGTCTATCTTAGTGTGCAGTGCGAGTGGCTCAGGGTGACAAGTCGAACCATAGGCGAGTGGCCTCCCTAGGTATGTCCTGCCCTTGATGGGCCGTAAGCATGAAGTGGGGGAGCAAAAGAGGGCTAGGGGGTTAGGAGTGGAGCCGGCCAACCAAAGCCACCGGACACGCCTAGCTTGAGGACCCCTAGGTGCGGTGATTGTGCTTTATGTGTTGCTGAGTGGTTATGGAAGTGAGTTGTTTGGTTATTCCATGCGTAAGGATGCACAGGTATTCCATGTGTAAGGATCCGCCTGCGTGGTTGGTTTTTTTTTTTTGCACTACTAGGAGAACAACAGCCTGTACCTAATCTTCCTTGTCTGATGGAGGCAAAGAAGGGGGTCGGATGGACTTGCTCAAAAATTGATGGCTTTGCATGCACCCTTTGAGGTTCATGTAGACGTGGAGAGGTGGTAGAGAGGAAGGGATGGTTGCACCTTGTAAATTGGCCGTCGTTCATATCTTCTAGGAGAGCTAGGCAAAAGGAGGGAAGAAGGCTAGCTCTCATCATTAGGCGTGCCATGGCGTAGCTATCAATAGCATTGGGGTCAAAAAAGAGGGGGGGCAAGCCACGCTCTTGTGGTGTCGGGTCTTGCTTGAGTAATAGCTTAAGAAGCCTAAGGTAATTACATGTGGTTATAAAGGCAGGATCTGGATAGGAGAAGAAGTCTGCGAGAAAGCGCATCATGGAATCACTTAGGCTTCCTAAATAAAAAGGGAGGGCATGCTCGAAGGAGGTGGCGTTGTTGTAGATGATGGGGAAGTCATGCCGCCCATGGAGGGTGGCAAAAAAATCCACGCCTACCCTACAAGGATATGCCATGAATGTGGGGTCGTTCCTCTCGTAGGGTAGGGTGTTGCAAAACGCCATCTAGGCGAGCATGCTAATATCGCATACTTGCCTTCTCCAAAGAGGTTGGAAGTTGTAGCCCTGTACAATGTATGGTACCTCGAACACCTTGTCTTGCCAAAACTCTGCTTCCTCCGTGTCCCACAGAGTGGGGGTCTTTGCTCTGTCTTCCAGCCTTTTTTGGCCCAGCCGATCGCCAGTCGCGATCACCTCCTCCATTACCTTAATTAGTAGGACCCTTCTCAGGCTGTTAGGCATGAAGAAATTGAAAGTGAAAGGGTCCTTTTTGTTTTCTTGTTGTTTCCAAATCACCAGCTCCACGTGGAATTGCGTCGAGAGGTCATCGGGGCATGGTGGGAGGGGTGCGGATGGCCGCACGACTGGTTTGGCTCTTAACTGCCTCCTAATTTCTTCAACTAATTTTCTCCATCGCTCCCTAAGCGCGGTTTGTCTGTCCGAGGGCGGGTCGATTTGTTGATGTTCCTGATCATGCGGCGAGGGGGGTTGTGGGATTATTTCTTCGCTAGTTCTCCTTATGATGAATTCAATGTCAGCCTCCTCCCCCTGCCGGTCGTCTAGTTGCGCTCCTTCCTCAAAGCCGAGTGCGTTCAACTCCTGGGGGGTTAGGCCGGCCAATAGTAGGTACTTTCATTGTTCTTCTAAGCCCAGCCTAACCTCTGCAGGTTGGGGTAGCATCTGTAGCCCCGCATGCAGGGCCCTGCGTGCAATGCTTAGTTTCTTCTATACCACCTCCAATGACTTCTTTCCCTCTGGCCGGGTCGTGTCCAGTAATGTGTTGAGGAAGGCTTGTTGCTGGGCAGTGAAGGCTATCTGGACGGCGTCCGCTTTTCTTTCTGCCAAGATTTTTTCTTTTTCCACCAAAGCGAGGCACCGCGCTAGTGCCTTCACCCGTTTCTCATTCTACACGGCCCATTCCTCGATCCTTTTGTTCATTCCTTCCATGCTCTCCCCCTGCTTTTGTGCTAGGGTTACGAGCTTCTGCTCCTAGGCTCTGAGTTCTTTGCTCATATTCTCGTGCTCTTTCCTTCCGAGGTGCAGTTGATCGGTCATAGACTTGATCTCTTTTCGTTGTTGCTCCCTTTCTTGTCTTCTCTCCTCTTCTTTGGCATTTAGTTCCTCCATCATTTGCTCAATGTTGGCGGTTTTTGCCTCTTGTTCCCCATATTGCATCAGGAGGAGCTTGTATTCCCGCTGCATCTGCACTAGTTCTTGATTTTCCTCCTCAGGCCGCTGTTTGTAGCTTTCTTCTGTCTTCCTTTGCTTTCAATTCTTGCTTGAGGTCAAAAATTTGTCGATGATGCATGGTTATTATGCGGGTTTTCTCCTGTTGGAAGGCGGCTACTGACTCTTTTTCTACCACCAACTCAGCCACCGCCATTCTCTTTTCCTCCTTCGCCCTCTCCAATTGGGAGAGCAGCTCAGTGACATATTCGTCGTAACTGGCTGGTGGCGTCATTGTTGCGTGGGTGGGGGTGGTCGAGATCTCCACACGCAGACGTTTCTGGTCCTGCCTCAATTCTGCATCCGCGGCTGGCCTCTTTTGCCCCGTGGCCGTGGTTTCTGTGCTCTTTCCTTAGGCCGTTTCTTTACTGATGAAGTATTGCATCCAGGCCACAAAGTTGGAAAATTCCATATTGGTGGGGATGCTAGGGGTGAGCATAGTGGGTTCAGTGGGGGAGGGTGCTATGAGGGTGGGGATAGGATGGAGGGGTGCTTTGCCTTTGCCTTCCAGGACTGCGGGCGACGCGACTTCTGGTACCTGCGCGCTAGGCTAGGCCCTTCTTCCCTCAGCTGGCTCCAGGCTCCTGGATCATCAGCCCTGCATTGTTGCTCAACGGACCGGCATGTGGCCTCGGCCAAGTCCTCCTCTTCCTTTCTTCTTAATTCCTCTTCTTCCTCCACAGCTCTTCTTTGCCTTTCTTTTTCGGCCTTCCTGTATTCTTCCTCTAGTTTCTCCTTTTTTTCCTGCTCCTCTCTTTTTCTCTTTTCAGCCTCCTATTTTGATGCCTTTTTAGCCCGCTTGACTTGCTCTGTTGTTTCTTCTTCTTTCTGCTTCCTCTTCTTCTCCCTCTCCTCGGCCTCCTTGAGGGATTGTCTTTTTGCTTTTTCCAAATCTTCCTTCTCCTTCCTGTGGCCTTCATCCGGTTTCTTTTTCTTTTGCATTATCTTCTTCTTGGTTTCCTTGACATGCTTTTTGCTTGATTGCTCTTCTTGCCCCTGTCCTTCCTTATCGGTCTCAGTCCTGTCGCTGGACCTCTCCTGGTACTGATGAGGGGGTGACCTGTCGGGCATTTCCCCTTCCCCCTCTTCTGCATCCTGCGTCTCTTTCATGGCCTCCTGGATGAGCACCGTTAAGACGCTTCCATAGGCAATGAACGAGGCCTTGGACGAGGCCTTCTTTCTTTCTATGGCCTTAGACGCTGGAGACTCTTCTCCTACGGGCATGCTTCCTAAAGTTAGCGCGTTAGCCACCTGGTCGATAGTTTTACGCGCATAGCCGTTCCAATCGACTTCATGCAGGGTATGAGCCGCTACGTTCTCCAGCACAGGCACACTGATTCAATGAATCAATGCGTTGTAGCGCTGGCTGGAGAAGAGCGCGTGTACCAGTTTTGCATGCAATCTGGTTTCTGCATCAGGGATATCTTGAATGTTGCTGTCGTCGTTTGTCAGCACGTCCTCCTTTCTCATCCCCAGCATGGCATACACATCTCTCTTCTGCTTCTTTTCTATTTTCGGTTCTAGTCCCAACGCCTTTTCCACCAAGGCGGGGGTTAAGCGAACCAGCACCTGCTTGGCGTTTTGTCCCCTTTCTATTGTGATGGTGCCGCACTCGTTGTCAAGGTCGTAAGACCTGAGAAATTCCACACACTTTGTGTGGTCGGGTTCTTGTGCGGATCTTTCCAGGTACTTGCATTTTTCAATGACTCTCCTGGCCGCCTCTTGTTTGGCCACCAATCCTTCTATGTTGTGAATGGTTCGGAATTTTAGTTGGTTGTAGGTGCGGTTCTCCAGGGTGATGTTGTATTGCGCTCTCTCCTCTTCCGTGAATGGAAGCCGGTGGGCACGGTCTTGTTGCGACATTTTTCGTTCCTATCAGGAACCCCAGTTTCCATTAGTTCTTCCAAATTGACAATACAAAAACATCGTAGACTGAAAGGGAAAGACTTTATGTGTTTATTGAATGGAAGCCTCAAAATCCTATCCAATGTGGAGCCCCCCTTTTCAGCTTTAACTTTTTGCCTTTTATTTTAAAGTTCTCTTGACATTTTTCTACCTCGCTTGTTGCCTACATGCTTATGCATTTTGCTTGACTCCCGCTGATTTTATTTGATCTCTTGATTCACCTTACTCCCCTTCCCCTCCCAGCTTGAGAAGAATCCTTACTAGGATTGATGGTGTAGGAGGTTGAGCACTTTGGAATGGGTCTTAGGAGTCATCGGTGTAGGAACCAAGTGTAAAAATCGGGGTTGTACTCTAACTGAGCTGTGCGATCAAGATCAAAAGGGCGAGTGCCAACGTGTGTTATGTAAGTGAGAACATCTCTTAGAAAGTCACCGGAGGTGCCGCGGCTAGCAATGTGTAGCTCCTCCTCAATCAGTAGGCGATCGAGGTAAGGATGTCCCTTGATGTGCTCTTCCAGGGGGCAGTTGCAAAGAGTGGTCAACGCTCTATACGAGGTTGGCGTGATATAAGTGGGGTCGTACTCTGCTATTTTGATTGCGCAGCACTGCTCTGCGTTGGTCATGACTCGACAGCCCTCTACTTCCCATTGAAACCTAAGAGTATACCAGTGCCACAAAAATGGGGATTTAGTCGCAACAAGTTGGGATAATTCTGCAATTTCTTGGTCGGTGATGGCCAAAGTGGTTCGCTGATCGTATGACATTATGAGGTGTTGTTTGAGGGCTTGCTCTTTAGAGACCTCGCTGTCGAGCAATACAGCAACGAAGTTTACTACCTTTGCGAAGGCTAGTTTAAACATCTCCCAAGAACAAGGCATCGTGCGAATTTCGGTTGCCAAAGGCTCGCACAACAAGCCTAAGTCCAAGTGGTCATAGCTCAGAGCTAGCTCTCTGAAGGTGGCATCAAGCCGTCTAGTACAATCAACCACGTCATCCCCTGTAGCGTCGGCTAGATCTGAGGTCAGTGTCAAAAATGACTTCTACTCGTAGGAGGGTTTAAGACCTGCCGGTGGTTGGGGTTTGATAGCCCTAGAGCCTTTGATAGCAGATAGTTGTGGTTGCGGGTGTGCCTTAGGTTGCGGTTGGGCATCCTGGCTTAGGGATGGGGGAGCGGTACCTACTTCTGATGGATTACTGCCTTCAGCGTGGATCATTGTAGTCGGATGGACTCTAGTGGGTGATGGCTCATGCGATGGTATCTGTCATTTGGGCCGGTAGGCTTGTTCAAGTCTTTCAGGCATATGTGTAGATGGGCTTGATGGATGTGGTCCTGGGGAGCACGGCAGCTCGTAGTTTTGAGGTTTGATGGGGCCGGGGGTGATCAAGCTCGGGGGTAGCATACGAGTGGCAGTCTTGACCAGGTGGATTTTAGGGATATACAACCAAGTGTTTCCCTCATAGTAGCCTTGCGCGTGCAGGAGAGCTTTGGAGACCCACCTACGCCAGATCATGCCCTGATTTCTGAAACTATGCCTTGGTGTCCTAGGTTTAGAGCTATGGGTCTTATGAGGTCGTGTGTGATGACTCCTAGGCGGCAGTTGTGGCTGTTTAGGCCTCCATTGGAAACTATGTTGTTGAGCCTTATCTTTTGTCACCACAAGTAGTGGTTCTTGAGTGGTGATGGGAGGCGGCCGGGCACTAACCTTCTCCTTAGATTCGGATGCTAATAGTTCTATCGGTGGTTGTGCGGATTGTTCCATCGCGCCACCCTTGTTGAAAGGTGTATCAATGCGGATGTTGCCTATGGCGAGGTGAACGCGTTGCGACTCATAATCGACGTGGCAACGAGTTTGCTTCTTGAAGGTCCTCCCTAGCAGCGTCTCCGTGCCTACGTCCTTGGTGTTTGGCAGCACGTAGAAGATCATTGGTATAGTTTCAGTCTCGATAGAAATGGCGGCCCTGCACTTACTGAGGAGTGCATAGGAGTGGCCCCCATATGGGTTTAACCTGGCGTTAGTGGGTTGTAGTGGTGGTTTGCCAAGTTGGGTCCAATGATCGTGAGTTAGGACATTGAAGTCTGCTCCCTCGTCAATTAAGGCCTTGAGGATGCGTGTCCGCTTGGTAGTGACCGTGATGTGCAGGTATGTAGGTTCCACGATTTCCTCATCCGCGTCATCGATTTCGGTGATGGTGGCTACACGGATGTTACCTGGTGGTTCCAACATTGGTGGTTCATGCAAAGGATGCGCAAGGGGATAGTATTTCTTGACACGGCTGCCATTGAAGAAGCCAATTTAGTCTCGTCGGCTAGAGTTTCGAGCTCGACATTGCCCGTTCGGTTGATTGCTCGGACCCTGAAAGGTCCAAGACCCCGAAACTTCATTTTTTGCTTGTGCCCCTTGACTGAGTATAGGAGCACTAGGTCGCCTTGTTCGAAGTTGCGTTTCTTGACATGTTTTTCAAACCAACTCTTGCATCGTGCCTTCTCACATATGAGTGCATGAGTGGCTAGAAGACGGGTCTCCGCGAGAGGCGTTCGAGTTCTACTAGGCGTTGTGTCCATGCTTACTTTCCTTCCCATCGCTCCTGAAGCGTAATTCGTAGGCTAGGCACGAAGAATTCTATGGGGAGAATTGCTTCGATTCCGTGGGTCAGCCTAAAGGGGGTCTGTCTGACGGCCGTTTTGTAACCTGTGCGGTAAGCCCACAAGGCCGCCATCAGCTTGTTACCCCAGTCACTACGTGAGGCCGAGACCACCTTGGTTAGGATGTTGACAAGAATCTTATTTATGGATTTCGCCTGGCCATTTTCTTGAGGGTAGTATGGAGAGGATTTCTGATGGATAATCAGGAAGGTGGATAGGAGATGAGTTATCACTTCATTGATGCAGTGTGTCCCCTGGTCACTGACTAGTTCGATGGGGCATCCGAATCGTGAGATCACCTGCTCCCATAAGAACTTGGCAATCGTTCGGGCATCGTTCTTTTGGGTTGCTCTCGCCTCTGCCCAGTTCGTTAGGTAGTCTGTGGAGGCCACAATGATGTATTTGGCTTGAGAATACTGTGTAGCAGGGTTGATGGGTCCCATGAAGTCGATTCCCCATTTTTCGAAGGGTTGTCATGCAATGACTGGGGTCAACTCCATCTAATCCTTGCGAATCGAGACCTTTGTCCACTGACATTCGTCACAATGCTTAACAAATCGCACGGCATCACGAAACAGCGTTGACCACCATAGTTGAGATTGCAACACCTTGCGGGCTGTTGTGTCTCCGCAAAAGTGTCCTCCAGCAATCCCACTGTGTGCCTCCGAGAGCACGTCGTGCATCTCATGCTCGCACACGCATCTGCACATCAATCCATCCTGCCTTAAGCATTATAGTTGGCCTGCTATCAACTGATAGGGTTGGATTTTGAGAATAAGTTGCCTTAGCCTTGCCTTTTCTATTGGTCGTTCAGGTAGTCCGTGCTCAAGCAGTTGGACTATGTCATCTGCCCAATATGGTGTTAAATCGGCTTTGAATAAATCCCTCCTATTGGAGAGGTTAAAGAGGTGGGCGTTTGGCAATTCATCAGTGATGCCTTCTCCAGCAGGTTCCCCTATGGGGATGCTGACATATGATCAGCCATGTAGTGTTGTTTCCCCTTCCGTACAACCACCGAGAAGTCAAAATCCGAGAGCAGAAGGAGCCACCAAGCTATGCCTCCCATTGCAAGGTTTGTTCACTAGGTATAGCAAGGCTTGATGGTCTACAAAGAAGGTAAAGGGTGTAGCCGATAGATAATGCCGGAACTTCTTCACAGCAAACACCATGGCCAAGCCCTCTCTTTCGATCGTCGAGTAATTCATTTTCGTCTCCCTCAGTTGTCGACTTGCAAAGCTCACTGGATAGTCTAGGTTGTGCTCGCCAGGTTGGCACAACAACACTGCCCCCACAACAATTTTAGAAGCATCGATATGCACGTGGAAGGTTATGGTCCAATCCGGGGCTCATAGAATTGGTGCTGTGGTTAGAGCCTTCTTCAACTCTTCATATGCGCGTTGGCAGGCTTCAGTCCATTTGAAGGCAATCAGCAGTTTGTACAAAGGTCTTGCTATTAATGCGTAATTCAACACAAACCGTCGATAGTATCCCATATGGCCTAAGAAGTATTGAACTCCCTTGTAGTTGGTTGGGGGTGGAAGGTTGACAATAGCCCTGACCTTTGAGAAGTCAGTGGCAATGCCGTTCTTCGACACCACTTGGCCGAGGATGCATCCATGTTTCACCCAAAACTGGCATTTCAAGGGGTTCAGGGAGAGACGATATAGGCGACACCGATCAAAGACTGCTTGGAGTTTGTTCAAGTGTTCCATCCAGGTTGAGTGAACGTAGAGGTCATCGACAAAGACTTCTAACTCCTTGCGAAGCATGTCTTTAAATATGGTGCACATGAGACGTTGGAAGGTGGCAAGGGCATTACTCAACCCGAAAGGCATAACTATGTACGCAAAGACGCCCCACTCGGTGGCGAAGGTAGTCTTATGCCTGTCGGAAAGATGCACTTGCACCTGGTTGTATCCTGAGAAGCCGCCCAGGAAATTGTAGGCCTCCTTGCCTGCCACTCTTTCAAGCATGTGCTTGGTGTATGGCAATGGATAGTTATCCCTTTTAGTAGCAGTGTTCATCTTTTTATAATTGACGCACACTCTAATTTTTCCGTTTTTCTTCATCGCAATGACTATGGGTGATACCCAGTCCGTGTGCTCAATTTCGTAAATGAATCCTTTTTTCATCAGCTTATCAATTTCTTCCTTGACAGTATGAGCGTGCTTAGGATTCATTGGGTACGGTCGTTGCTTTACCGGTGCTGCGTCTGGTGTCATGGGTATGTTATGAGTCACCACACTCAGATCTACCCCTTTAAGCTCTTCCAAGGACCATGCGAACACGTCCACATACTCTCGCAAGAGGGCGACCAGACTCGCCTCCTCATCCTCAGCCAAGTCATCGGCAATGAAGACTAGCCGGGGTGTCTCCTCTTGCCGAGCTAAGTTCACCTCTTTAACCCTGGCTGGTCCCTCGATTGGTTCGCTCGTTTGCCCTTGCTGTTTGGCACCCATCAAGATCACTACCCTATTGCCTTTCTTGAATTTCATAAATCGTTTTGGAAGGTCCCGTGGTTTTCGTTGCTCGTCTGTTCGGGTGTCCCTGGGTTGGTTCGCCCTTGCTTGCTTCAATCGTTTGCACCTCAGGTGGACAGGTAAGTCCCCGGCTATGCATCGGGTCTTGGGCGGCCTAGGTATTTTTGGGTCACTATCCGAGCTCACTTCTGACTCAGAGTCGAACTCGTCGTCTTCGCTAGAAGAGGGGGTATCCCCTAGTAGTCACAATTCAGATGGTGATTCTACTCTAAGCACTTGTGCTGCCCCTAGTTGAGCTAGACCTGCTTGCTCAAGGTCTATGGCTGCTATGTATTCTAACCAGGCACGGTCACAATTCATGTGCATGAGCCCTCGCTCTATCTTGTAGGCACTTCTTTTTTGCGGCTTGGAATCTGCCTGTATTTGTTCTATTTCATGTTCCTCCGTGTCATACTCTATCAAATCCACCTCCCCCTCACTTTCATCCTCGAAGGGTTGGCAGTCTTCGTACTCGTCCTGCACTAGCCGGTTCATCGTCCCGTAGGGCTTGGTACTTCTCTTGTCGCTGATCTGGGACTAAGGCCTAGTTGTACATAAAGTTCAAGTCATGCACTCTGGTCCATTGCCATTCGGATTCGCCTAAGAGGTCCTAGAGAGGTGTGAGGTTTGCTGTTGAGTTGTCAGCCAGCTTGTCTGTTAAGTATTCCAGGGCCTCTTGGAGTTCTTTCTTGTTGCCTGGAACTTGGAAGGTGACGGGCTTAGGTCTCCCACGATGGGTTCCTTCCATCATGCACATTGGTATAGTGGGCGTGCCGTCGATCGCACCCATCATCTTGATGGCTTGCTCATGCGCTTCTTGGTCCGAGAACGACATGTTGATTGTAGCAAGGACATGGATCCAATCCCGCTCGTCTTCTGGACATGGGATATTCTTGGTCAAGGGCCCATAAGACTTCTTGACCTAACTGTCGCCCTTGAGCATCGAGGAGATGACATTCAAGTTGACTGGTGAGGTTTTCCAAGTGTCCATCTCCACCCTCACAGCTTATGTCGTCCTGTTGCCTAAGAATATCAAGCCGTTACCCCAATCCTCAATAACTCTGGCATTCTACATCTAGGGCCGGCCTAACAAGACATCGTAGTCCACCCCCTTCATGACTATAAAGTCGAAATCGAGAACTGGACACCTGCGATTTTTACTGACCAGTTTTTAAGTACCCCGAATGGCCTCACCCTCATGCCGTTTGCTAGCGTGATGTTAAACTGAGCGATCTCAATAGGTGGGTTTCCCAAGGTTTGCAGTACCGCATGGCTTAGCACACTAACCCCGGTGCCTTCCCAAAAAGCATTAATGTGCAAGGATTTTGGCACAGATTGTAGCGTTAGACTCGGTATTTGTGTTTCTACGTCCGGATCCTGCAGATCCCGATGCCTGTTCTCGTGACTCCTCGACCCACTCCTTGAGGTTTCGCCATAGGGTGGGGTGCTACTTAAGTAGGTCTCCTAGGCTTAACGTCACTGGGGTGGTAGTGTGGTGAGGAGGCTGTCAGTTGCTTTACCCTCTCCTGTGCCGACTTGTCCTGGCCAATGGCCGTGACTAATTTGTGGGCCTTCAGCATCAAGGCTTGCCCTAAGGGGTGCTGTCTGGGGTGCACTTGCCCTTCCTGACTTTGGTTGAGGGGGTGATTCTGCTGTGGTCATGCTGATGAGATCCTCGCTCCCATCCTCTAGGATGGGCTCAGCGTCTCTTAAGTGCACTTGTGCCTCTTTTACCCAGTCCCTCACCTTCTCTATGGCCTCTAGTTGGCTCTTCGGACGCGGGTACTCCCCTACCTTGGCACTCCCCTTTTCGGCCATCTTAGGGGTTGAAGTTTCCGTCTCTACGTCCTCGACCTTCTTTCCAACAGGTAGAGTTGTAGCACTCTCAGCTTTCAATGCGATCTTAGCCTCCGGCCTCCTCTTCCTTTGCCTACGGCTCTTTTTTCCCATCGAGGCTGCATCGAGGTTGCTAGGCCCTGGTAGAGATATGCCAACCTGCTTTGTCTAGGCACGGGTCATGACTCGCAATGGGATGGGCGTGGCCTCCCCATCAAGGTTCTCGACGCCAAACAGCCCCAATGGGACAGATGGTACTTCGGTTGAATTTGTAGAAGGTTTCCGCTTTGGGCAATCGATGAGAAATGAGTGATTCCACACTCTACACACCTTAGGTCAGCCTTGTCTCTGTTCTACTGCTCCCTCTCTGGGCAACGCGATGAGACATGGCCTGGGTGTCCACAGGTTCAGTAGATGATTGGATCCTGCGTCTGCCCCCCTATGCCTCTACCTCGTCCTCTTCCTAATGCCATCACTGGTGCTGGTTGATAGTCCATGAGGACGGTGTTACCCTCTTCATCGTGAGAGACATAAGGGTATAAGTAGGTCTCTTCCTCATTTGGCTCTTCCACGTAGTGGACTAGAGTGTCGCTTGGTGGATGGGTCACATAGGGACCGCGGGCGGCCTAGGCATACCTGTGGGGTTTATGTCCATCCTGGGGACAGCCGGCTTCATGTTGTTAGGCGCAAGAAGGGCCAATGGGGCTCCCCTTACGAACAATGGTTGCGGTCTATTTGCTAGGTAAGGCTGACCATATGGTTGGGAGTACGGAAGTCTCCTGGGCAATCTACAGTGCATAGCGTCGTGACCGAACCTGCCGCAGTTAGTGCAAGGTCTCGACCGAGGATCTTGACACTCGGCTTGCAAATGATTTTTGCCACAGTACACACATTGGATGTGGGGCCGCGTTGGTCATCTCCACAGGTCTTGCAGCTTGACTATCTCCATCTTGACATCAGCCAAGTCGTGGTTCATCTCGATGGCCTTCCCTTTATCTTGGGATGATGGTGCAGGGGTCGCTCACCAGAGGTTGGTGCTCTTTCCAAACCTCGCGAGCTGGTTTCTTCTGAATTGGAGTTCGTGGAGCTCCTCTCTTTCAGTTGGTCATCAACTCTAATAGCTTCCTCAAAAACCCTAGCTAGTGTGTCTCGCTGCAAGCTCGAGTTGGCTGCCAAAGCCTTATACAGTTCCTCGTTTCGAATTCCACTAATGAACACAGTTGAAACTGCTCTTTCAGTATGTCGTTCACCTGTAGGGATTCTCTTGAAGAGGCTCCTTATGCCGGTTACGTAATCCCGAATGTCCTCCTCTTTCTACTTAACATTCATCAATTGCACCAGCAGATTGTCGAAGTATCCAGGCTCGGCAAATCTCTTAATGAAGAGATCCTTGAGGCTGTTGAAGTTTGCCCGCTCTGCAACGTCTAAACTTGTATACCAGGTCCTGCCCTTGTCACCTAAGCAGAGTCCGAACGCTTGAGAACGTTAAGTCAGGTCGTTGAGGTCGTTGGCTTCGCAGACTTGCTCAAACTACTCTACAAAGCTGTATGGGTCGTCATGGGGTTGGTACTTGTCGAGCTGCTTTGCGACTATCGGGATTTTAGACTAGCTCTTAGAGCCTTGGGTTGCTCCTAACCCTGCCAACAGTGACGTTGCCAACGCTGCAGCACTTTGCTCTGCTACGGTGGTCTAACAAGCGCTTCATAAGAAGTTTTCTCAGTGTTAAGTCTCCTTCTAGCGCTCTCTCGTGATCCGTTCAGTTTCTGCCGGCTAAATTCAGCACTCGCTATACCTCACGCAACTCCATGCTTTGCCTTTGGCTCCTGACCTGCTGGTCTCTATTGTACGCGGCTATGCCTTGCAATGCCTTATGGGCTAGCTTCCTCTCTTCTTCTAAGTCTGTGATAATAGCATCTGCTGTCCGACCGCGGTGCTCATATCGGGCATCCGCATCGTAGCTACTGACCAATTGTTGAATAGCCTTTGGGAAGACGCCCAAGTCGAGTTCCTCGTTAGACCTGAGGTCCGAGCTTTCCTCCGCCATGGTTGAGTTCTCATGCTTTGCGAAGCTATCAATCGGATTGAGTGGGTTTGTCAAATCCCCTTCGCTTGCACCGCTTGCTTGGTCCTACTTTGCGTGTTGATGGTTTGTCTTCGTCCGTGGGTTCTCTCCTATTTGTGGGTTCCTTGAGTGGCTTATCTGAGTGAGTTCCTTGACTTATTAAATGCAGTTCTCAAGTTATCTCCACTCCATGTGGGTGTTCTTTCTGGTGCACGTGTGTTCAATCAGGCTTTTAGTTTTTCTTAAGTGCCCTTCAAGTGTGGAAATTCAAGGTGAGTGCGACAAACAGCCTCTAAGCGTCTCATGCACCCTTGGGCCTGATAGGCTTGGTAGATCGATTCTCTGGCCGTCTAGGGGGGATTTAGGGCCTCTCGGCTACATTGCCTTGCCGTCTCTTTTGGGCTCGATCAGGGTTTTATGGCTCGGCGGGTTACCTCTAGGTCTCTGGGTTCCTAGGTATCGCAATAGCCCACTCAAACTGTTAAGCGGCCATGCCTTATGATTTTGCCTACTCGGTGCACCAGAATCAGGCTTTAAATTGCAGGAAGGCTTACGACAGGTTGTGTCGCTGAGCTCCAGTTGGGTCAAGTCAAATCTCTCAGACTGAGTTGGGGCACACACTCGGCCCAACTGGTTCGAATTGCAGGGGCCGAGCAGGTGACTTGGACGGGCCGAATCTCACCTGTCCGAGTGCAAGAAGTTTTTTCGTAGGCCAAGGCCCGAGTGGAGTAACTCAGATAGGCCGAGCCAGATGTTGGGCCGAGGGTCGAGTATCGTGTCCTGGGCCGAGTGGACTTGGGACCGAGTGTTAGTTTGGTCAAAGGGCTGAGTCGAGTGACTTGGACGGGCTGAGTCGAGTGACTCGGACAGGCCGAGTCGAGTATCGAGTCCGAGGGCCGAGTAGGATTTTCGGGTTGAGGTCCGAATGGGCGGGTCCGAGGGCCGAGTAGGGTTTTCGATTCGAGGTCCGAATGGGCGGGTCCGAGGGCCGAGTCTGGGACTCAGCCTAACGAGGGCCGTTCGGATGGGCCGAACGCGGCACGACGAATGCCGTGCAATGACGATTTCGATCGAATCTCCCTAGTCAGGCAATCATCCCCTGCATAAACTTCCAGATCCTGGCTAAGGCACCAAGGGAAGTGATTGGCATACCTGGGGTGAGCAGTAGGCTCTCCGACGATGTGATCGAATCGAATTCTTGCGGGCTCTCTCTCTCTCTCTCTCTCTCTCTCTCTCTCTCTCTCTCACATACACACACACACTCTCTCTCTCTCTCTCTCTCTCTCTCTCTCTCTCTCTCTCTCTCTCTCTCTCTCTCTCTCTCTCTCTCTCTCTCTCTCTCTCTCTCTCTCTCTCTCTCTCTCTCTCTCTCTCTCTCTCTCTCTCTGTGCAATGGTTGCAAATGAGCTCTCTCTTGGCCTCCTGGCCCTTAAACCCCTTCCCAGGCATGGCTTTGACCCTCTCAATCAATCATTGCCGAGATTAAGCATCCCATGCTAGCTTTTTGCCATTTTTTTGCATGTTTTATGCCCTGTTTGCAACAGTAAACCCTACCCTTTCCTGGTTCGATTTCCTAATCCTATCCTACACTAAATACAACGAGAATCGAAAGCAACAAACTGACATGATTTCTCCCTATTTTCTTATCATCAAACAAACTAACTAACCCAAAATACTTACTTGTTTCGAAGATCAAAACACCCAACCTTCCTACCTACCTCAAGCTCCGTTTCGGGGGAGAATCCCTTACTTTGATGCTTGATATGGGGCGTGCAAGTGCTCAAGCTTGAATCTGTTGGTCCCGGCACGAAACCAAAATGTGGAAGCTTTCGCTCAACCGCCAAGACCCACGGACTGCTTATTGTTTCAAGCGTTCCTAATGGCTACCTCTTACATAGCCGGCACGCCCTCGATCCTATGAGTGTAGTGAGCTTACCTTGATGCCGATATGAGTTGCCTCCTCTCTTCCACATTTTCGTAGCTCCACGATCCTAGATGCTAGCTCAAGCAATGCACAAAAGAAGGAAAGGGAAGAGAAGAGAAGAGAAGATGATGAAGAGCTTCACCCCCTTGATCCCTCACTTCCACTCACTCCCTCCCTCACACAATCACTCCCTCTCTCAAGAGCACACACAAGTAAGGAGAGGAGAAGAAGAGAAGAAGAGAAGAGCTCTTGTTGGGCACACACCAAAGAATGAGCTTCCATTCACTTTTTGAACTTTATATATACAAACCCTAAAACCCCATGGGCACCAATCCTTTTTTACATGGCCGGCCATTGTGGCAAGGTCCCTTTTTCTAATTCCCTCTTTTTGCTTCGTGCCCTAGGCCTATATTCAACTATTCTTTTACAGGTGGCACATGAGGGAGCCTGGCGCTCTTTTACAAGAGTTTTTGGAGTTTTTGAGGCGCCTTTTATTTAAAACTACGCTTTTGGCCCCGGCTTAGCTTTGGAGTCTGCCTACGTGTCCTTGCTACTTTTCCATCTTCTTTCTGCTTTTTCATTCGTCTTTCCTTTTTCTCGGCTTGGGGTTAACAAGGATCTAGAATATGAGGATTTACAATAGCTCTTAAAATCATGTGCATTCTACACAAACCGAGCTTTCATAACAATACTCTAGGTTCTAATAATCAGGACCGTGAAGCTTATCATCAATTGAGTATTAAGTATGTGCCATTGGAGAGGCTAAGAAGAGAGAGAGAGAGAGAGAGAGAACATACAAAGCATAGCATAGTCTACACTTGGCACGAGTTACAATTAAGGTAAAATTTGATAAAATGCTACTAGAAACCAAACAATCACAAAGATGATAACCAACAGACAATAGAAAGGGCTTGCAAACACAATCAGAAGCCCGGGAAGATAGTAAATGCACAAAACATATTGTCAATTTAAATAGGCTAATTAAGCACTAAATATAGTTATACTATGAGAAAGCATGTTAGAAAACTGAAATGTAGACTATTATAGACAACATAGGTAGCAAATGGTTGGAGACTGACCAATGTGAGTCAAGGGGTAGATTGCTTAGGCAGTCAAGCAAATAGAGAAATATCAATGATCAGCAACAATAGAAGGACATGGCAAACATGTAGTAGTAGAAAATATCTCAAGACTGAACACAAACATTCCATACCATGCATGAAGTGGATGCAACGATGGAAGTGTGTAAATCTATCATAATAGACTACACAAGAGACATGTAGCAAATAAAAACATCTTAGGACTAAACACATATGTTCCATACCATGTTTGAAGGGTGTGCAGTGATGGGAGTGTGTAAATTTGCCATAATAGACTACACAACACAAGAGAGAAGAAAGAGACTACAAAGAAAGAGAAGAACACTGTAAAGAAAACTTAGAAGATTGCTTAAGAAATGGAATCCATATAATACCAAGACAAGAGATAGTACAACAATAGTGAGTCACGGGCTAAGTGGGCACTAGCATCGACTCCCTCTCTCCAACAAGACCTACAAATGTCTAACTATACTGAAGTGAATGACAGAGGAGGAGGTAGCCCAACCTATAAATAGGCCATAATCAGCAAAAAATCACCTAGCTCATAAATGATGAAATAATCACATCATCTAGCCATAAATCTGGCCCTAATAAATTAGGCACCCACTAATGAACACTAATAAATATAATGTTCCTAGCCTATTTATTGTTCATGCACAAACTCACACATGAACTAATTGATATGCTAGCAAATACGAACCATGACAGTATCTTGGGAAGGAGATTCCATCAATCTGCAACTTGGAATCACATGGGCAACCATCTCCTCATCCATGGCAACTAGGACGTCCATAGACAAACACTCATGTCCAAGGTACACATCTTGATCTTTCTTTTTTAATTTAATAGGTTTCTTTGTCACAGAGATTGGGTAGATTGTATTTTTATAGATTGCAAACAAGATAGGGTTTGCTAAATTGTGTTGTCTTTGTGGTTTCTCTACTTTGAACTTGACCACTACTACATCAATAGCTTGAGCCATCGCCATGATTAGTGCTCTTTCACCACAACTACCTACTTTTTGGGCATACATGGCTTAAGTCATCTCTACCACCATGAGTGCTTGAGTTGTCACCACCATGAGTATACAAACTAATCACCATGACTACATGACTCTGCATTTTTTCCATGAGTTTTTGAATACACAACATTCCAGGTAGTAATCACTAAAATTGCATGCTTTTGTGCACCTTGAACCATCTATGCACCTACATGTTGATTACCATAGCTTGACCATTATGCCTAGAAGCCACATATATTGTAAGTGTCCTACTTGTTCTCAACCACCTCCACTACTTGAATTGGACACCACCACGAGTGTTTTTTCAAGTAGAGGCATTGCATCCACCATGAGCACTCCACATACAACTTGAACTTCACATTGGCTACATCTAAGATCACCATTATACCATACACATGTTTGGATACTATAAGGCAAGAATCATTATCACTAACTCACATACCATGGTAATCCCATACAAGTCTTGTAGAAACAAATATGTACTATCCAAATTGAAAGCTCCTTGTATCTAAAAACTCTAGACCTGTCAAGAAATGGCGTCCAACACCATGACTAATTCAAAAGGTGGTCTGTACCACCACGATTGATCTAGAGGCACACCATCATTGATGCTAAGACCACTTCCTTTGACATGACACACCACCTCCACTAAGCCAAAACATCACTTACATGTTTGTATAAACTTTCACCATAAGTGCAAGTCAAATTCACCTTGACTACTAAGCATCCAGACACTAAAGAGCACTACCATGAGTCACTTTCTTATCCCTTGTGTCCACCTTGAGTGCTTTGTATCAATGCAACTTGACCCACTAACCTCCACACATCACCATTAATACATATGATTGGCCATACTCATGACATAGATTGCATAATATCACATTAATCACCATAGTAGCTTAGGAGATCACCACAACTACTAGCTAACCACCATAATGCACTTTGGTTCACCACAATTGGTAGAGATCACCTCCCTTGGATCTCAAGAACCACTCTCGTTAGTGTATATGATACCCTAGATAAAGTCATGGGCCTTAGTTTACATTGATATATACATATGGAGGCACTTTGGGCTAGAAGGCTTCTAGCAAGTCTAAGAAAGGCAATATGTGGGTCGAAGTCTAGTGTCCCAAAACCTCGAATCATTTTGGCAATAAATATTGAACCTCAATCATCATATCTAAAGGTTGTTAAGATTGATTAAATCATATTGATATTGATGGCTAAAGCCTTTTTAAGAATATGAAACTTGACTAGGTTCCCACAATGAAGGTTAGGGTGTCGGCACCGTTTGCCAACCTTATTGCCTCCTCATACAATGAAAACTTTGTGCACACCAAAATTGGGAAAAAGCAAGGGACCATGTCTATTTGGAAACACCACACAATGTAATTACCATGACTTTTGATTAGCTCTAGTAATTGTTTGAGATCTAGATATTTGCATCAAGATGCACTTGTTGCTGGGAAATCCATCTTGGGAAACATGGTGTTAAAAATAATCTAGAAGCAAGGGATTCGGTCTTCAATTCTTTGAGTTGGGTGTACTTCAATTTATGATCAAGCACATCATTAAAGGGCTCAAATCACTATAACATGGAGCTCACAAGCAAACAAATCAAGGAGACCATCATCAATGACATACACATGAAGTCTACACGCTGAAGACTCTGGTACAATTAAAATTGTAACAAACAATAATTTGAGGTGCTTAGGGCACAAAAGAAATCACACACAGAAGGTTGTGTTGAGTAATCTAAGAGGCAAATTGTTAGGTTGCCAACCGTAATGAGCCATGAGTTGGAGAAAAAATAATCGCTTAGGAGTAGATGCTATAGAATTGTGACAGCACAAGGCCAAAATTTGAAAGCAAAGGGCTACTCAACTTAGTCAACACCATGAGGCGAGGCACCCATCATTACCAACTGATTGTAGGGAGCAATGATATGTTTCATGGCTGGGTTTGCACAAGAGCAACCACTGGCCATAGATTCTACTTCTCATAATGTTGCCCTATACATGCCTACATTCATTGGTAGCCATCTTTGCCTAGTAGTCCAATTCACATTCAAAAATTATATAGAGTACCTTGCTTGGTAGCAAGGGTAAGATATAACTAATCAAGCTATAAAACATCGCCCAAAAAGGAAATGCACATCTTGTCTTCCAATCTTCCGAGTCAACAAGCATATCCAGCTTTTCCTATTGTGACAGTCAGAGCCAGAGACCACTTGCAAGCTGTTCATCCAATCTAGGGATTCACTGATAAAGCAAAAGGCATGCAAGTGAGAAAAGGACATTCAAATCATGCTTTAGATGCAACCCACACATAGCCTCCATGTTACCATTACCCACTTTAACTTTTAAAAAATCAAGCATCCATCCAAGCAGTTGAATCGTCTGGTTTATGTCCCATAAGGGCAAAGACAACCACCTAACACAAACCGTTGCATCCATAACTACATTGAAGACTCCCTAATTTGAAATTTGGCTCTATAACCCACAGAAGTGTTTTGAGATACTATGAAGCCATGGGTTCAACACACTTGCAACACGACAAATGACAGGAATTTCGTACAAAAGACCTCTCAAAGATGACACATAATGATGCCTACCAGCTCTATCTCCAAGAGTAACCATTAAAACATGCATGGATGCACTCATTTCACTAAGTCACTGAAAGCAAACATCTGACAAGCTCTGATCTTGAGAGATGGGAGAGATGGGACTTATGCAAAATCACAGGTCATGTGCCTGTCCTCATGGTAACATAAATATGTGGAAAACACTTACTTCACACACCAATCAAAGATTTTGAGGTGCTTGTCTGATTCCTGACCAATACCCACTTCCATGTATGAAACACGAATAAAGCAGGCAGATGACAGCAATAAAAGATTACACCATCATGGACTTCAAAGGAAATCATAGATGTGTAACAGACCGTAAGTGATAAATACAACATCTTGATGTTTCTTTCATTTATATTTACAAGATAAACCTGAAATGAACACACAAAACCCAAAGTTAATCATGTACCTACTGTTGTCCAGACATTGCCCCTGAAAAGTCTGAGGCTCAGAAACCCGTGATTAGAAATCAGAAGCACCTTGTAAACAATTTGCCCAGGAAACCGATCCTCTTAACATACCCACTAAGCACCTTCAAGATGTCCACACCTCCTGTCAACATCTCAAAAGGGTCTGCTGATACACCAAGAAGCCATGCTATTGATCCATCAGGCAAGATACAGGGATCCATTCGAGAGGAACCAGCTTCCCACATGAAGAGCATCGACAAGACCTTCTATTATGTTAAAGCAGATTTTACATGTGTTTTCAAGTGCTGTTGTTTGCTTGATGATAAAAGTCACTGGTCAGGAGATCATGGAAGATTGAAGCATCAGACACCATGCCACCAGACAAGGATGTTCCAGGTGAAGTGTCAGCTGCCAACAGTTCCTCATGGCTATTGTCCATGGCACCATTACCTTGTGATGAAATCTGCAGGCCTTCATTTTTTGCAGCCTTGTCCATCGGTTGGTTATGTCCTGCTAACAATTGCATGTTTCCATGCTCCATAGTGTTTGAACCAGCTACACTCAAATGACTGGATTCATTGCGTGACATGCTCTCTGACCGTGAAAGTGGCAAGCTGTAGGAATGACAATCAGAACCTCCTGCAGGTGTTTCCACTTCATCCAGCGGCAATGCAGGAGTATGTCCTGTGAAAAGAGAAATGTGCCCAAAGAGCTTGTCTTTTCTAGAAAATGTTGTTCCACAGGAGCATTGCCATTTGTCCTGGCCACAATGTTTTTCATGTGTTTTAAGATCTGCTACTACAGAGAACTTTTTTACTTTGCACTTGCTACAGGAGTACAACTTTGGGCAATGGCTTCGCTTATAATGATTCTTGACACACAGCATAGTTTTTAAAGGCTGAAACTTGCGGTGCTTCTTATTTCTTTTGCAACCCAAATAAGGGCAGGAATACCTTCTTGGTTTAAGAACTTTAGGATCATTACCAATTTTGTCTGGCCTTGCCAAGGCAGCAGGGGTTTTGTATTCGTCTCCATGGCCACGCATGTGCATCCTCAAATTGGCATCCCTTTTGAAACCCTTTCCACAAATCTCACAGAAGTGTGTATGTTCTGCAAGGATCTCAGCAGCATCCATCTCTATAAGCTCGTACGAGCCAGGAGATAGAAACTCTCCTTCTCCATTGTCATCATCATCCTTCAAAGTGCAATCATGATCATTATCATCAGGAGATGGCACTCCTTTATTTGCAGATCTGTCTAATCCAGGCTGGCCACATGTTCCAGCTGTAATGTTGGGACTTCTTTTAGCCCCCTTGTCAAATTCAGCACTACCATTTGTCGCATTAGAGACAGCAAGCCTATTAATTGCAGTTGTAGTTACAAGGCTATCAACTGTTGTCGTAGCTTGATGACTGCTTTGTGTCTTGCCAGCAACTGTGTCTGGCTCACTTGCAGACAGTGTGGTGCTGTGGAATGCTGGCTTCTGATCTGTAAGTAGATTGGGAGCTGTTCCCAAATCTGCAAATTCTCCCCTGAGACCTTGACCATGTTCCATGTTAGCTACCACATCTGAGAAATTCCTGCTACCAGAAACATGAAAGTTTTCTTCATGGCTTCCAATCATGAAACCTGGGAGTGCAGAGAACAGATGGCTGCTCATGCCATCCTGCTGAATGTCATGAACAAGAGGGGGTCCCCCTGAATGCGATCGGTTGAAGTGAGAATAGATCACAGGTGCATGTTGTGATTGGGTGGATGTATGCTGCAGAAGACTAGCTGAGGCGGCAACAAGATGTGATATGATTGATGTAACAGCTACAGAAAGTGCATGGTGCTGATGTGGGGAGGTCTGTTGCCCCCCTTCCTGGGCCATAACTTGTACAGTTCCTTGCAACTGCTGCACTTTTTGTTGGATCATTGAGAGAGTATCTAGCAAGGCCTCCAAAGAGAAGCTGGACAAGAAATGACCATCAGCCATGCTGGGCTTGGTAGCTAAGGTCCCATTATAGCTATCATGTCCTGCATAATTAGACCCAAAACTCTGGTTAGTAGAGAATAAGTACCCATGATTGAAATCCGAAAAGCCTTCTCCTCCTCTCTGCAGCGGCATCGGCTCAAGGAGCTCCCGAGCCTGAGAAGCCAAAAGGGGATGGTTTTCTGTGAGGGGATGGTGATGTGGAACATGGTCGTGCTGCTGCTGCTGCTGAGGCTGTTGTTGCTGGAAGGCTCCTAAGGAGAAGTCTGGACCCATGTGGTGAGGATTTGCAGGAGTGTTGTAATGGTGGGAGTGTTGGCCCAGGAGGGTAAACTTGGCACCATCATCAGAGGCAGAGGCGGATGAGGCCATATGATGGCCTCCATGGGGCTGCATACTTTTGGTCTGCTGTGTGCTTCGGCGCACTTACCGACCCCTCAGGCGTCAATCAGCCGTCGGGAGCCCACCAGTACGGGCCAATCTGTGTCTGTGATGGAAAATGCAACAACAGCTGAAACGAAAATGGGTACCTATCATCAGGACTGTCGCGCTGTCAGCAGATCAGATGCTGGTGGCATGTACGGTTCATGAGACGATCTTCCAGTTCTTCTGCAGATCCCTGTAACTCTTGCCGAAGTGAGAGGCGATGGAATGGCGGCCAAGAAAAATGTGACTCTCTTGTGTTTCTCTTCTGTCTTTTCAATTATGGCCGGTGAAGCTTACCTCTTTGTGCATCGTCCCTGACAGTCCAACACCAATTTTGAGACCATGTCTATGTTCATTGATGCCGCCTTGTGATTGCGAAAGAGAGAGAGAGAGAAAGAGGGTGTGTGTGTGTGTGGTGGTGATGACTATCAAATAGGCATGTTCACGCGCCCCCCCGAAAACCCCACCTTAGCCACACCCTAATCAGAGGGGACCTATCCTTGTGGTTGGCCTCCTCTAGCTCTAGCAACCACACTTTGTCCCCCAGCTCTATGACAACAAGGCCACAAGTAGCAATGGTCCTGCTCATATGAGGAGGAGGCAGATACATATGGCTATGTCAAGGAGAAGCCCAATTAGACGTGCTTTCTTTCAACTGAAAAGGAAAGAGCATTAAACAAGAAAGGAAAGTTATGCAAAAAGAATGCCAAAAAGTTCTTCAAGTGTTTCTCAAACGCAAATTGAGCAATCACTACAATCATCCCTTTCAAGCAATTGGAGATAGAGAGAGAGAGAGAGAGGTATTATGGACTTACTAAACCTTCTTGAAGTATCACAAGTAAAGTTGACCTCACATGGCACCTTCTTGAACATGTCAATCCTTTTACAAATCAAAGGCCCATGTTACTTACTAGACTTCAAGAAAGTCTAGTAAGTCCCAACATGTGATACCCTAATCCTTGGAGACCTAGATTTTTAGCAAACCTTCACTCCCTTTTTCATTTGGTGCGCAATATGTAGGTGCTCCATTTATGGCAATTGACAATGCCCTTACTTGTCATACTATAGAGAATCATCATTTAGAGAAGTGTGCAAACATGGTATGGTCCAAAAGCCCATTACCTTCATGGCAAAGATGCTTAATGTATTCTTTGAGAGATAAGCAACGAGAAACTTTGACATGCACCTTGAACTTGTTACCCTTCTTAAAAAGCTAGGACAAATCAAGATTAACTCGCATGCATCTTTTTTTTAGCTTCCCATCCCTTTGATTATTATATAGAGAACTAGAGAATGCACCAAGCAAATTGAAGAGTAGGAAGCTCTCTCTTAGATCTCACATCTACTATATTCTTACCATTGGAACCTTGTGTTAGCCACCGTAAATTCTTATGCATGCACATCTTGTTTGGGTCAAGTTTAAGTATATTCCTTCCATCCACTTGCCCTTGCTACCTTTAATCACTTTTATGCTTCTTAATTGTCCCTCTTTGGCAATGATATTAGAAATATATTAGTCTTTTAGTGTAACACTACTCAAGAAAATTATTATCTTTTTAGAGTTTCCATCCCAACTTTATGTGCATACCACCAATGATCCATGGTACTCAATGTTGTAAGGCCCTTGTTATGAGGAGAAGCCATGTGTGCGTGTAGAAATTACACAGCACAATGGACAAAATCTAAGCAAGGAGTAGAGAACACATAGCAAATATGAGAAAAACAAAGATTGCTTTAATTTACAAATTGATACAAAGATGGCTTTGGTCCACCCTTATGCTTCCACAGTGAAGCTTAGATGGCAATCCATATAGACGATAGGCAAAGAGCTTAAGGGTAGCTAGAAGAACTCTTACAAGGTGAAAGATAGATTGAGGATGGCTTTAGAGGGGTCTTACTTTTATAGCCTCGAAAGGTAGTCTGGTTCGTATGTCTGACGATATTATGAATCTTTCTTAGTCGGCTAGGGATTATTCCAAGGAATATTTCCTTTACCGTTGGGCCAAGGGCACTGCCCCAGACCCCTATCAACTCCATGCATTGTGCCTTGAGTTGCTACCAACATAGCTACTCTATCTAACCCAAATGCTAACAAAGGTCACCTTTTTGTCGTCCGGTTATATAGACCTCATTTGACATACAAGTCAGAACCCACCCAATGTCCATGCTCACACATGGCTTCTCCTCATAATGGGGGCCTTACAACTTAGAGCACCATGGATCATTAGTGGTACCTTAGGAGGGTGGGGCATTGAGCATATCTACCAATGTGAGCCCCAACATGTCATGACTTCTATGTCAGTTTTGGGAGACCCCAAAGCATTTTCAGGGCAAAGGACACCAAAAGAGATGTGATGGAACATGACGTTTTCAAGGCCAAGGATACCAAAAGAGACGTGATGGAACATGACATTTTAAACTACAAAAAATAATCTAATATAAGTTTAAAAGCAAAAGTATTAGCATTGTCCAAGCAACTAGGGCAAAAGTATGACAAAAGCTAAAAAATCTAGTGCAAATTCTTCCTCGCATTTTTCTTATCCAAGATTGCAAATATGTGGCCTAAGGTTGAGCAAAGTGTCGAAACATTAATAAATGGAATGAAACGTAATGGACATGACAATGGAATAAAACGAAACTTAAAAACGCATCATACTTGATGTTGAGGGGGAACCATAACTTTTTACACCTCTTCTTTCCTCCCCTTCCATTCGTTGATTTGGGAGGTGATTGGAGAGCAATTATCAACATGAGAATGATGACTAGCATGCTTTGATCTACTCCACCATAGCTTCTATTTGAGTTCATATGTCCTCTTTCATAAATAATTTTGACTCTGTCCAAAACAATCTCTCTCTTTCCTCTCCTTTTTCTACACATGAAATATGTTCATGCAGGGAAGCTGTAACATTGGTGGCTCTTTATGTTAGTAAAGTGTAATTGATGTCCAAGCACGACTGCCACAAGAATGACAATGGGGGTGTACTCAGAACCAACCTAGATGGACATTGTCATCACTTTTGACATTCAACGCCCAAGTTGTAGAGCAATACATATTCATAGCATATAGATTAAACACCAAATGTACTCAAGAATCAATCCAATATATATTATTGAAGTGAGGATCAATACAATTGTTAGGGAGGACTAGAACGGTCAAAACATAGATCTTTGGGTACAAAAGACACTAACAACTACATGGATACAAAACCAAGGTAGTAGTATTGTCGAATACAATGATTGGGGATAATACAATGTAAGCTCCATTGTTATGGAGCACCTAGGATGCCAATCAAAGAAGACTAGTAGGAAAAGACTTAGGAAGGATATGGCATGGAGCAACCTTTGTTGCTTGACCTCTAGGGCTATGCGTATGCTCAAACAACAACAACAAAGATTCACTCCCTTGCTTTATATAGGCTGCAACTTTTAGCGGGACATTCTCTCTGCCCATGTGCCATGATGGGTAGTCTTTACTATTTCTGCACCCATTGACTCTTTAATGTGATACTGGCAGCTCCTAGCTTTAAAGGTCACTAATTGTTGCTGCCTTAACACTAGCACATATGGTGGACTTAGATCCATGAAGTCACTTGCTGATGTTATTGTCATCTTCAATGTTGACATTAGCTTGGAATTGGTCTGGAATTGGTCCGATGGTGGAGGTGGGGTGAAAAGAGGTGAAGATGGAAGGGGAGGTAGTAGGGGGTGAGGTGGGTTGGTATTTGGTGGGGGCCAAAGTTGAGGTGGATGGTGGAGTGGTGGGAGGGGATTATACTAGAGATGGTGCTACTGTAGCCACAGGTCTATGCAAGTCCAGAGGGGAGGCAGTGAAATGTTGTGGTAGATGAGCTCCATCGCTAGCTTCTCCTGGTAAATAGTGTTGAGCCAAATTTGTTGTTGCAATTGGTCTCATTCGAAGGTGATTTGGACGAGGCAGGCCTAGACTCCTTTCAATTCAATTTTGTGTTGGGACTCAACACTTAGGAGGACATGGATCCGATGCCAGCATTTGAGGGAGAGTGCCTCTCGGATTGAGTCAGGCGGGGCCTAAAGTTTGGGCGATGCTGGCCAACTTCATGATCTTAGAGGTGCAGGCAGAAGTGTTTTCAAAGAGCAGATTGTCCTGATGGGGATCGCTACTTCCCTAATCCTAGCCTAGGTCACCCGGGTTGGGGGATTCAGGTGCCAAGTTCTTGCACAATTCAACACTTGGGGTCGGTGGAATTGGTGCCCACAGAGACATCAAAGAAGTTGGAGCCGAGGTTGGTGGCAATGTGTCTTCGTCGCTCAGAGTTATGATAGGCTCCTCTTGTGTAACCTGTTTACCTTTTCCAATGGGCAGTGGCCTTATCTGCTTGGTTGTTGGGCAGTCGATTGGACAGGATCCAAAGTGCGGGCAGTCCAAACCAAGGCACAACGATGAGTTTGAACTTGGCCATCGAGTGGGATGCAAAGTGGGAGTGAGACCGGAAAGGGTACTGTTGATGTGCTATGATGAATGGGATGGAGGGGCCAAGATCTATAGTTGGGCAGAGGGAGTGACCTAGGCATCAAAGTTCCACTCATTCGATGGGTAGAGGTGGGAGCTGGAAGCAGGATTCAAGCATGGTGGCCCGAGGTTCTCGACCATTGCTCCAAGAATTCTACTTCATAGTCATGCTGGAGTTCCTCAATGATCTCTAAGACAAGCGAGGTTGCATCATCCGAGTTCTCTACTTTGACCACTCGGGACTAGAGGAAGACATTTTCTCACTTTAGCTGTTGTGCTTTGTTTTCATGACATTGTTAGCAAAGGCGAGCTGTGCTTGTTGGCACACCTCTAGCTATCGACGATGCTCCTGAAGAATGGTATCCTTTTTTCAGAGTTGCTCAGAGAGAAAGGGTAGCATTGGCTTGCTTGAGGTGATCCACCTACACCACCAGGTCCTGTTGTATTGAGATGTCAAGCTCTACATGAGCTGACATCCACTATGTGCCTTGGTGATGTGGCATGATATTATTCATTGGTGTGTTAGGTGACTGAGGATATGCCAGTGATTCCTAGTGGGTTCACACTTAGGGACCATGTGTACATATGTTGTGGCACTTTCATATTAGCCTTTATCATGTTGCAAACTAAGTTCTTTTGTGTGGAAGAAGAAGAGTTTAGCCCTATCTCTCTATGTATGCTCAAGTCTCCATTGCCTTTGTGTGTGCACTCTTGGTCTCTTCACCTCTCTTCCCTCTTATTTGTTTTCATGCTGCTCATGTTGTTGTCTGGTCAAGAACCCATTGATGAAGTTCAATTAGATGGGCCTTTTTCCAGCTGAATTTAGGTGGAATGATGACAAGCTGCTAGGACAAGTTGGGACGGAGGGGGTGGTCGCAGGGGATGTATTTATCGGGACTGATAAGGAAAGAAGTGGGGATGGACGGATTGGTATCATCCTCGTGTCACCTATGGTCTCCTCCTCCCTTGGGCATTTTTGCCCCTTCCATTTGAGGAGGGTGAGTTTGGTAGAGAGACTGGTGGCCGAGCTGGATTTCTTGGGGACTCGGGATGGTGGGGCTCCTGTGTTGTGGGACATAGTTCATCCTTTTTGAGGACTTTGTCTTTGCCACTCTACAGGATGGGCTTGTTCCTCCTATTTGAGCACCTCAATGCTCTCCTTGGCATCCTTGGCGGGTGCCACGGCTCATGTCTCAAGATGAGATTGGGAGGTGTCTGTCGTTGTTGAGGAAAGCTGGTGGGCTGGGTCAACAAGGGCACGTGGAGGAAAGAAAAGGATGAAGTGTTGGCTACACATCACCTTGATGGTTTTGATAGTGGAGTGCTTGTGGGAGAGGTGTTTCACCTCAATGAAGAGGTGGTCCAAAAGGACATGTGCCCAAGCAAGAGGAGTATCATATAAAAAACACAGATCTAGATCATGGCAAGAGCTATGGAGGATGGAAGATGAATACACAACTCACGATGACATAGACTTAGATAGACTAACTGTTACACAAGTGAATTAGGTTCCAAGATGGAAGCTTGGACTCATAAACACATTCTTGTGTAAGATGGACAATGACACTAACAATGACTCAAACTGATAGTACCGTTACCTTGAAATGAGTGTCAACAAGTACATGCCTTTATAGCTTTTGGATAGGACCATTGTACCTCATTGTGCTTATGGGACTCTGTCATCTCTTCTTCCTACAGCATACATCATATGTCTATCTCCCATACAAAGCCACTTATGGGAAAGCCTCTTTTGGGCACACATTTGGTCATACATCATTTTTTTTTCTCAACATATCAAGGGGGAGAAGAAAAGAGCAGCTACCTTTCTTGAGATGTTGAATACCTTGGCCAACAAGTATAGGGCCTCGAGTAGGAATCTAAGGGCATCAAGCTTGCTCTTGTGGTCATCAACCAAGTTCATCAATCAGTACTCTTTGTTGGTGATGGGACCAAAGAGTGCTTTCATGTGGTGGCAATGGGGAGGGATGGTGGGTGGTCTTGTTCTCCATGGGCATGTAAGCAGAACATCCTCTGTACTGTCTTTGTAGAGAGCTTATATGTGTTGTCTTTGGATCTAGATGGTTGATGAGCCATTGATTAGCTACTCCAAGGTGGATTGTGTATCAAGGTGCACCGAGGTATAGCTTCATGGGGGATTGGCAAATGGGGCAAGCTACAAGGACTCGATCCATGCTTAGGTGTTGATAAATGCCATAAAATTGATGGGTGTAACTGCCTCGGTGGCAAGCAGGAAAGACACCATGGCAGAGAGAGGGAAAAAGTGCAAGAGACAAAGAGGGCAAGAAGAGGTGAAGACAAGATGTGCACAAGTGTTGGGCACAAAATAAATGTGTCAATGAAGAGATTCATTCTTAAGGGATGGTGTGATTAATGTGAAAGGACTGTGGCCAGTGTATGTGTGCCACATCAGCAAAACATGCCATAAGCAAACATGATTAGAATGGGTTTTTCAAGATATGAGAGTGCCGTCAATGACATTTGTTAATGAGGGAGTGCCATAAATGAGCACCACATCATCACAGGTGGGGAATTCTTAGAGCCATGCAATCTGGAGGCAAGCAAACAATGGGTACGGAATGTTGAAATTTGATGATAAAGTGGAATCAAGGGAGTCCATGTGATCAGAAAGGGGCACTGGAGGCCTTCAGCATGATAATGGCGGAGTTAAAATCCATTGACAAGCGCCCTATAAATCTGCCAAATAGAATGAGTTAGTGTTGGAATCATGAAAGACCCAGAAATAACCGCTCCACCAGAACTTGAGCTTGCCAGGAAGTTTCCCCATCTGGGTCTTAAAGACCATGATGAGTTGGCCCTTCTAGAGCAACTGTTTTTTGGATAGCTAGTTGACGTGGTACTTCTATCGGGCTTCAACTTTGGACAGAATATATATGATGTCAATCCGGTCTTCTTCTAGCTAGGCAATGGCTTCCATCCAATTCTTCTGGAATGAACTGGTCTTTCACTACGAGTTGGAAACTCCGGACTACAAATTCTAGGGGAGTAATGGCTTCCAGGGCCGAATGCTAGTTTGTACGGAGTCATGCGAGTTGTGACTCCAAATGAAGTCTAAAAAGTCCATAGTACTACGAGAAGCTTAGTGTCCTAATCTTTTCTATTTTGATCTACCATCTTGGTTAGAATTTTACATAAGACCTTGTTGGTGGACTCAACTAAGCCATTAGCTTGTGTATAGCAAGGAGAAGATTTCTTATGCACAATGAGAAAGAATTATGTGAGCTCCTTGATGACCTTATTTACAAAATGTGTACCTCTGTCACTAACCAGTTCGATGGGAGTGCCATATTTGGTGAAGATGTCCTTGAATAGACATTTGGCAAAATTGACTTAGCAGTGCTTCTACCTATTTAGTGCAATAATCTATTATTGTCAGGATATACTTGTTTCTTGTGTATACTGCAGGTAGAGAAATAGGACTGATGTAGTCCAATCCCAACTTCTAAAAGGGTTTAAGTGATTGGATTGGCTGTAGTGGCAAGCAGTCTCTAGCTCCAGGCTAGTCTTTGACAAGAGTAATAGTGATGGATCCACTTGCGAACATCACCATGCATGGTCAGCCACCATAATCTAGCTTGCTAGATTTTGTGGATTGTAATGTCAGCAAATGAAGTGGCCACTAGAAATTCCTTGATGGGCTTCCTCCAAGACAATAGGCTACTCCATAGGGAGGACTACTCTTTGCAACACTGCAGAGAGTGTGATAGTATAATTGTCCCATGACAATTTTAAAACACAGGCTGTGGAGAGCTAGTCGTTTTTGTTGGTCATGCTTGAGGTGAGGCAAGGTTATGCCAGTTTGAGAAGTCATCTTCCACACCTGTTGGTGGTTCTCTAATTTCGCAATGACATGCTAGCTTTCAGGGTGACATATGACTATGTATTCAAATTCTTACATCATGAGAATCCATTATGCGAGTCACCTAGTAATATTTTGCTGCTTAACTAGGTACTAGCGCTGAATGATCTATGTGAAAAACAAAGGCATGTCCTAGCAAATAATGCCAAAACTTTTTAATGGAGTAGATCATGCCAGGACACTCTCTTCTAGTTAATGAATAAATTTTCTCGACATTAGACAATCTTCTGTTGGCATAGAACATTGGTCTGTGAACCATCCATTTTCATCATGCTGCATAAGTATACTTCCAATAGCAATGTGAATGCATCTACAAATACATCGAAGATATTCGCCCAATTTGGCAGAATCACAATAGGAGCTTTGGAGAGTAATAGCAGAAGGCATTGGAATGCCAAGTTGGCCTCTTCATTATACTGCAGTTGAAACCACTCTCGATGATGAGGAGTCACATGAAAGGAAGCCCTTGAATCTATCAAGCAACACTGAGTATATCCTAACAAAGCATCAGTCAGTTGTGAGGCATGCTTAGGAAGAAGCTGCCAATATGAGATCATCAGCCACATAAGGCTTATTGAGAAATAAAGCATAGGATAAGTCACATCCTATGTATACACAAGTAAAAGTAGAGAGATGTGTGAAGAGTCCAAAAAAGGTCAAAAGGGTATCTATCACTTTAAAGGATACTTGGTGTGTAATCAATTGTGAATGAAGCAAGAAGAAGAAGAAGAAATACACTTGAGCCTCCATATCTCTTGCTATTGCCCCTTCTGTTGTGCATCCTCTTTCATTCTTGTCATTTGATATCAAAGCAAGAGTGTGGGATGGAAAGCTTGGATCGAGAAGCACATTGAATGGAGGTCTACATCGACTTGGAAGCTTGTTGTCTGCTATTAAATTAGGTACTAATCTTCAAATAATCGATCCAAAGCATGCACATAAGATTGTAGAGCCATTAGGGCTCGGATTTTGGGCATTGTTGCTTGCTTTTGAATGTATTGGAAAGCCAAAGTAGACTTGAAATGATGTATGATATGAAGGTCTTGTTAGTCTTCGAGTTTTGGATCGGCCTATACTTTGGTTGTTGGGGGTAAAGGCGCCTCCACCTAGCCACCCATGTATTATTACACTGATAGTCACCGCCCACTGCACACTTCAAGTGGCAGGCGCCCGTCACCATCACTTTGTTCTTTATTCTTTTAGTGACAATTTGAATAAAGGAAGGCCCGGTCACACATTGTGACTATTGGAGTTCCCATTTCTTGTCTCTCTCTTTCTTACTCTTGCTCTCTCGCCATAGCTCTCAAGTCCAAGCTTCGATCCTTCTCTCCCTTTCAACTGGTATCAGAGCTCGGCTTCCCAACTCTTGAGCTTGGTTTGTGGCATTCTCAGCTTCCCATCGACTCCCCACTCACATTGGGTCTCCTTCTCGGCAGCCATATCTGACTCCTTCGAGCTCCCGTCACTCCCCGGCTTCCCGCGAACTTCTTCCCGGCCTATTGAGGCACCCTCAGGGCATTTAAGCAAAGGTATTTGATCATTTTCTTCAGGGTTTACTTCAGCTCTCAGGTCTCACAGGTTGTAAACAAGATTGGGGCAGCCACCATTGAAGCTCCCTTGCTTCATATCTCGCTTGCCTTTGAACAAGACTTGTTGGGGCTCATTGTGGGCCACCATTGGCCACTTCTCTTGCCCCCCAACACCTCAAACTTCAGCCACATGAGCAGCAGGCCTCCCCTACAGATCTGGACAGTTTGTGCCATTTTCATGTAGCCTGCATACAGCACCAAAGCAGCCCCCTACTTCCTAGTGGTCATTGGCATGATGTTTGAGCTTCATAATGCACTCTTGACATGGTCTATGGCTTGGTCTTGAAGGCTTGAGCAATGAACATTGATTTGGGGCTGATTCAAACACTATTTGGGACTGTTTGGGACACTGTTTGGGACTGTTTACAACAGTTCATAGTCGTGTTATGCTGATGCTACATTGACAATAAATGCTATGCTTGTCTAGGCGTACATAGTCAACTGGTTTGATGCCTATTGGATGCCGATAAACTTGGGGATGGATTGCACATGTTATGCCATCATTTTGACACTGATTTGGGACTGAAATTTCTCAGTTGTTTACAGTCATTTCATGCCTATTGGTTTCGGCCTATGTGTTGGATATATGCCATGAAGTATTGATCTTCGGGGTACGACTTCGAGCTTGGATTTCATTCTGGATGCTTTTGGAAGAGCTTTGACATTACGCACTCATTGAAATGGTTCATGCTTGACAATGGTACATGCCTTGGATTTATGCATACCCGTTGCCTATGGCTTGATGCTCATGTCTCGGTTGATTACCCTATGCATACGTTGAGCTTGAGTGCTCATTGAAGCTCTACCTTGGATGAATTTTGGATTATCTGGAGTTGTCTTGGATGTTACTTGGCTTGTCAGAGTTTGGATTGGGATGTACTTGATGTCTTACATGCTTATGGATGCTACATACGGATGCTCTACCGCTTACATGTTCAAGATGTACTATTGATGTATTGTCTTGGACTTATGTCATTGGCACTGTGACTTGCCTTGGTTTGAGCTCTTGAGCTCGTACATACGGCTTTTGTGCCAGTGGGAGCATTCTTGAATGCTTATCAGACATTGAGCAGGCGGTGCTTTTATGCATTGAGCAGTTACATGCTATTGAGCAGTTATAGACACTTGAGACTTTGGGATTTCTTACCATTTGGGATGATGCATTATATGTCTTGATTCACTGTATGCTTATGAGCTGAGTCTCAGTTTTGGATCCGTATCTTTGTGAGCTGACACCTACTTGTGTCAAGTTTTGGTAGTGGCAGGAACACTTTGCCCCATTGACTGGGGGGTGTGCCTACTCATTGGCAGATGTTTGTATGACATACTTGGGTGTTGGATTCATGCTTATTGACCATCATATGCTTACGTTATGCCCACATGATGTCGGCTTTGGTCTTGGAAGTATCTGATTGCCTTGGGATCCAATTTTGACACTGTTAGCTCTCATTTACTGAAATTTGTAATTTGTTACAGCAAGCATATATGTATGGGCTGACATGGATTTTTCATGCTGAAACATTCTGAAATGATGTACTTTCACTAGTACTTGGTGGACAGCAGCTTTGGTTCCACTTTTCTCGCCATTTTCTCTCGATTTTGGTGATTTTTTTGTCATTTTCTGCAGTAAATAGCAAGCAGTTTTGAACTGTCTACAGTCTTCTAGCCTGCATTATGGCGAGTTCGTCCACTAATCATGCTATTTTCAACATCACTAAGCTTGATGGTACGAATTACTCTTATTGGAAGAGCCAGCTTTGGCAGCTGTTGGTACAGAAATCGCAAATCAAACCTTTGAGGTTGAGCGGACATCCGCCTGCAACTATGCTAGATGAGGAATGGCTTAACCTTGATGAGTTATGCAAGTCCACTATTGTATCACAGAACAGGTTCACTACAATGTATTTGAGCAAGAACAGAGTGCATGGTAGCTGTGGGATAAAATCAAGAATCTCTATGATAAGAAAAGTCCAGCGAGTCAGATGTATTGGCTGAAGCAGCTTATGGATCTGCACATGAAGGAGAATGTGACCATGTTTGCTCACTTGAGCTAGTTCCATGCTATACGCAAGAACTTGACTTTGCATGACATCACTTTTGCAGAGGATGTTGCTCCTGTTTTCTTGCTTGGTACTCTTAATGAGTCATGGGATGTATTCCGCACTGCATTATGTGCCTCTACTGCTACCTTGAAATTATCTAATGTTGAGAGTGCTCTTCTGCAGGAAGAGGTTAATCGTAAGAATTTGGATGTCTCTCGTGTGTCGCATGCTATGACAATTAGAGGCAGGAGTGATGGATATGGAAAGCATGGCAGTGGCAGTGGCCGTGGACGGGATTCTCAGAAATCTCGGTCCAAGTCTCGCGGGAAGTCACGTAGCAAATCCCGTGGCAGGAATGCAGATGTTACTTGTCACCATTGTGGGAAAAAGGGCCATATTAGGCCACAATGCCATGAACTGTGCAATGAAAGGCGCAAAGATAAGGGGAAAGACAAAGTGCAAGATAAGTCTTCTGATCGCAACATAGTGCCTTCAAAGTCCAGTGTTAAAATTGAAGAGATCAATGTTATGCAGCCTGAGGATGTTGATGATGATGATTATATCCTTGCAGCTTCTTCTAGTGCTTCGCATATGACAGAGATACACTCTATGTATGCACAGTGTTGGATCTTGGACTCAGGTGCGTCCTTTCATGTGACACCTTGCCGAGAGTGGTTTCATTCATACTGCACTGTTTCGGGTTCTGTGCGCTTGGGTGATGATAGCTCTCTTGATATTGTGGGCATTGGTGATGTTAGGCTGCAGTTTCCTTCTGGCAGCAGTTTTGTTATGCAGGATGTACGTCATGTACCTGCTTTGACATGCAGTCTCCTGTCAGCTGGACAGCTTGATGACGCAGGATATCATGTATATTTTGGAGATTCTGCATGGAAGATCACTTGTGGCAGACTTGTGATTGCGAGAGGTGCCAAGACTGGCAACCTCTATCCCTGATTGTGTCAGCTTCTTCCCTTGATCATGTTTTGTCTGTGGGTTCTATCCCACATGTATCTCTTTGGCATGCTCGTTTGGGCCATATATCTTTGAAGGGAATGAAAATGCTTTCTAGTTTGCAGTACTTACCGCCCCTTGATTATGCATGTTTTGATTCATGTGAGCATTTTCTTTATGGCAAGCAGACTAGGTCTACGGATAAGAAGTTTGGTAGGCCACTCATGAGTGAGCCCTTGGCATTGGTACATTCGGGATGTCTGTGGGCCCATGCCTTATCAGTCTATGGGTAGTGCAAAGTATTTTGTTATGTTCATAGATGATTTTTCATGAAAAGTTTGGGCTTATCCCATTAAGCTAAAATCCAATGTCTTGGCTGTGTTTCAGAGATGGCTTGCATTGGTTGAGAACCAATCTAGGTATAGGCTAAAATGCCTAAGGACACATAATGGAGGTGAGTATGTCTCACGTGCTTTTGAGCAGTTATGTGATGAGAGGGGTATTAAGCGTCAGTTGACCGCCCCCTACACCCCCCCAGAATGGTTTGGCTGAGCGGATGAATAGAACCATCCAGGAGCGTGTACGTAGTATGCTTAGCCATGCAGGCCTACCATACAGCTTTTAGGCTGAGCCAGTTAGTACAGCTGTGCATGTCATAAACAAATCACCTTCTAGTGGTTTGGATTTCTAGGTTGTAGAGGAGGTATGGACTGAAAAACCTCCCTCTTATGTGCATCTCCGTGTCTTTGGATGTGAGGCATTTTGCCACGTGCTCAGGGACAAGAGAAGTAAGCTAGATCCTAAGAGTGTCAAATGCATTTTCCTTGGTTATGGGGATGTAGGCGAGATGGGTTACTGTCTCTGGGATCCGCAGGCGCGGAAAGTCATCCGCAGTCATGATGTAGTCTTCCATGAAGACAAGATGAATCGACAGCCTGAGAGAGTTGCTGAGATCTGCAGGGTCATATTTCAAGAGGAGCCGAGAGGTCCCGCATAGCCAGTTGGACAACCTACAACTGGAGTAGATGCTCATGGCCAAGGTGTTGGACCAGCAGCTGGGCAAGCAATAGAGCCTACCGTGAGATGGCGGTCTACTAGAGACAGACGTCCACCTGATAGATTTCAGCCCTCGATGCATTATGTCTTGGTTACAGATACAGGAGAGCCTTTCACTTATGATGAGGCTATGCACAGGGGTGACAGTCACTCTTGGGAGAGGGCTATGCAGTCTGAGATAGACTCCTTGCATCAGAATGAGACTTGATATTTGGTTTCCTTGCCTACTGGCAAGAAGGCTTTACCATGCAAGTGGGTGTACAAGCTGAAAAGTACCCCTGGACATCCCAAGTCAGCATACAAGGCTAGATTGGTAGCAAGGGGTTTTAAGTAGGAACATGGTGTGGATTTTGATGAGGTCTTTTCTCCTGTGGTTAAGATGACCACCCTGCGCTTAGTCTTGGCTTTGGTTGCTCAGCTTGACTTGGATTTATACCAGATGGATGTCAAGACGGCTTTCTTACATGGGGACTTGCATGATGAGATTTATATGGAGTAGCCTAAGGGCTTTGCAGAACTTGGCAGGGAGCACCTAGTATGTAAATTGAAGAAAAGTCTTTATGGCTTGAAACAGGTACCTAGGGAGTGGTATCATAAGTTTGATGCCTTTATACAGTCACAGGGCTGTAGCAGGAGTGTTATGGATCCGTTTCTTTACACGAAGAAAGCCCGTGATGGTTCTTTATTGCTTTTGGTACTCTATGTGGATAATATGCTAATAGTAAGGAAAGCTCATGATGGCTACTCTTAAGGCTCAGCTCAAGAAGAGCTTTGAGATGAAAGATCTGGGACAGGCCGCTCACATACTTGGTATGCGCATTAGACCGCATGCAGGAGGTAAAGCCTATTGGCTGTCCATCGCCTTCTTATGTGAAGGTATCATAGTCTGATTATCTGCAGACAGATGAGCAGAGGGCCGAGATGGCCAAGATTCCCTATGCATCCGCAGTGGGCAGTCTTATGTATGCCATTATAGCCACTCGTTCAGATATTGCCTTTGCAGTTGGTGTTGTGGCATGCTATATGGCTACACCTGGCAAGAAGCATTGGGATGCCGTGAAGGGTATCATGAGGTACCTGAAGGGCACTGTAGATATGTGCATATGCTATGGCAGCCAGGATACAAGAGTCGTGGGGTACACTGACTCTGATTATGCAGGACATGCAGATAGTAGGAAGTCCACGTCCGGCTATGTATTCACCTATGCTGGAGGTGCTATTTCTTGGATGTCCAGGGTGCAGAAATGTACGGCCCTTTCTACTAGAGAGGCCGAATATGTTGCAACAACTGAGGCTTGCAAGGAGGCCATTTGGTTGGGTCGTTTGGTTGTGGACCTTGGTATTGATGCTATCCCTACACTGCATTCGGATTCTATGAGTGCTATTAAGTTAGCCAAGAATCCGGTCTTCCATGCGAAGGTGAAACACATTGAGGTGAGGTATCACTTCATACGTGGGGTCATTGAGGACAAGTCTATTGATCTTGTCAAGATCTCAACTGACCAGAATCATGCAGATCTGCTCACAAAAAGCCTCTCTACAGAGCGCTTTGCCCTCAGGAGGTTGATGGGCGTGGGATGAGATGACGTCTTTCCTCATCCTGTTGTACATGTATACATGTTGTACAATCTTTTTCTTTTTCTTTTCACTCCTCACTAGGGTAGATTCGCCTTTAAGTGGGAGGTTGTTGGGGGTAAAAGCGCCTTCGCCTAGCCGCCCGTGTATTATTACACTGACATTCACCGCCACTGCACACTGCAGGTGGCAGGCGCCCATCACTGTCACTTTATTCTTTATTCTTTTAGTGACAGTTTGAATAAAGGAAGGCCCAGTCACACATTGTGACTGTTGGAGTTCCCATTTCTTGTCTCTCTCTTTCTTGCTCTTGCTCTCCCGCCATAGCTCTCGAGTCCAAGCTTCGATCCTTCTCTCCCTTTCATTGGTTTCTAGTAGGAAGGGGGTAGCTTGAGCTCACGGTCTCCTCAATTAGGGGGCTACTTGAGCCCAAAAGCACAGGGCAAGCTTGTTGGAAGCACAAGGGCTGTTTGATATATAAAGTAGAGGCCTTATTCATGCTTCTCATAGAGAAGAGAGAGAGAAGAGTTTTTTGTCAAGAAGATGCTTATTAGCAATAGCATTGATAAAGCTTAATGTCTAGAATTTAGCATAGGGTAACCTAGTACGTTCTCACTAGAATCGAATCCATCACTGTACATAAAAGACCCAGTGAAATTAGCACCATTTGTTGATGGTGTAGGTAGTCCATAAAAAGATTGTGGGAGCTCACACTTGACCACCAAGACCCACTAACCGCTTATTGTTTCAAGTATTTCAAGCCAAGTGCAACGGCTACCTCTCACATAGCCGTGTGGACTCTCCACCTACGAGTGTAGTGAGGTTCATGTCCGATTGAGTTTCCTCCTCCCATGAGCTCTCCGGTAGCTCCATGATCTAAGGTGCAACTCAAGCAAGCTCAATCCTCAAGCTCCAAGCTCTGAGCTTCGAGCTCCAAGCTCCAAGCTCCATTGCTGCGTGCGAGACAAGAGAAGAGAAGAGAAGGGAAGAATAAGAAAGGAGAAGATAAACTTTTCCAGCATGGTCGCTCACCCTCAGACACTCACTCCCTCATACTCCCTCTCTCAAGCACAAGCACAAGCACAAGCACAAGCAAGAAGAAGAAGAAGAAGAAGAAGAAGAAGAAGAAGAAGAAGAAGAAGAGAGCTAGTTTTGGCCACACACAAGAATGAGTTTCTTCATTCATTTTTTGCCTTTTATACATGCCTTACCTCCTCCTTGGGCGCCCATTCCTTTTTTACATGACCTTTAGCCTAGGTCCTCTTTTCCTATTCCCTTTCTATTTACATTGTTCCTTCACCCATGCCTTTATACATTTACAAATTGCACGGGAGGAAGGCAAGTGCTCTTTTACAAGTCTATTTAGGAGGCAAGGCAGCACTTATTTTAATTGTCGGTCCCTATTAAGAGGTTGTTTGCCACCTCTTCCACACAACTAGGGGGGTATCCAAGACTAATTCCCCAGGGTGTGGACGGGGCAGGCAGTACCTTACCCATCATTTTCTTCTCTCTTTTTTTTTCGTATTCAGAGTTTGCCTCGATTTGGTACCGCTCTCGGCCGAAGTAACCGTGAGCGGCTACAATGTTGTAGGTTTCTTCCTCTTGACCAAACTTGTAACCTGCATTAGCAGACTCATTCTTAGTCGTTTCTCTGATCAAACTAGAAGTTACAATTGCTTAAGCCGCATACTTGTCTAAGCGACGGGAACCCTTAAACCCTTTTAAACAACCGAAAAAAGCTCCTATTCTTTTCTCTCCCCTATTATTTGTTATGGTAATGAAGGTATTACCAAAAGTTAATTAAGTATAGGCAATACCATGGTGCTTTTTTAATCAAGTCATTCCTGTGCTTTTGACTTTTAGAGTTGTTCCTGTGCTTTTGGCTTTTTTCCTTCTATTTTTCCATTGGGTTGTCTTTTTTTGCTTAGCGCTACATCTTTTGATTTTCTTTTGCTTTCTTTTTCTCTTCCTTTGTACCAAGGTTAACATTATCCCCCTCCTAGTCGAGTGCCAATCCCATGGCACTTGTAACCTGGGGGTGTGCCTACCTCACTGTGCAGTGCACGGTGTTGGTGCCAGTGGAATTGAGAGTTGGGTCAAGCCTGTAGTGTTGTCCCACACTTGAGGATCTAGATCTTGCAATGCATGGTGTCGGTGCTAGTGGAATTGGGAGTTGCAAGCATGTAGTGTTGTCCCACACTCGAGGACCTAGATTGTGCAAGGGGAGGTGATGTGGGTGTGAATTAGGGAGACATGTCAACCGTAGGCTAGTGTAAACTCCCTAGGCGTGTCTTACCCTTGATGTGCCCTAAGTGTCGTGGCGGAAGGGGCTAGGGATATAATTGTCCCTAGGTGTAGTGTCTTTGGCACTTTATTGGTACATGAGGATTCCATTTCTTCCTTTTCTTGCGCTTTGCCTTTGTCTTTTTTAAAAAATATTTAATACATTGGGGGGAGCACACTAGATATCATCCCAATGCTCTTTAGGAGCTACGTTGCAAGGGGCCTAAGGGACTTGGTAAGAAAGGGTCTGCTGCTCTGCAAGTAGCCTTTTATGTTAACACATACATTTAGAGGTGTCGTTGATAGGAAGGGGTGACTGCACTTGGTGAAGTGGCTGTTGTTCATATATTCAAGGATCGCTATACAAGAGGAAGGTAGGAGCGTGGCTCTCATCATAAGATGGGCCATCATGCATCTATCTTCTTGCATTGAGATAAAAAAAAGAGTGGTAGGGCAGTTGAGCCTCTTTTGCTGTGGACTTTTTCTTGAGAAAAATCTTAAGTACCCTAAGATAATTACATGTAGTGATGAATTTGGGGTCGGCAGAATGAAAACTCGTCAAGGAAGTGCGTGATGGATGGATAGATGTCTTGCTCAGTGAAAATTAAGCACTCCTCTAGAATCCCTGCATTCACATTATAGATATTAGGGAAATCCTAGCTACCATGCATATTTGAGTTATAATCTACCTCTATTCTCTACAGATATGGCATGAAAGGCCATCCAAGCATCAAGGTTGGAGTCCCATACACATCGCTGCCATTTTGGTTGGGCTTCATATCTATTGATGGTCTTTGGGATCTCCCAAACCTTGTCTTGCCAGTAGTTCACAAGCTCTCACTGCCACCTCGTAGGGTATCTTGCTCTTTCCTTTGTCCATTTGTTTCCTAGTCATTAGGCGAGCCTGATCACTTGCTCCACCAATCTTAGCAACACGACCTTGTCTAAGGAGGGAGGGTAATGGAAGGAGAATTTGAAAGTCTGGTATTTGTTCTCCCATTGTTCCCAGTTGACTAGTTCTTGGGCCCAGTTTATCAGATAACATTCTTCTCTTTATGGGATCTGGACTTTAGGAACTTGCTATGGTTGGTGGGCCCTTAGCCTTCTCTGTGTGCTTGATCCACCATCTCTCTTCCCTTCCTTCTTGCTTCTACCACCCTTTCTGGAACGATGCTTCCCTTAGGATCTTTAAGTGGCATCTCCTACCATGGTTGGTAGGCTAGGTTTGCATGGTTGCTCTTCCTCCTATTGGCCTTGCTCAAAGTACGGCCCCTCTTCCTGCATTGTCTCCCTTGGCTTTTCAGTAGGGCATTGCATCTGCTGTTGCTACTCTTTGAACCCTAACTCCTCTAGCTCCTTAAGTACTATCATTGTTGCTCTACGCTAATGCTAGTGCTGACTACGGGGGTGCACTCTTGGAGACTGTAACTTAGGACTCTTCTTGTGATTTCCAACTTTCTTTTTAATCCTTCTACCATGTCCTCGCCATTGGCCTAGGTCACATGTAGCATGGTATTTAGGAAGGTTTGATGTTTTTTGGACTTATATACCTACCTCCACTGCTTTCACCCTTGCTACTACCATGATTCGTTCACTTTTCGCCAAGGCAAGGCATTTGGCAAGGTCCCTGAGCCTTCCAATAGTCTTTTCTTCCCAAGCCTTGGCCTTCTCCTCTGTCCTTTTTATGCCCTAATTCTGGCATCGAGACATCATCATTATCATCTGTTCCTACACCTTTAGATCTCGAGCATATTCTCTTTATGTTGTCTAAGGCAGTTTAGTTGCTTTTCCAATCGTTGTTTGCTCTAGGAGGCCACATGGAGTATGTTTTCCACCTTTACTAGACACCTTGTCTTTTTGTACCTTGGCCTCGTGTAGTTCCTTAAGCAGCCATTCCTTTTGTTGTTTCTCCTTATGAAACTCTACATAGGCATGGGTCTTTACTCTTTCTAGCTCCTTGGTGATTTGATCTCTAGTTTTCCTTAGTTGCTTGAGGTGCTTCTCCATGTTCTTATTTTGTTATAAGAGGGCTAAGAAATCCATCTCTAGCCCTATCTCCTCCCTTGCCTTCACATCATGGGGCTCTCTTGCGCTCTCTTCTTCCTTCCTCGCTTCCAACTCCTTCTTCATGTCGCTTATTTGCCTTTGCTTGAGGGCTATTTATTTTGTCTTCTCCAGCTGATAAGCTAAGAATGCCTCTCTTTTCGCCTCTAGCTTCGCCAATGCTACCTTCCTCTCTTCCTTCACCTTTTCCAATTGGGCTAGTAGCTCTTTTATGTATTTTTCATAACTCCCTAGCATTGTCATAGCCAAGGGTATGGATGTCATTGAGGCTTCTATTCTGGGCTTCTTCGGGTCTTTTCTTGACTCAGCATCTATAACCATTGGTCTCTTCGTTCCTGGCAATAGGACTCCTCCACTTGGCACTGGGCCAAGTTGTTGCATTGTGTTGACAAAGTACTGCACCCAAGCCATCACATTGCTTTGGTTCACCATGGCTTCTACGGTTTCCTATGTGGTGCTAGGAGTCACACCCATGATAGGCAGTGGTGGGTGTAATGGAGCCTTCCCCTTGCCTGCCACTACAGGTCTTTGAGCTGCTTCTACTATTGTGGAGTTGGTGTGCCTAGTGCGTCTTCTAGGCTCCTCCTTTGCCAACTCTTCTAAATAGAAGGATTGCTCAATTGACAATCTAATGGCAAGAGCCATCAGCTCATTGTCTTCTCTTTTTTAGCCTTTCCCCCTTCTCTCTTTGATTCCTCCTTGACTCCTCTTCTAGCTTCCTTGATTCTTTCTATGTAGCTTTCAAGTCTTTGTCTTGTTTTGCTATAGTTTCCTCCCTTTTACTTGGAATTCTTAGCATAATTTTTCCCTTTCCTCCCTCGCTCAATGGGATAGATCCCTTCTTTTTTTTCTCATTAATGGTTCTTTTGCTTGAACCCTCCTATTGTCACTGGGGTGAGCTTTCTTTTTCTTTGCCATGTGCTCTGTTTCTTCCTTAATGGATGAACACACTGGCAACCCATGGGATGGTGAGTGCTCAGGTGTTTCTTCCACCACTTCTTTCCTCTCCACATCTCCCACCGCCTCTTGAATTATGGCGGTTAGTACACCCTCGAATCCTATGTTGGCCGCTTTGGCCTTTGGTTTCTTTCTTGCTATCCTTGCTGTGGAAGTTGGAGATTCCCCATTTGCTACTCTAGGGCCTGTGGGGCCACTACTTTTGCGAAAGACTCAATGGTCTTATGCACATAGCCATTCTAGTTGACTTCATCCAAGGACCTAGTTGCAAGGCTCTTGAGCAATGGTACTCCAGTCTTGCTCATCAAGGCATTGTATCTCTAGTTGGAGAACAATGCATGGACTTGCAGTTTGATGTTGAGGTTGGGGATGTCAGCTAAATTGATCCCATCATTGGTGTACACCTAGCCCTTGTCCATCCCCAACATGCCATAGACGTCTCTTTTTAGCCGCTTCTCGAGTTTGTTAACAAGCCCCAAAGTCTTTTTAACCAATTCAAGACTCAACTCAATTTCTACTCTTTGGGTCTCCTCTCCCTGCCTCACCATCACTGTGCCATAGTTCCTAAAGGATCATAAGAACTCCATGCACTTGCCGTAATCAATGGCTTGGCCAACCTTCTCTAGGTACTTGTTGCTAAGGTTGCACTGGTCAATGATCTGTTTCACAGTTTGCTCCTCTATTAGTCTATCTTCTAGGTTCTGAATGCTTTTGTATTTGAGCTGGTTGAAGGCTCTTGTTTCAAAATAGTTGGGCCATATATGGCCTACTTCTCTTCCAAGAATGGAAGCTTGCTGCCTTTGTCATGGTGCCCTACCATCTCGGGTTCCTGTCATGATGCAACACTCACATTAGTTCACTTGGAATGACTTTTTGTAAAAAGATTAGAGGATCACAAATGCATGTTATGGAATGGTGAAATATTCAAGTATTAGAATGAAAATTTTTGCTTCAAACAGTCCACACATTCCAACAAGAATTTCATGAAACTTTTTTTCAAATACAAGTTTACTTTAACCATCCTTTTTTTAACTTTTGAAATTTGATTTGAGATTCAAGTCATGTTTTCTTGCCCACCTTACCCCTTCCCCCTCAGGAATGATGAAGATCCTTCCTAGGATTAGATGATAAAGGGTTAAGGGCGTTAACAGTGCTGACTGACTAGGTTTTACTTCTTCATGAGCCAATCATAGAAGTATGGGTTATATTCTAAGTGGGCGTGATGGTCCATGTCATACAACCTAATGCCTATGCATGTAACGTAGGTTAGGACATCAATTAGGAAGTCACTAGAGTTTGTTTTGCTAGTGATGTGCCGTCCTTCCTTGTTCAGGACTTGGTTTAGATAGGGGTAGACTAGAATTAGTGCGCAAATCGGATGTTGGATGCATACGTAGTGAGCATCGAAAGGTCCCCAAGAACAAAGAACTCTACTTTAAGCTCAAAAATCAAGAGAATAGACTTGCATGACATGAGGTAAAAAGACCAATTGGGTTCAATCTCCCCCCATGCCTTGTGTGAGTGCTTCACAAGGCATGTATTTATAAATTTATTCATATCAAAGCTAAAAAATAGCCCAATTTTACAATAAGCATGCTTTAGCTTTTGTGTTTGCTTTTGTCCAAATAAAGAATAAAGCAGTTGGGTGGCCCAAGAGTCAGGCTACGCCCAAATACGATGTCCAATAATGAAATATTTAAACCGTACATCCATGCGCGTACAAAATAATAAATATTTATCAATCACTTCAATAAATAAGCGCGCCTAAATAAATATTAGTGTCACGCCTTTAATGATACACACTATCGCCCAGTGTTTCCCAACGCCACCGCTGCCTACTCTACACATCAACTGAAGCATTCACAATTGTTAGGAAATAATAAAAATAAATTGACAAAAGTGAATACCTAGCAGTCTTCAGCTACAAAATAAATAAATAGGTTGGAACTCCATTCTAACCTTAATTTAATATGAGTGCACTCTAAACTCATAAACGTCCATTAGTTGAAATATGTATTTTGCAGAATCACCCACTGTGGAGTCACCCACGTGTACATTAAATTAACGTGATGCCCGAAAAGGAAAGGCGTCCCGTCAAATTCTTGCACAAGGAATCCACCTTGTGTACGAGCCACTGCAAATAAATATAGTTTTACAGAATTAACCACAAAACCTCACGGAATCCACCGTGGAATATGCCTCCTGGCATCATACCCTCGGGGTGGGACAGTAATTGTCCTCAATTGCTATTAGCTCAATATGGAGTGAGCAGTGAGGGGTAAGCACTTAGGTCATAGGCATGCATCCATTGGGCCTCTTCAATAGGATGATTTTTAAACTTAGCCAAATATCTAGAGTATCTATGGCCAGTTTGAGTGGTCATGAAGTCAATGCCTAGAATAGTTTCAGGTTTAATGATTTCAATTTCTTCTTCTAACAAAAGAGGGTTTTCATAGACAGGGTGAACATGTAATTGGCCTTTAAAAGGTCGTAACAAATTGATATGAAAAGTATTGTGGATTTTCTAGTGTTGGGGTAATTCTAATTTAAATGCATTGTCATTGATTTTGTGAATGATTTTGAAAGGTCCATAAAATCTAGGAGCTAATGTTTCTCAACACTTTGTAATCTTGATCTCTTTTCAATGCATAACCAAATATAATCATCAATTTTGAAACTCATAACTTTTCTTTTCTTATTAGCTTGTTTTGTGTATGATTGCTTGCTGGGCTTTCGCAATCATGTCTTTGACTTCAGCAAAAATAGAAGCATGCATATTGGCAATATCATCAACAACTTTAACTTTGTTTGACAATGATGTAATAGGTATAGGCAATCTGTTTCCATAAATGATTTCGAAAGGTGCTTTCTATGTAGCTGTACGTGGTGTATTATTGTATGCAAACGAAAGTAAATGCAAGTGTGTATACCATGTTTGTGGTTTTGAAATTGTGTATGCACATAAAAGATCTAAAATTGTAACGTTAGTAGCTTCTATTTGCCCATTTGTTTCAGGATGAAATGCAGATGAAAAATCAATCTTTGTACCTAAATTAGCAAACAAAGTAGTCCAAAAATTATTGCAAAATCTAGATGTGGGAGCTTTCGCTCAACCGCCAAGACCCACGGACCGCTTATTGTTTCAAGCGTTCCAAGCCGAGCACTAATGGCTACCTCTCACATAATTGACGCACCATCCATATCTAAGGGTGTAGTGAGCTTACCTCCATGCCGTTCGAGTTACCTCCTCTCCCGCGCACTTCGGTAGCTCCACGATCCAAGTGCAAGCTTCAAACAAGCTCCATCCTCAAGCTCCATGCTCCATGCTCCAAGCTCCATTACTGTGAGCAAGACAAGACAAGAGAAGAGAAGAGAAGAAGAGAGGAGAAGATGGAGAGCTTCTCTTCCTCGGTCCCTCACCCTCACACACTCACTCCCTCACACTCTCACACTCCCTCTCTCAAGCACAAGCTCAAGCAAGCAAGAACAAGAAGAAGAAGAAGAAGAAGAGAGCTACTTTTGGCCACACACAAGAATGAGCTTCTCATTCACTTTTCAACTTTATATACAAAACCCTAAATCCCTTTTGGGTAGTCATCCCCTTTTCCCCTTTTTTACATAGCCGGCCACCCCCTAGGCCCTTTTTCCCATTGTCCTTCTATCTTCCTAGCTTCCTTTCCATCGCCCGTCTACATTTACAAATTGCACGGGTGAGAGCCCGGCGCTCTTTGAATTAAACCATGATGCGCTTGCGCTCTTTTACAAAAGTTTGGACTTGCGCTTTTCCGTGTGCGCCTTTGTCTTCCGTTCCTCTTTGCCTTGGCCTTTGTCTTTGTCTTCTGCTTTAGCTTTTCCGGATTTTCCACCCTTGTTCGTTTGAGGGTTAACATTACCCCCCTCCTAGACGAGTGCCAGTCCCATGGCACTCACCGTCGTAGGTAGCAAGCGTTTAGCATGCACCGAAGACGTTGGTGGCAAGGACGTCTGTGGTTGCTATGGCGGAGTGTTGGTAGTGGTGGGGGGAGGAAGGTCATTGGGGCACATTGGTGGGTTGAGTGGTAGGTGGTAGGTAATGGGAGTTGGTGGTAGGGTTGTTCTTTGGGGGGGTTGCACTGATGGAGTAGAAGTAGTTGTTTGTTGGGGATTCTGTACATGCTGAGTCTTGGCAGGCTTACAAGGTGATAAGGATAGGAATTCAGAGTTGAGTGTTAATGAAGAGCGAATGACACCTTCGTTGGAGTCTTCAATACCTGCAATTGAAAACCTCTCATGTGGTCTCTCCCTAAGGGGTAGTGCTAGTGTTTTTATCGTGCACAAGACATATTTTAATTAGTTTGGGAGACAGGTCAAACTTTAAGCAAGCTGAGAGTATTGTCCTGCACTTGAGGACCCAAACTATGTATATACTTCAGTGCAGATATTATATGAGTGCTCGTGCATGCTTAGATATTACGTAGTTAGAAGACCGCAGGCTAGTTTCTCGTAACAATGTGTTGATGAAGCAAAGTTGTCCATGTTGAGAAGAAGTACACGTGAAGGTATATGAGACACCCTTTGCATTGTGACTGCACGACATAGCATAATTGAATACAGGGACACCGCACTTTTGGTAGCTGGAAGCTATTGGACTTGCTTGATGAGGATGGTGTACATTTCATGGCCAATCGTGCGGTGCTTACAACAATGGATTGCAATGGTATTAAGGCAGAGTGCAAGAGGGAATTGTGCAAGTGGGTTAGGGTGACAGGTCTAACCATAGGCGAGACAAGCTCCCTAGGTATGTCCCGCCCTTGATGTGCCCTGAACAATTGTGGGTGATGCTAAAGGGCTAGGGGACTAGGGACGGAGCCAGTCGATCAAGGTCATTGGACGTACCTAGTTTGAGGACCCCTAGGTGCTGTGCTGTGATTGTGGATGCTTCTTTTCGTTCGTTTTTTTTTTTTTGCGGACTTGCCTGAGTACAACCATTGCAATATGTTGAGGCTATCAGCCTTTCAGTGGGTTGGAAAATGTCAAGCTTCAAAGGCGCAAGAAATGGATATTACAGTGAGGATTGTGCCCTAGCCTCGTTGTTAGAGAAGTAGTCATTGAGATGGGGAGATACACTTGAGATATTGCAAATCTCCTTGCGACACACGCGATGTTGGTACAACTGAGGTAACGACTGCCATGAGCCAACTAGAGCTTGACCCAGACAACCTAAGATAATTATAGGTTGTTACAAAGGCGTGGTTAGGGCATGAGGAGAAATCCGCAAGAAAGCGTGTCATAGAATCATCTAGGCTTTCGGTGGTAAAGAGAAGGGCATGCTCGAAGGATACTATAGTAGAGTTATAAATAATAGGAAAGTCGTACCGCCCGTGGAGGGTGGCATCAAAATCCACCCCTACCCTCCGAGGGTATGCCATGTAGGTAGGGTTGTTCCGCTCAAATGGCAAGGTGTTGCAAAATGCCATCCAGGCGAGCATACTGATGTTGCATACTCGCCTCGTCCATAGGGGTTGGCTTTTGTAGCCCTGTACAGTGTGTGGGACTTTAAAAACTTTGTTCTGCCAGTAATCAGCCTCTTCTGTGCCCCAAGAGGTCGGGGTTTTTTCTCACTCTTCTAGCCATCTTTGCCCCAATCGGCCACCGACCGCGATCACATCGTCCATCTCTTTGAGTGGCAAGACCCTCCACAGACTGTTGGGTAGGAGGAAACTAAAGGTGAATGGATCCTTTCCTTGTTCTTGTATCTCCCACAGCACCAGTTCTACGCGGAATCCCACGGGAAGATCGTCAGGGCACGGTGGGAGAGGTGCAGATGGTAGCACAACTGGTTTGGCTCTCAGCTGTTTCTTGGCTTCCTCTACTAGCTTTCTGCGTCTTTCCCTAGAGGCGGCTTTTCTTTCCGCAAATGGGTCCTCTTGTGGTGGCTCTTGAGACTGCGGCGAGGGGGGTTGTGGGACTACATCCTCCCTAAATTGGTTCATGTCGATTTCAAGTTCTGCTTCCTCCCCCTGCCATTCTCCCTGTGGTGCTTCTTCTTTGAATCCGAGGGCGTCGATTTCCTAGGGGGTTAGGCCGGCCAGCAATAGGTATTTTTGTTGCTTGTCCAAGCTCAGCCTAACCTCCGCAGGTAGGGATGGCATCTGCAATCTAGCATGTAAGGCTCTACGTGCTATGCCGAGCTTTCTTTGTGTCACCTTCAACGACTCTCCTTGCGCTGAGTGGGTGGCGTCCAGGATGGTGTCGAGGAAGGCCTTTTGTTGAGTGCCGAAGGCCACTTGGGCACCTTCTGCCTTGCTCTTTGCAATGATTTTCTCTTTCTCTACCAGAGCAAGGAGCCGCGCCAGTGTTTTCATCCTCTTTTCATTGTGCATAGCCCACTCCTTTGCTCTTTTGTTCATTTCTTCCCAGCTCTCTCCTTGCTTTATGGTTAGTATCATGAGTTTCTGCTCGTGGTCTTCCAACTCCCTAACCAGCCTCTCTTGCTCTTCTTTTTCAGAGTTTAGCTGATCTGTCAGGTGCTCGATCTCCTCTTGCTGCTCCTTTATGCCTTGTTTTCTCTCCTTGTCCCTGGCGTTCAGCTCGGCCACAAGCGCATCAACCCAAGCAGATTTCGTAGTGAGCTCCTGGTATTGCACTATCAAGAGCTTGTGCTCTCTTTGCATTTTCACCAGCTCCTGTGTCTCGTTTTCAAGTTGCTGTCTCCAGTGCTCCTCCCTATCATCCTTACCTTTCATTTCTTGTTTGAGATTTGCGATCTCCCTCTGCTGCATGGCTATCATCCTCATTTTATCCAGCTGGAAGGCGGCCACTGATTCCTTCTAGGCTACCAAATCAGCCACGGCTATCTTGCATTCCTCCTTAGCTTTCTCCAATTGGGAGAGCAGCTCAGCGTACTCGTCTTAATTAGCCAATGGCGTCATCGTTGCGTGGATGGGTGAGGTTGAGGCTTTTACCTTCTGCCTTTTAGGCTCTTGCCTGGATTCCGCATCACTAGCTAGCCTCTTTTGTCCTGTGGCCGTGGTTTCTGTGCTCTGTCCCTGGCCCATCTCTTTCTTGATGAAGTATTGCATCCACGCCACGAAGTTTGACACGTTGACACTCGTCGGGATGATGGGGGTGATGGTGGTGGGTTCAGTGGAAGGCACCAGGAGGGTAGGAATTGGACAAATCGGGGCCTTGCCCTTTCCCTCAGGGACTAGAGGTGGCACAAACTCCACCACCTGTGTGCTAGACCCTGGCCCTTCTTCTCTATGCGGGCTCAGGTTCTCCAATTCATCTGCTTGGCTTTGTTGCTCGATGGACCGGCATGTGGCTTCTGCGAGGTCCTCTTCCTCCTTCCTTCGTAGCTCTTCCTCTTCCTCATCCACCTTTCTTTTCCTTTCCTCCTCCGCTTTTCTACGATCTTCCTTCTTTTTCCCTTTTTCTTCTTTTTCCTTTCTTTTCTTCTCCTCTGCTTCCTGTTTCGATGCCTTCTTTGCTTTCTGTAATTCTTCTTTTTCCTTCTCCTCCTCCTGTCTCTTTGTCCTCTAGGGACTCTTTCTTTGCCCTTTCCAAATCTTCTCTCTCCTTCTTTCTGCCTTCGTCATCCTTCTTCTTTCTCTGCGTCGTCTTCTTCTTGGGTTTCTTGGTTGTCTTTTTGCTTATTTGTCCCTCCCCTTCTTCTTCTGTCTCAGTTCTATCAGTGGACCTATCCTTGTCTTGGTGAGAGGCGACCTTTCTTGCGTTTCTCCTTCTCCTTCTTCCGCATCCTATGCTTCCTTCACTGCCTCCTGGATGAGCGCAGTCAAGACACCTCCATACCTGATGAAGGAGGACTTGGAGGAGGCTTTCTTTCTTTCTGTAACTTTAGAGGCTTGAGATTCTCCTCCTGCTAGTACACTTCCTAGGGCCAATGCTTTGGCTGCCTGATCAATCGTTTTTTGCACGTACCCGTTCCAATCTACTTCGTCTAGGGTATGGGCTGCTACATTCTCCAACACAAGTACGCTAATTCGATGCATCAATGAATTGTAGCGCTGGCTGGAGAAGAGCACATGTATCAGCTTGGCCTGCATCCTGGCTTCTGCATCAGGGATATCCTGGATGCTTATGCCGTCATTTGTGAGCACATCTTCCATCTTCATTTTAAGCATGGCATAAACATCCCTTTTTTGTTTCCTCTCCGTATTTGGTACCAATCCCAAAGCCTTCTCCACCAAGGCTGGGTCTAAATGGACATGTACCTGCTTTGCATCTTCTCCTCTACCCACCGTCATAGTACCACATTTTTGATCTGGGTTGTATGTTCTGAGGAACTCCACACACTTCAGGTGGTCCGGATCCTACGAGAATGTTTCAAGATACGTTGTGAGGTTGCATTGTTCAACCTCCCTCCTGGCTGCTTCCTCCTTGGCCATCACAACTTCCATGTTGTGGATGGTTTGAAATTTGAGCCGGTTGAAGGCGCGGTTCTCTAGATGGATGCGGTATTGCTCCCTTTCCTCGTCTGTGAATGGGAGTCGATGGGCACGGTCTTGCTGCGACATTTTATGCTCCTGCCATAAATCATAACTTTCATTAGTACTTTTCACATATCAATTCGCTGATTGCTGGAAAAGAAAAACTCTATGCTTTTTAAATGAATTCATTAGGAAGCCATGTAGATTTTCCTTTTTAGACTTGGACTTTTTGCCCTTTACTTCAAAGTTTTTCTGCCCATTTTTCTACCCCATCCATTTTTTTCATACTACATATTTATGCTTTTCACTAATTTTACTTTGATTTATCCCCTTTGATTCATTTCTCATCTGATTCATTTCACCTTACCCCCTCCCCTTCCATCTTGAGAAGAATCCTTCCTAGGATTGAGGGTCAAAAGGTTAAGGGCTTTCGGCATGTTGGGGTAGGAGTTACTTGTGAAGGAGCCAAGTATAGAAATTTGGATTGTATTCCAGTTGAGCTGCGCGGTCCCAATCAAAGGGTTGAATTCCCACGTGCGTGATGTATGTGAGAACATCTGTAAGGAAGTCACCAGAGTTGACACGGCTAGCAATGTGTAGCTCTTCCTCGGTCAACAAGCGATCAAGGTAGGGGTGTCCTTTGAGGTGTTCTTCCATGGGTCGGCCCCGAAGAGTGGTTAACACTCTATACGAGGTGGGCGCGACGTAAGTGGGATCATACTCTGCTATTTTGATGGTGCAGTGTTGCTCGGCGTTGGTCATTATGCGGCATCCTTCAACTTCCCATTGCAACCTAAGAGCGTACCATTGCCTCAAGAAAGGTGATCCAGTATCAGTGAGGTGTGATAACTCCGCGATTTCTTGGTCAGTGATAGCGGAAGTGGTTCATGGATCGTATGACGTGATAAGGCGCAGTTTGATGGCTTGCTCCTTGGAGATTTCGATGTTAATCAACTCAGCAGTAGAGCGAGAAGCTTTTGTGAATGCGAATTCAAAGGTTTCCCAAGAGCAAGGCATATTTTGCACTTCAATTGCAAAGGGTTCTTCTAATAGACCTAAGTCTAAGCGGTCGTAGCTTAGTGCGAGTGACACAAAAGTGTCATCTAGTCTTTTAATACAATCCACCATGTCAGCCCTAGTGTCCTCAGCAAGGTCAGTGCGGCTAGTGCTAGAAAGGATTTTTGTTCATAGGAGGACGTAAGGCCGACATGTGATTGAGGTTTGACAGAACAAGAACTTTTGACAACGAAGATGGGCGGTTGGGAGGATTCGTGAGTTTGTGGTTGGGCCATTTGGATGTTGAGTGGATTGGGAGCAGCCATGATGGACGGGCTGCTACATTCAGGTTGGAGTTGGGAAGGTGGATTGACTTCGACGGGTGGTGATTCTTGTAACGGAGCATGCGGTTTGGGCCGGTAGACTTGTGGGGCTCCCTTGGGTCTAGGCATGGATAAGGCAGATGGTTATGGTTCAGAAGAGCACTGTGGCTTGCGATTTTGAGGGTTGATGGAACGCGGTTTGATTAAGATTGAGGGTGGTGTATGAGTGGTGCCTCTAGCCGTGGGGGCCTTAGGGATCCACAGCCAGGTATTTCCCTCGTAGTAGCCTTGCGCACGTGAGAGAGCTTTAGGGACCCATCTTTGCTTGATCACATGGCGCTTCCTGTGATTGCATCTTGGCCTCCTAGGTTTAGAGTTCTGGGTCTTATGAGAATAGGAGCGTCGACTCCTAGGCAGTGGGTGCGGTTGTTTAGGCACCCATTGAAGGCGAGGTTGTTGGGCCTTAGCTTTGGTTGTTGTGGGTTACGGTTTATGGAAGTCGGGGAGTGGCGGCCACGCACTACCCCCCTCCTTAGTCTTGCCTACAGATGTTTCTACCGGTGGCTTTGCGGACGGTGATGGTGTCACACAGCCCTTACTGAAAGCTGTGACAATGCGCATGTTGCCTATTGCTAGGTGGATGCGCTGCGACCCATACCAGGCGTTGCATCCATGCCTCCTTCCCTTCCCATCGTTCTTGAAGTGCTATTATCAGGCTAGGAACGAAGAATTCTAATGGTAGAATTGCCTCAGTTCCATAGGTCAGCCTAAAGGGGTTTTGGCCGACAGGTATTTTATAAGCTGTGCGGTAGGCCCACAAGGCTGCCATCAGCTTGTTGTCCCAATCGTTGCGTGAGGCTGAGATTACTTTAGTCAGGACATTGATAAGAATCTTATTAGTTGATTCTGCCTGGCCATTCGCCCGAGGGTAGTATGGTGAGGATTTGCGATGGATAATGAGAAAGGTGGACATGCGATGTGCTATCACTTCGTTGATGAAGTGCATGCCTTGGTCACTAACCAGTTCGATGGGGCAGCTGAAGCGCGAGATCACTTGCTCCCATAAGAACTTGGCAGTCGTCCTAGCGTTGTTTTTTCGTGTGGCTCTTGCCTCTGCCCATTTTGTGAGGTAATCCGTAGCCACAATGATGTACTTGGCTTGTGAGTATTGCGCCGCAGGACTGATGGGTCCTATAAAGTCGATTTTCCATTTTTCAAAGGGTTGCTGAGCAATAATGGGGGTCAACTCCATTTGATCTTTACGAATCGAGACTTTTGTCCATTGACACTCATCACAATGCTTGACAAATTGCTTGGCATCGCGGAAAAGCATGGGCCACCATAGTTGAGATTGCAGCACCTTCCGTGCTATCGTGTCTCCACTAAAGTGTCCTCCCGCAATGCGGCTGTGCGCCTCTGAGAGCACATTGTGCATCTCATGCTCACACACACATCTATGCAACAATCCGTCTTGCCCCAGCCTATAGAGTTGGCCTGCAATCAACTGGTAGGGCTGGATCTTCAGGATCAAGCATCTAAGTCAGGCTTTTTCTATTGGTCGCTCAGGTAGTCCGTGCTCAAGCACTTGGACTATGTCATCCACCCAATATGGCGTTAGATCAGCCTTAAATAAATCTCTCGCTGGACAGGTGGAATAGGTATGCGTCGGGTAACTCATCAATGATGCCTTGTCCAGCGGCTTCTCCCGTGGGGATGCGTGACATGTGATCAGCCATGTAATGCTGTTTTCCCTTTCGTACCACCACAGAGAAATTAAACTCTAGAAGTAGGAGGAGCGATCGAGCTATGCGTCATGTAGCACAAGGTTTGTTTACTAAATAGAGCAGGGCTTGATGGTCCATGAAAAAGGTGAAGGGTGTGGCCAATAGATAATGCTGGAATTTCTTCACAGCGAACACCATGGCTAATCCCTCTCTTTCTGTTGTCGAGTAGTTCATCTCCGTCTCAGTGAGTTTTCTGCTAGCAAAGCTCACTGGATAATCTAAGTTATTCTCTTACCAGGTTGGCACAACACTGCCCCCCGGCAAACTTAGAAGCATCAATGTGCACATGGAAGGTTATGGTCCAATTTGGGGCTCGTAGAATTGGTGCTGTTGTTAAAGACTTTTCCAATTCTTCGTACGCTCGTTGGCATGCCTCGGTCCACTCGAAGACAATCAGCAGCTTGTACAATGGTCTGGCGATCAGCACATAGCTTAGTACAAACCGCCGATAGTATCCTGTATGGCCTAAGAAGCATTGAACTCCCTTGTAATTAATTGGGGGTGGAAGGTCAACAATAACCCTGACCTTTGAGAAGTCAGTGGCAATGCCGTTCTTCGACACCACGTGTCCTAAGATGCATCCGTGCTTTACCCAAAACTGGCACTTCAAGGGGTTCAAGGAGAGACGATATAAGCGACATAGTTCAAAGACTGCGCGGAGTTAGTCTAAGTGTTCGATCCAGGTCGAATGGACACACAGGTCGTTGACAAAGACCTCTAACTCCTTGCGAAGCATGTCCTTAAAGATGGTGCACATGAGACGTTGGAAAGTGGCAGGGGCATTGGTCAACCCGAAGGGCATGACTATGTATGCAAAGACGCCCCACTCAATGGCAAAGGTGGTCTTGTGCCTGTCTGCTGCAGGATGTACTTGCACCTGGTTGTACCCTGAGAAGCCATCCAGAAAACTGTAGGCTTTCTTGTCTGCCACCCTCTCAAGCATGTGCTCGGTGTACGGAAATGGATAGTTGTCCCTCTTTGTAGCAGCGTTCACCTTCTTGTAATTGACTCACACTCGGATTTTTCCATTCTTTTTTATCACGATGACTATGCGTGATACCCAGTCTGTGTGCTCAATTTCATAAATGAATCCAGCTCTCATCAGCTTGTCAATTTCCTCTTTGACAGCATGAGCGTGTTTTGGATTCATAGGATATGGTCACTGCTTGATCGGCGTTGCGTCTGGCGTCATGGGTATGTTGTGAGTCACGACACTCGGATCTACCCCCTTAAGTTCCTCTAAGGACTAGGAAAACACGTCTATATACTCTCGCAAGAGAGCAATAAGACTTGTTTCTTCTTCATTGGTCAAGTCATCAGCAATAATACTGGCCGGGGTGTTTCCCCTTCCTGGGCTAAGTCTACTGTCAAGATTGTGGGAGAGAAGGAAGGAGTGTCACTTGTAGCTTTCTCACTTACACAATGGGGGAATACACACAAAGGTGGAGGATGAAAACAATTTTTCTCTTCTTAGTTGTGTAAGCAAAAAAGAACATCCATACAAAGAAATAGAAGAACCCTATATATGAGTCTCAAACCAAACTCAACTAACTAAGGTGGCATACTAAATGAGTTCCACATAAGAGTGACCTGCATTCACATCAAACATGGGCTGATCTACCTTCTCTTTTTCTTTTCGTGATACCTGCATACCACTATTTGCATTGCTTTGAGGAGATTCTCCTGATCTCAATCTGCCTGTCCATGGCGAAGAATGTGAACCACTGCTAGAGGACACTCTAGATCCACTAATATCTTGTGACTGCTATTGTGAATTTTGTGCAGTATTACCATTTTGTGCATCTACATTATCAATCACATTTACTGGTTTATACCAGCTACTCATCTCATAAAAAACAACATCTCTGCTCACTGTAAACTTACGAGTAGAAGGGTTATAGCATCTATACCCCTTTTGCTGCAAAGAGTAACCAATAAAGATGCACTTCTCAGCTTTTGGATCCGACTTGGATCTCAACTCATCTGGCACATGAACATAGGTAATGCAACCAAAAATTTTCAAATGAGAAATATCTGGTTTCCTACCAGTATACCTCTCCTCTAGAGTCATGCCATGTATTGCTGCAGTGGGAGTCCTGTTCATTATGTAGACTGCTGTAGCAATTGCCTCATCCCAGTAAAAGTCTGGCAGGTCTTTTTCATTGAGCATAGCACGAGATACCTCTCCAATATGCCTATTTTTTCTTTCTGCAATTCCATTTTGCTGTGGGCTATGACTACATGAATATTGCTGCTTTATGCCATGCTCCTGCAAGAACCTTGCAAACTCATTTGAGAGGTACTCTTCCCCTCCATCTGACCTTAGGCATTTTATTTGCAGGCTTGTTTCTTTTTCAACCATAGCTTTAAGAGTTTTGAAATGCCCAAAAACTTCACTTTTCTTTTTCATAAAATACACCCAAACTTTTCTACTATAGTCATCAATAAAAGCGAAAAAATAATGACAGCCTCCAATAGATGCAACTTTAGTAGTCCACACATCAGAGTGGATTAATTCCAATGGCTTCTTACTCTCTTGAACATGTCTAGGAAATGGTTTCCTTGCCTGTTTTCCAAATTGACAGGCTTCACATACCTTATGCATTTCTGCAACCTTGAATTTAGGCAATCCTGCAATAATATTTTGGGCCTGCATTGATTTAAGTTGTTGTACATTAACATGACCAATGTGTTTATGCCATATATCAATATCTGCAACTACACCGGTCCCATGTGCAAACATTTCTGCACTCAATTCAGGCATGTCTGCATCCAACGTAAACATTCTGCCCTTCTTCTTTCCTTTCGCTATCAAGTGACCTTTATTTTTCATATCCTTAACAAAGCATCCATGAGGATTAAATCTGACCTGCAAGCCCTGCTCAACCATTTGACCAACAGACACCAGATTCTTAGTGATATTTGGGACATGAAATACATCGGATAGGTATTTCTTTTTTCCATCTTGCATAGACAAATGAATTTTTCCAATCTGCATAATAGGATGTGCAGTATCATCACCAATCTCCACAAATCCTAAAATTTCCATTTTCCTTGCATCCTGCATCCATTTTGCATGACCTGTCATGTGGTTTGACGTACCTGAGTCAAGATACCGCACTTCGTTGCTTTCTTCTGCACTTGTCATAGAATTGTTCATGTGCTGCACCATAAACAAATGCTCATTTCTATCATCACCTTGTCTACTAGAAGATGCATAATTCCCTTGTTGCAATTTTCAATTCATGATGTCATTCTGCTTTTTATAGCAGTCTTTAGCCATATGACCCATTTTACCATAGTAGTAGCATTCAACATTGCTGTTTGCATTTTGGCCTCTTTGCCATCCACCACGACCTCTTTGGCTCCCCTACCTCTAGAGTTACCACGTCCTCCTCCATAGGACTGGTTTTCTTGAGTTTGCTACATATTCTGATTTCTACCACGGCCTCCAGATCGGCCTCCTCTACCTTTGCCTCTACCTCTTCCAGCATTTGAGTAAAATACAGTTTCTTTTGAAGTTCCTCCTGAAGAAGATGCACCACCATTTCTCTGCTCCTTAGAAATTAGAAGAGCAATCAACTTCTCAAAATCAGGAAATCTTTCAGGGACAGAAATGGATGTTTAGAACTGTGCATAATCCTTTCCTAGACCATTCAAGGTCACAGAAACTAAATCATCATCTTTCACTGGCGACCCAATGGAAGCAAGTGCATCTACAATCTTCTTCACCTTCATGTGGTAGTCATTGATGCTCATACATTCTCTTTGCACATTGTGCAACTCTTGCTTGAGCTGCATTTTCCTGGCTTGCGTATTTGTGCTATACATTTTTGACAAAGTATCATATGCCTCCTTTGGCGTACTTGCATCCTAAATATGCACAATCATAGAGTTTGAAATACTGATAGACAGCCAGTACATAACTTTTCTGGCTCTCTCATGCCATCCTTTAAATGCTTGCATTTGCTGTTGATTGGGAACATCAGGAAGAACTGGTTCTTATTCATTGCAATAATTTTCCAATATCCTTTTTCCATAAGGAAATTCGTCATTCTAAACTTCCATGCTTGGAAGTTGTTCTTGTCAAGCTTTTCAGTGACAATCCGTGAAAGAGAATCAGACGCCATTACAGAACACTGCAAAAAATTCTGTAACTGCAAAAAACACAGCTTTAGCCTTATAAGGGCAAATCTGCAAAACTGAGAAAGTAATATTTGACCACACAGTTACTTCCTAGTGACGATTTTGCATCAACATGCAACAAGGATGATTCTGTAACTCCCAATGTCTCTGCACATAGGTATACGATGCAATTTCTATGGTAACTTTTCACCGACCTGTAGAACAGTGGTTGCACAGCAAAAAACAGGGCCTTTTCTTGAGTGCCTGTGGAAAACTTTCGCCTCCAAAACAGGCCTCGAAATGGCCTCGAATCAAAAAAACAGGGCAACGACTAAAGCCCGCTCCCACAGCATATACTACCCTCTTACTACACCGCAAAGGGCATCTCAATTTGAGACAATGCACTCTTGCACTTTCTGGTTGTACTACCTGTAGATACTTGCTCCCAAACTCGAAAAATGAAAGCAACACTGGTCCTCTTACCAAAACACCGCAAACTTGGTTTGCTTTCTTGAGCTCCTTACCACGATCCAGGATCTGATACCATGTCAAGATTGTGGGAGAGAAGGAAGGAGTCTCACTTGTAGCTTTCTCACTTACACAATGGGAGAATACATATAAAGGTGGAGGTTGAAAACAATTTTCTCTTCTTAGTTGTGTAAGCCAAAAAGAACACCCATACAGAGAAATAGAAGAACCCTATATATGAGTCTCAAACCAAACTCAATTAACTAAGGTGGTATACTAACTAAGCCACGAACTAGAGTAGATAAGGATAGCTGTCATCTAGCTATTATTCATGGGTGGTGTACCAATCGCATCTGCAGCTAAACAAGTTGGTGATATAAATGCACAACGGTCACCTTGGCATATCACGAGTGGAGCTCGATATCTCAACAGTATACCTCCTTGACTTTGGTTGGTTCTTCGATTGGTTCGCTCGTTTGCCCTTGACGTTTGGCACCTAACAGAACTACTACCCTATCCCCTTTTTTGAATTTCGTGAAGCGTTTAGGGAGGTCCTGCGGCTTTCGCTATTCTTCTATTCGTGTATCCTTGGGTTGCTTTGCCTTTTCCTGCCTTAACCGTCTGCGCCTCAGGTGAATGGTTAGGTCCCCCTTGGTACATCTGGTCGTGGGCGGCCTAGGGATCTCTGGATCACTATCCGAACTAACTTCGAATTCAAAGTCAAACCCTCCGTCTTCGCTAGAAGAGGTGGTCTCCCCTGGTGGCCGTAGTTCAGATGGTGATTCAGTCCTAAGTATTGATGTCATTCCTGGCTGGGCTAGGCTTGCTTGCTCAAGGTCTATGGCTCCTACGCGTTCCAATCAAGCGCGATCACATTTCATGCGCATGACTCCTCGCTCTACTCTAAAGGTCTGCCTTTTCTGCGGCTTGGCGTCTGCTCACATATGCTCAATTTCTTGTCCTTCAGTGTTGTATTCTACGGTATCTACATCACCCTCGCTCTCATCACTAAAGGATTGGCAGTCTTTGTATTCGTCGCTAGAATCTTTGTCATCCGACTGCTCATTGTCTCCTAGGGTTTGGTATATCTCGTGTCATTGGTCAGGAACTAGGGCCCAATTATACATGAGGTTTAAATCATGCACCCTGGTCCATTGCCACTTGGATTCCTCTAAGAGATCCTAGAGTGGTTTGAAGTTTGCAGCTGGATTGCCAGCTAGCTTGTCAGTTAGGTATTCCAGTATCCCCTAGAGTTTCCTTTTGTTGGATGGTACTTGGGAGGTGAGAGGCTTAGGCTTTCCATGGAGGCTTCCTACCATCATGCAGATTGGTGTAGAGAGTGCTTCGTTAGACTTGCCGATCGTTTTGATGGCTTGCTCATATGCCTCATGATCTGAGAATGGCAGGTCGATTGTATCGAGAACATGCATCCAATCCCGCTCATCCTCTGGGCATGGGATATACTTGGTCAAGGGCCCATAGGACTTCTCGACCTGAGTGTTCCCCTTGAGCATAGCAGAGATGGCGTCTAGGTTGACTGGTGAGGTCTTCCAAGTATCCATCTCTATTCTCATGACATCCATTCTATTGCCAAGGAAGATCAAGCCGTTACCCCAATCTTCGATGACTCTAGCATTGCGCATCCAGGGTCGGCCTAATAGGATATTGTAGTCCACTCCCTTCATGACTATAAAGTCAACAGAGAACTGGACACCTACGATCTTCACTGGCCAATTCTTAAGTACCCCGAATGGCTTAACTCTCATACCATTTGCTAATGTGACATTAAACTAAGAAATTTTGACAGGTGGGTTTCCCTAAGTCTGGAGCACTACATGGCTAAGCACACTAGCCCCAGCTCCCGTGTCTACGATTCCCTTTCTTGTTGTGTCACCTAGGGCTAAAACTGGCAAGACCGCATGCATCTCGGAACCTTCCCAGAAGGCATTGACGTGCAAGGATTTAGGCATAGAGTGCAGCGTCAAACTCGGTATTTGTGTTTCTGCATCATGGTCTTGAGGGTCTTCCGTGACCTGCTCTCGTGATCCTTCGACCCACTGCTTAAGATCTTGCCATAGGGTAGGATGCTGCCTAAGCAGATCTCCCAGGCTAAGTGTTACAGGGGTAGTCACTAGCGTGGTAAGGAGATCACTGGATACTCGCCTCTCCCTCAACCTGGATTGTCCTGGCCAATGGCCGTGACTGATCTCTACGGCTCTGTAGCATCAAGGCTTGGTCTTAGCGGCACTGCTTGTGGCACGGTTGCTTCTGCCGACTTAGGTTGAGGTGGTGATATTGGCGTGCTTACACTGGAGAGATCATCGATCTCGTCCTCTATGATGGGCTCAGCGTCTTTGAGCTTCTCTTGAGCCTCCTTCACCCATTCCTTCACCTTTTCTATGGCCTCTAACTGTCGCTTTGGATGCGGGTATTCCCCTACCTTAGCGCTTCCCTTTTTGACCGTCTTAGGGGCTAAAGTCTCTGCCTTTGCATCTGAAACCTTCTTTCCAGTAGGCAGAGTCGTAGCACTCTCGATTTTTAGTGCGACTTTAGCTTCCGATCTCTTCTTTTTCCACCTACGGCTTTTCTTCCCTATCGAGGTTGCGTCAAGATTGCTAGGTCCTGGCAGAGAGATGTCAGCCTGCTTTGTTTGGGCTCAGGTCATGACCCACAATGGGATAGTTGTGGCCTCCCCATCGAGGTTTTTGACACGAAACAGCCCCAATGGTACAGATGACACGTTGGATGAGCTAGAGGATGGCTTTTGCTTTGGGCAATCTACGAAAAAATGGGTGATTCCGCACTCTGCGCACCTTTGGTAAGCCTTGTCTCTGTTTTGCTACTCTTTTTCAGGGCAGCGTGATGAGACATGACCGGGGTGACCACAAGTCCAATAGGTGACTGGATCCTGTGTCTGCCCTCCTAGGCCCCTACCTCGTCCCCTTCCTAACGATATCACCAGCACGGGTCGATAATCCATGGGGACCGCGTTGCCCTCGTCGTCGTGCGAGACGTAAGGGTATATGTAGGTCTCTTCCTCATTCGGCTCCTCCACGTAGTGGACTGGAGCGCCGCTCGGTGGATGGGTCACGTAAGGACCAGGTGGTCTAGGAATGCCTGTAGGGTTTATGTCCATTCTAGGGATGACTAGTTTCATATCATTAGGCACGGGAAGAGCCAACGGGGCTCCCCTTCCGAAGAATGGCTGCGGCCTATTCGCTAGGTAAGGCTGGCCGTAGGGTTGCGAGTACGGGAGTCTTCTTGGTAATCTGCATTGCGCGATGTCATGGCCAAACCTACTGCAGTTAGCACAAGGTCTTGACCTAGGGTCTTGACACTCAGCCGGTAAGTGGTTTCTGCCACAATACACGCATTGGACGTGCGGGCGCATTGGTCGTCTCAACATGTCTTGCAACTTGGCTAATTCCAACTTGACATCAGCCAATTGGTCTGTCTCAGTGGCCTTCCCCTTATCTTGGGATGATGGGATTGATCGCTCACTAGAGGCTGACGTTCTCTCTGAGCTTCGCGAGTTGGTCTTCTCTAGATTTGAGCTCCTGGAGCTCCGCTCTTTCAGCTGATCATCGACTTTGATGGCTTCCTCAAACACTCTAGCTACAGCATCTCGCTGCAAGCTTGAATTGCCTGCCAAAGCCTTATATAACTCCTTGTCTCGAATTCCGCTGATGAATACAGTCGAAACTGCTCTTTCAGTAGGTTGCTCACCCAGAGGGATTCTCTTGAAGAGACTCCTCACATGGGTCACGTAGTCGCGGATGTCCTCTTTCTCTTTCTGCTTGACGTTCATCAAGCGTACTAGCAGGTTATCGTAGTATCCGGGCTCGGCGAATCTCTTGATGAAGAGATCCTTGAGGTCATTGAAGTTGGCTCGCTCTACAGCATCTAGGCTCGTGTACCACGTCCTACCCTTGCCACCTAGGCAAAGTACAAACGCTTGCGAGCGTTGAGTTAGGTCGTTGAGGTCGTTGGCTTCGCAGACTTGCTCAAACTGCTCAACAAAGCTGCATGGGTCATCATGGGGTTGGTACTTGTCGAGTTGCTTGGCAACGATCGGTATTTTGGACTGGCTCTTTGAGCCTTGGTTCGGCCCTAGTCCTGCGAACAACGACATCACTAGTGTGGTGGCACTCTGCTCTGCTGCTGTATTATCGAGCAGCCGCTTCATGAGAAGCTCGCTCAACGTCAAGTCTCCCTCTAGTGCTCTCTCCTGGTTCGTTCAGTTTTGGCCAGCTAAGTTCAGCACTCGCTGCACCTCATGCAGCTCCATGCTTTGCCTTTGGCTCCTAGCCTACTGCTCTCTATTGTACTCGGCTATGCTCTGCAATGCTCTGCAATGCTCTACGGGCTAGCCTTCTCTCCTCTTCTAGGTCTGCGATGATTGTGTCTGTTGTCCTGCCACGGTGCTCATACCGGGCGTGCGTGTTGTAACTACTCACCAACTGCTGAATAGCATCTAGGAAGACGTTCAAATCGAGTTCCTCATTAGACCCGCGGTCTGAGCCTTCCTTTGCCATTGTCGCGTTGTCTTGCTCCACTAAGCTGTCGCTTAGGTTCAATAGACTTGTTAAATCCACGTCGTTGGCACCCCTTGCTTGGTCCTAGTGCTCTTTGATGGTTTGTCTATATCTTGGGTCCTCTCCTATTGGTGGGTTCCTTGAGTGGTTTATCTGAGTGAGCTCCTTTGGTTATTGAATACAAACCTCAATTTATGATCACTCAGTGCGTGTAGTTTCTCGTGCACTTGTGTCCAATCAGGCTTTTAGCTTTCTTAAGTGTACTTCAAGTGCGGAAATTCAATGTGAGTGTAGCAAGCAATTCCTCAGCGTCTTACATACTCTCGCTTGTTTCGGGCCTGATAGGCTTGTAGATCCACTTTCTGGCCGTTTTGTCAGGGTTTAGGATTTTCTCGTGTGTCGCCTTGTTCGTTTTTGGTCAAGCACAAGGCCGAGGCACAGGGTTTAGGTCACTCGGACGGGGTTTAGGTCACTCGGACGGGCCGACGCACAGGGCCAAGGGCCGAATTTTCGGGTTTGACTTGGACGGTTTTGATTCGGATGGGCCGAATGGCAAATTCAGAAAAGGTGATTCGGACAGGCCGAATGGCACTTGGGCCGAGGGCCAAATGTGAAGAGTGGTCGAGGACCGAATTGGAGGCTTGGACGGGTCGTTCGGACGGGGGCCGAGGCCGAATGTGCCACGTGGCAAAAAGTTTTGACTCGGACGGCCAAATGGATTGACTCGGATAGTTTTCCTCGGACGGGGTCCGAGGGCCGACTAGGGTTTGGGCGAGTGGGCCGAGTGACAAGGGCCGAGGGCCGATTCTGGGACTTGGCCCAGGAAAGGCCACTCGGACAGGCCGAATGCGGCGCGCGTAACCCGCACGAAAATGATTTTGATTGATTCACCAGACGTAGGTTAGCACCATGCCCATGCACTTCCAGATCCTATCTAGGGGAGTAGAGGGAGAGATTCATATACCTGAGCGGGCCGGTAAGTGCGTCGGTGATGCGATCGAATCGATGCGGGCTGGAGCTCTCTATCTTTCTCTCTCTCTCTCTCTAACTGAAATGGCACAAATGAGCTCTCCCTTGGCCTCCTGGCTCTTATACCCCTTCCCAAGTGTGGCGTTGCCCAATCACTGACTTGCTGAGAGCGGAATTTAGGTGATGGGAAGTGCTTAAAAATAGCAAAAAATTATGAATATCAAGGGAAAAATATTCATTGTCAAAGGCGGCGGCTCGATCTAGGACGATTTTAAGCGTCAAAGTGCTTTAAAGGCGCCCGAGCGACACTTGTTGATTTTTCATAAATTTTCAGACAGTCATGCGGGTTGACACAAGCTACTGGCCAATGCGGGATGCTAAGTCGGACGCCCAGGATTTTTCAGAGCTCAATTCTGAGTCCGGACGGGAAAATGGCCAAGAAATCGGTCAAGATGCGAAGGGGTGGACAAAATTTGGCCAAAGTGGGCAAGTGACCTTTGGGAGCCCAAACTTTAAATGTCACAAAAAAGTTTCATGCACTTGAGAGAGGAGAAATCGTGGAGAGAGGGTGCCATCAACAGGCGCCGAAAAATGCGCCATGTTGATGGAGATGCTCCCTCCAGCCTGCAAACAACCATGCCAACTGATCACTGCCCCTCATTCCCTCCTGGATGCCAATCATTTCGCCGCCCTTCGCTCACGCAATGATGCTCTCTTTGAAGATCTCTGATTTCAGTCTTTCTCTCTCCTCCCTCTCTCTCTTCTAAAGGCAAGTTCATGTGGGAAGAAGAAGGAAGAAGAAAGAATAATGGAGGCTTGTCCGGCATGGATCGCATTGCTCCACGGGCTGGAAATGGTGATTTGTGATCGGTCTGAGCATGAAGTGCTGCTGATTTGCAGATTTGCAGCCATGGACATGAAACCTGAAACATGCAAATAAGCGGTAATTTAAAATTTTCAAAGGAAATTTGAGATTTTATGGCTTTGGATTGATAACATGTTGTTCATGTGGGCTAAAAATTGTGTATGTTGCTGTTTTTCATGAGTTCTTGCTGGTCATAATCGGAAAATCAGAAAAATATGCATCTTGTGGTTCAAAATAACATGCTAAAACACGTAAAATATGAAAAATCAAGGGGAAATGATGGTTTTTGGCATAAAAATGGGAAAGCAAATAGGAACACCAACTAAACTTTTATTTTTCTGCAAGAAGGAACTAAGGGCCACAGCCCATAACCTGTTTTGAATTTTCAGTAATTAAATAATGCAAAAAATAAGGAAAAAAAAAGAAAAGGGTGGAAAAACCCTAAAAAATAGGGGAAAAATACATTTTGGGTTTCGAAAAATAAGGATAAGTAAGAGCAATGTTTGTGAATGGTTGTGGGGACTGAAGCATGAGGATTTGCCTCGGTTCAACTCCACCTTCTTGTTCTAGTGTGTCTTTTTCCGCTTTCTACACATAAAATGATGTCAAAATACCCTATAAACCTATCCAACGATGCAATACTTAAACGGGGAAGGGTAGAGGAGTTGAAATATGTCTGAATGCCGTGTGAGATGATGGGAAAGTTGCTGATTTCTATGCATACCATTTAGGACGGATGATAATTAAAATTAAGAGCTTAGTAGCACGAGGATCACCTCGGTGCTAGGCCCATGCAACGAAGCACGAATGGTAGTTGGAAACCATTAAAAGAATGTTTTTGCACTTGTGCACGATACTATTTTGCTAAATGTTTGAGCACTAGGCATTCACCAAATGCATAGAGCATGAAAAGAATTTAGAAAATATCAGTGACCAGCTCTTGGACATGCATTGCAATTGGTTTATTAGGACATGACCTACGATGAGAGGCAGTGAGGTACCCATGCTGTAGGTAGACGCGGATAAAGTACGTGAGGAAGAAATGGTACACTCTTGGACACGCTTATTTGGTACCTTGAGCGACTTTTGTGCGAAATGTTTAGATGTTGAGCGACGCACTGAGGGGCCAATCCCCAAGGTGCAGGAGAGTCGCAGAGGGTTGACGGCATTCAGCCGTAGGAGGAACCCCATGTGTATGTGATTCGAGCCTTTTGGCTATGTAAAAGGGACTCCCTCTGAGGAGTAATATTGGGTTTGGATCAGTTGGACTACAACGTATTACAAACGCAATGTTTAGGAAGGCAGAGATTTTGATAGACGCTCCTGGCCGCGAGGCCGAGGGGTTGTCTTGTGCGTAGTGACGAGGCCCGGCTAGTGCATGAGCCAGTGCCGGCCTGTTTTTAGGTCCATCAGTGGTGCGTCTGCCGGGAGCTGCTTAAAAGTGGCGGTTCTCGAATCCTGGTTGTTTAGGGACCAACTAGCAGTTTATGCCAAAGGATACTGAGATTGATCCGTTATTTATTGATAAGCATCATCTAGCAGAAATCCAAAAGCAAGAAAGAGACGAAAGAGCTAGGTGACGTGCTGAAATTTTTAGGAGATATTCCCCTAAGCGTAGCGGTGCTGAACCCTTACGAGGGAGTGGATCTAGTGGTCTTGGGGCCACAAGCAGTAAGTTAGGAGAAGGTGGAAGCTCTAGTGCTTCCCTTCCTTCTATAAGCCAGTCCACATCAAGTACGGGAGGTGTAACCTCACCGTCCCCTATTCCTAGTGCAAATCCAATCCTCGTCATGGCGCAGCCTATTGCGATTCCAGCAGGAACGACGGATTTGCCGGCTCTAGGTTACCCGCTACCCATTTTTAATGGGTTAGTTGAGGAAGATGCGGAACTCCACATTAGGGAGTTTCAAAAGCTGATGTTTAATTGTCGCATTCAAGAGGAAGGACATTTAATGATGTTCTTCAATATGACTCTCAAAGGAAGAGCCGCTATATGGTATCATGGTTTAGAAGCGGGAACCATATTGAACATTGATGCATTTTATGGAGCTTTTCGAAGGGAGTTTGCCCCTGAAAGGGGTGGGCAATATTGGTTGCGTGTACTTAACGTGACCCACCAAGAACCACACGAGGATATTCGTGCTTATGCGAAGAAGATAAAAGAGGTTTTCCGTAAGTTGGACACCTCTATTCCTATCCCCGCAGCTGCCCAATTGCAATATTTCCTTCATGGTTTGGACTTTAATATCCAATTGCAGTTGAGTAGTGTCCCCTTGGGGGATATAGATACTGCCATTACACGAGCACAAGAGGTGGAATCCTGACTACAAGCGGCCTATGCTTCTCGAGGCAATTCGAACATGGGTTTAGTATTGGGAAATAACGTGGCAATGGCCAATGGCAGTAGTGGCCAAGGGATATCGATGGCTAACCCTAATGGGAGAGGGAACATGATGCAGAATGTGCCTTTATTACCAGCTCCCCCTAGCATGTCGATGCCTACGGGCAGTCAAATGGCTCCAAATGGTGGAGGCCAGGCGGTCAATTCTAATACCATGCCTGTGGCTCAACAACCAGTGCCTAATCGAATTGTTAGGCCGATGGAACGACAGGGTAATGACCAGGGTTATGAGTCGAGTGCTTCCAATGTTCTTGGCGAGGTTAAGGACATGATGAAGCATTATACCGACATGATTACGGAGCAGTATCGGCAAATAGCCGTTGATGTCAACTTCCTTAAAAAACAACAAAATTTGATAGGAAGTAGATACCCAGAGGAGGGTGCACCTTCGAGGTTTAGTTGCAAATGGTGTGGTGGGCAGCACTATCCAAGAAATTGCCCAAATGTTAAGTGCGACATCTGTGGAAAATCCGGCCATTTAGCAGCTACTTGCTGGAGTAAGATCAGTTCCCTCTAGCGAGGAAGTCGGCAACCAGGGCCTGTTAATCATCGCGTGCAAGGAAATGATTCCCAGCGAGAAGACGGGCCTAAACAAATACTTCAACGACCAAAGACTACAATAGAAGAGCTACCAAGTGGTAGTGGGGTTAGTTTGATTGAGGCTGTACGCGTTAACGATGCTGAAACCTCTAATCTGCGAGCTATCCTTACAAGAGGTCAAAAGGGTAGAGAAGCCGATAAGGATAAGCCTGTCGACGGAAACCCTAAACAAGGCGACAAAGGAACGCAAGTTTTGGATCCTACCATGGAAGGGGGACCTTTGAAGCCCGTAGAGAGTAAAGCCGATAAGGAACCACCAAAGAAGAAGGTGAAAGTTAAAAAAGAGGCAATAAAGCCGGTTCAGCGACCTAAAGAGCGGATGGTTTGGCGTGAAAAGCGAGCTCTATCAAACTATCATGAATTCGATTTGGCGAGCTCTCTTTGCGAAGTCAAGCCGGATGTGAATCTTTTACAGCTTATTAATCTTTCCCCAGGAGTATGCAAGGAATTTAGAAAGATCCTACGTACCGAGTATATCGTAGAACCTTTGGGTATTACGCGAGTTGGTGATGACTGGTTCGAGCATGCTGAGAAGCATTGCCCAAGGGTTGCAGCCTATGTCGATGGGATATTAGTAGATTATGCCATTGTCGACATGGGATCATCGGTTAACATTATGAGTTCTGAACTGATGGAAAGGTTGGGTCTTGCGATCTAGAAAGATACCTCCACAATTCTCAGAATGGCAGATGATAGTTTGAGACAGCCAGAAGGCTGCATTACTAAGGTCCATGTCACTGTTGCAAATGTAGAATGCCTGTTGGACTTTAGGGTGATTCGTTTTGTAGGCTGTCCAAGTTACCAAGTATTACTCGGACGACCTTGGATCTTGCAAGCGGACTGCCAAGTGGATATACCCACCGGTCGACTGATATTCGGCAGAGGTGCCCAGCGTGTGGTGGTTGATGCTTATCCTGAGTCCCCGCAGAGTGAGAGAGCTCCTCTATCTTCCACAGAATTGGAGACACTAGAAGATTTATCTGCCAGTGAGACATCATCGAGTGATGAGTCCAAAGAGGGATCCACCACGGAAGACATCTATCAGATCACTTTGAATGAGCCGATAGAGGGCCAAGATCGTATAAGAGATGCAGATGTCATCGAGCTAGACCTTGGTACGCTTGGTGATTCGCGGCCAATCAAATTAGGTTCTATGCTCAGCTCAGCAGAAAGGGAGGACTATGTGGCCTTGATCCAGGAATTCCTATGCAAGGATCATACTCTAGGAACTTTGCTAAGATTTTTGGCCATGTGGTCAAATCCTATTTAATCAAAGAATGAGATTTAGTCCAATATGAGATCCACCTATATATCAATGTGGTTATGTAGCGATCTCACAATTCCATTTGGCCCAAAGTTAACATTTTAATTACTCCACATGTAAGTTTCCCTTGAAATGAGCTATATTGTAGAAACATTGTCATTGGTTTTAGCCATGTGGTCAAATCCTATTGTCATAAGACTTATCTATCAGATTAGAAACTTTTCCATGGTTTTTTACCATAGGGTTCTTAAAGGCTAGTTAAAGGGAGGATGCAGTTTATTTTGATATGAGATTCACATATAAACAAATATAGTTATGTAGCAAATCCCATAGATATCAATATAAGATAAAGTGAAAAACACTTGAAAGGTGGAGATTTGACCTCATGGCAAAACCTACAAGACAAGACGATTTCTATAAACTAGTTTTAACCATATGGCCAAATCTAGTTTCATAACCATATGAAGAAAGTGATTCATTTGTTGTAACATGCTGTGAAATTGGATTTGACTATATAGCCAAATATTGTTTTATAATGGAATGAAAAAGTACTCTCATGGTTTGCAAGATTTATGAGATTAGATTTGATCATATGGCTGAACAAAACAAGAATGGGGGATTCTTGGATGCTAGCATTGATAACAAAATGAAAGATTTGACCATATGGCCAATTTTTATTTTGTAGTGGAATGGAAAAAGTGGCTAATTTGTGGAAAAATGATATGATATTTATAGGAAGTAATGAAAAATTAAAATGAAAGAAATGGTTAATGGAAACAAAGTGGTTTGTTTGTTGCACAACAAGTTTTGACCACATGGCGAGACTTCCTATAAATATAGTAGGTAATCAAGGAGTTCCAAGTAGAACATGGTCTTCCTTTTTTGGAGATAATATAGAAGATGTTTTTCTTAGAACATTTTTCCATACAACCAAATATAGCATATCTAAAATTTGTGTGATTGAACCCACCATAGATTTAGTCTTAATTTTTTAGGATCAAATTCCAAAAAAGTGGTTCGTTTGTTGCAAGACAAGATTTTACCACATGGCCAAATTATAGAAAGTAAGGAATTCTAAGTAGAAACTAGCCTTTCCTTTTAGAAGTAAGCAAGGGTTGATAATATAAGAAAGCATTTGACCAAATGGCAAAATGTCATTCTTGTAGTAAAATGAACAAAGTGCTTGATTGGTTGCAAGATATTGTGATACTACAGGAGTCCTTATTTTGGCCAAGAGATAGCTTAAGGAGAAGATTTGGCCACATGGCAAAATCTCATAGTATATTGGAAAAAAGAACATAAATTACTTCTTATATTATAAGAAAAGATTTGACCTCATGGCCAAATCTCAGATTGTATTGAATAAAATAACAAAAAGTACTTCTTATATTGCAAGAAATTTTTTGACCATATGGTCTAATCTATAAATTGATGAAAGATCATGATATGTGTTGTTAGAAAATCAAATTACATCCTATGGCAAAATCATATTGAGTATTTGTAAGTATTGTATAGCCATATGCTTATTGCAAAATTATAAAAAGTGTAACCATAAAATCTGATGGTAATGCTTTTACTATGAAAATACAGTATAATGGAAAGTTCTATATAGTAAAGTATAATACAATGTATAAGAACTTGATAAAATGCTCTAATATTACATAATGATACAACAAATATAAGGCTAGGTTTAGCCTTGAGGCAAAATCTTGAGGTATATAGCATCACAGAATAGAAAGAAAGGCTAGTATTTTTAAAGCACTCATCATTGATAAAAGCATTGCACAAACCATTTATTCCATATTCACATCTAAGAGACTTTTTTCAACATTACACAAATCATATACTTCATATTCACAACAAAAAGAGTATTTTCAACAGTGCAAGAAGTCATGTTTTCAATATTGACGTAGAGTGAAGCTATCACTTGCAAGGTAGTGGTTGGATAACAAAAAACACAAGCACTCCAGGAGATCAATGAAGCAATCAGAAGAAGAAGAAGACATTGAATTCTCAAGAGTGAGTGCCTAATCTCATTGCTACAGAAATACATATACAGAAATACATATTGCATTTAGTTTTCATACATGATTCTTATTTAGAAAATGCTTTTGGTGTTTGATCTTAATATTATTCAATACTAATCATACAAAAGAGTAGTAGTGTGATTTGTAGTAATTGTATCGATTGAAATGGTCATAATCAATGTAGTTTAACTCAAAATCAGAAATGAAGTAGGGAAAAGTTGAAAACCTGTTGTAATTGGTAGGTCAGTAATGTGTGCCAACGTAACAGAAATCACCCGTGAAGTAGGAGCATGCACGGTGTGGACTAGCGATCATTCACTAGCTTGTTGAATTGTTGAAGCCTTGGAGCAAGATTTTTTATTTGAAGATGCACGTAGTTTTGGTCATAATACCCTAATTCAAACCAGAAATTGCACTGCACAATCTGTTTCAGTTTGAGAAAATGAAACAGTGAAGAGTAGTCAAAGAAATATCCTGATTCAAATCAGAAATTGAACTGCACAATCTGTTTCAGTTTGAGAAAATGAAACAGTGGAGAGTAGTCAAAGAAATACCCTGATTCAAACCAGAAATTGCACTGCACAATCTGTTTCAGTTTGAGAAAATGAAACAGTGGAGAGTAGTCAAAGAAGAGGAGGGGGATAGAACCGCCAAAGATTCGGGCTGCAACACCTGTAGTAAGAGAGGAGCGACAGGAGCAGAGATAAAAACGCAGAGGATCAGAGATGCAAAACTTGCAACTGTAAAAACGCAACAGAGAAAACGCTCAGGTTAGAGAGTTACGTGGAAGAGAGAGGGAGGGGAAGAGAAACTCATTTTGAAAAACGTCATGATTAGTTGTAAAGACCGACTCATGAAACGAATCATTTACTGTATCACGCTATTCGAATAACCATAACTTGTTACGGAATACGAGTAGATTTAGATCTTATTTTTGTGTCTATTTTTTAATTTTATTAAAGATTTCAAGTCGCGATTTTTTCAAAAATCACATAATGGCTATACCGTAGGCCGCTGGGGTCTACCGGTAGCCCCTGGACCCTGCCATTGGGGGCGTTGCCCCCAAACCCCCACAGGGGGTGCTGCCCCCGAACCCGTGCTGGGGGCGTTGCCCCCAGACCCCCACAGGGGGGCGCTACCCCCCGGACCCCCCGTTGGGAGCGTTGCCCCTAGACCCCCACCGGGGGCGCTGCCCCCGAACCTCCGCTGGGGGCGTTGCCCCCAGAACCCCACAGGGGGGCGCTGCCCCCCCGACCCCCCGTTGGGGGCATTGCCCCCAAACCCCCATCGGGGGTGCTGCCCCCTGGACCCCCCGTTGGGGACATTGCCCCCAAACCCCCACACCAGGGGCACTACGCTCGGACCCCCGCTAGGGGCGTTGCCCCCAAACCCCCACACCAGGGGCACTACCCTCGGACCCCCGCTAGGGGCGTTGCCCCCAAACCCCCATCAAGGACACTACCCCCAACCCCCTACTAGGGGTGTTGCCCGCATACCCCCACCAAGGGCCCTACCGCTTAAATCCCCCATTGGGAGCTTTGCCCCCCAAATCCCTACAACGAGTGCTATCTTGAAACCCCAACTAGGGGCATTGCTCCCAAACCTCCACTGAGGAAGACATTGCCCTCAAACTCTTACTAGGGGCATTTCTCCTAGACCAGCTCTTTCCCCCTCGCCCCCCCTTAAGAACCCACCATTGTGATATTGCCCCTATTTCCACAGCTAGAGATTTTTCCTACATACTCTCTATCCTACCCTACTAGAGATTCTACTCTCGAACTATCACTAAGGTGGGTTCAAAATCCTCAATGATATTACACATTACATATTAGATATATTTAATACACATAATCTTACAAAATATTATTTAATATATTTAAATCATATTTATTAATTATTAATAAATTAATTTAATATATATATTTTTAAATTTTATTTTGGTAATATATTCCATAATATGCACATAGTACGATATACTAATATAACATGATTTAGACTAAAATAGTATAACTTAAAAATAAAATGTAATATGATACATTTTACTATTATCAACAAGTAGGTAGTATAAGATTTATAAATATTTAACCATGATAAAAATTATCTTTCCTTCTCAAATAGCTTCTAATTGATGCTAAAATTTTCTCAATATTTATAACTTTGTGTCATAGTGAATGAAATCTCATATTCTTTAGAGGTCATTGTGGTTTCAACATTTAAGCACAAGGTCAAAGTTTCTCAAAAATATATTTATCCTTGTTGTCATGTGGAATACATGAAATAAAGGTTTTGATCATTTGATCAAATATTTTCCAATGGAGATCACAGAAATTATTAATTCTTGTTGACATACAATAAAGGCTTTGAACATTTGGCTAAATCTTGTTCTATGGACATGACAAAAAATTATTATTCTTGCTATCATCTAGGTTAAATACATGTTTTGACCATATGGCTAAATCTTTTCTTGTGGATATCACAAAGAATTTTAATCCTAAGTCTTGTGTAAAATAGTTGCAATAGAGGTTTTGACCATCTAGCTAAATCCTTTTCCATAAAGATCACAATGAACTTTTATCCTTGTTATATGTAGTTGGCTTGAGTTTTAACCATTTGGCTAAATATTTTTCTATGGAGACCACAATGAGCTTTTATCCTTTTTGTCATGTGAAATACATACAACAAAGGTTTCAATCATTTGACTATGTTTTCTCCTATGGGGATCACAAATAATTTTTATATTTGCTATGGTATGAAATACATACAATACATTTTTGACCACGTGGCTAAATCTTTTCCTATACACATTATAAATAATTTTAATCATTGTTCTCGTGTTGAATAGATATAGTACAAGTTTTGAACATCTGCTATATCTTTTCCCAATGAGAACACACAATGAAGTTTTTGCTTACTCAAAGAGTAGCTACTAAAATAAAGTAAAATCAAGGCAACTAAAAATAATAGAAGAAACTTTTCTTATTTACTTTAGGGCGGCACAGTTCATGAGAAAGTTTGTTTTTGGCCATATGGTCAAATCTATCCCCTTCTTTCTGTACGATGTTTCCATTAATACTTTCTATTATGGAAGTTGGACTCATTCTATCTAATGTTTAAGTACTTTTTTTGTTTCAATGAAATTTGATACTTCATTGTATTTAGCAATTTCATCACTATTTTCTTCTTTCTGAGAGGTGACAACATACAAATGATAAAATCTCCTTTTTCTCACTTGTACAGGTATCATGAATAACGAATTTTATTTTGGAGAAACTGTGAATTTGCTAGTTGATCATGAGATTGTTGCACTTGGTAGAGTGCATGCAATACATCCAAATGAGACATGCCATGGAGAAACACTTGAAGATGGATATATTTCAGTGGCTATTGATAAATGTTTAAATGTAGCAGCGTATTTGCCATTCCCAACAATTGATGCAATGAAGGTTCATGAAGCTGTAGGTGGTTTTGCAAAATGGGGAAAGAAAGATGTGGTGGTTGTTTCAAACTCAATAACAATTCATGACAGAGGAGATGATTACGAATCAGACCATGTCCTACCTTCTGAGGATATTGATGTGCTTAGAATTCGTGAAAGTTGGAGAGAACGTAGAGGGATGCTATGGACAGAAGGCAACACTGTGTGTGTTGGGACAGGGGTTATATTATTGGCTTTTCCATATGATGTGATAAACTTTGAATTGCTAGGAGAAGAGGATGTTGGTGTGGTGGTAGATAAAGCCCTTGATCAAACCACAGGAACATACATAGATGACAACCTCCACTGTGTCACTTTGGAAAGATGGCCTATTAAACAAGTCACCTTTGATGATGGAACATCACTGCTACAACAACAATCATACATGCAATTTGTCTCTACAAATGCTTGTGCCAAAAACATGGAAGATACCAATGAAGATTATGTTTCTACAAAAAAATCAATTTTTGTTCAGAAGAGATCATATTGTATGGTCAATAGAAAGCCTCGAATTATTGCCCCTAAAGGTGCAAACTTGAGGACTTCTATGGACTCCATTTCACAGGTTTCCATGATTGATTGTTGCCAAGAAAAGTGTTGTCAGTTTGATGATAGAGAAGCAATGCAACAATTACGTAAATACTTTTGGGGATTGCAATTTGAAGACCGCACAAACTATGTTTATGACAAGTTTGAATCATCATGCAGGATTGATTACTTGGGAACAAGGAAGTACAACTTTATCTTCAATGGACAAGTGGTATGTGGAAGGGCATGGTATGAGATTCATGGAATCCCAAAGACATCTTTTTACAGGTACAAAACACAATTTGAGCATGGCGTGAGGAGGGCAATGCATGGAAACAAGGGGGTAATAAGAGCAGCTTGGGATCACACAGAGATGGGAAGAGCCATCCTTAGAGACTTTGTTAAGAAGAATGCAGAGCAAATGCCACACAAGTGTAGAACAATGCAAGATGGATCAAGGGAGACACAATTGGTCATCCCAGATGTTTATAAGCAGGTAGATATATGGGCAGAAGTAAATACAACATTGAGTGGTATTGGATGTAAGCAAATGTCCTTGTCCACCTTCAATCGTATTTGGAACACAGGGTTCAAGCATGTAACCTTAGCAAAGACAAGTGAGTTCTCCAAATGTAGTATTTGCTCAAAGATCAAAGAGCAACTTGTAGCAACAAAGTGTCTTCAAGAGCGAAATGTGCTTCTAAAGAAGCGTCAATGTCACATGCTACAACAACAAAGTTGTCGGAACATATACTACAGTTGGCACTTGGCCTCAGCATTAGATCCAGATAAAAACTTGTGCATCATACATGATAAAATGGACCAGCAAAAGACAGCTATCCCTAGGTTAAGGCTTCAATCAAAAGAGACTGAAAGATCTACTCAACTACCAGTTTCTTTAACAGGCATGATTACACATGGACATGGAGAAGGTAGATATGGACATTTCTCACTCGATCTATGGCCTCATGATCCTAACTTCACAATTGCCTCATTGTCATTGTGCTTTAGGAACTTGGAGCGACTACATAGGCATGCAAATGGTGATCTACAAGTAGATGGAATGCCAAGATCAACCTCTGTGCTACTAAATGCCCTCAACTCGAAAAAAGCACTAGACCACCATCAAGGTGTTGCACAAAATAAATCATGCATGGAAGATAATACACCACAGGATGACCATCATCGTTTCAAATGATTGCCAGAGAACTTACTTCTACAACTTGATAATTGTGGGTCAGAAAACAAAAATCGCTATCTCTTTGTATATCTATCATTGCTTGTTGCACGAGGAACATTCAAGATGATCCAGCTTGGGTTTCTCATGGTGGGTCATACACATGAAGACATCGATGCAATGTTCAGCAAATTTTCAGAGAAGCTAAGGACGAGCATGACCTTCACTTTTCCTCATCTTATGCAACATTTTCAATCATGCCAGATGACTAGTCCTACACCTTTCTTATTGACACATGTGCCTGACTTTAAGAGATACATTGAGGGATACTTGTGTGATTCGAAAGATACACTTGTTGGTCACTCAAAACCTCTTCAATTTCGGTTTTATATGCAAGGAGATACACCTGTCATGCAATACAAGATGCATCCAAAGTCCCCAGATTGGTTACCAAGAGAAGGTGGCATTGAATTATGGAAGAGAGACCTTGCAGGAAAGCCTACTCTTCCAAAGGGTGTTCCAATGTTGCTGCCCATGTTTGAGTACATTAAGGATCATCAAGAAGTAGTAAGTGGAGTTAAAGATTATTTGAAGTATTGGAAAAGATGGTCAAATGTACAAGGACCTGAAGCAGAGTTCACAAAGTTTATAACACCAGTGATTGATTATTGGAAACATATGATCTACGCTCTTCAAACTCCAAATGTCCAAGAAGATTTATTTTTCATAGATTTTTGGCCAAGAACACAAAGTGATGTAACCAATATAGATGTAGATAATGCAGATGACTTCATTGGATTGGAAGAGTTGAATGATCACTATTGTGGTCCTCTGAGCAAATGACCCAAACATGCATTTGAACCAATGCTTGATGTTAAGAAAGATGACTTTGTGCTTGTTAGACTTTCAGATCCAATATATCCAATATGGCTTGGTGTTGCACAAACTGAGGTCGATACAAATAGACATTCCAAAAACTTCAACAAGGTACGTATACAATATTGGGCACCAGTTTGTAGTTGTCAAAATGCTACAGATGCAGAGGTGTATTTTAACTGTTGGGATAAATATTGGATGTGCAACAAAAAAGATCTTGAACAATGGGAAACAATAGATAGCATTGTCTTCTCTTGGATGAAGAAAGGTACAAAATCTCCCAAAAAAATCAAAATTCCCCCAAAGGTTGTATTGAAGGCTAAAGAAAGTCTACATGAATCCATCGACTGAAGATTTTCCTTGAATATTTCAAGGATATTAAAACTAAGGTGTTTATTAACACCACCTTTTTGAGTTTTTTTCAATCTCTTGGAAACAACCATAAGCAGTAATATGTTTAATTGCACCAAGTTCCAAATTAATGAAATTCGCAAAATTCATGAAATCCATTTTGATTTGGTTTTCCCATATTGATGGGAAATTCCCAAAATCCCGAATATGGAGTTCATAGGTAGATACATTGTTTGCATTTTGATTTGGTTTTCCCATATTGATGGGAAATTCCCAAAATCCCGAATATGGAGTTCATAGGTAGATACATTGTTTGCATAGAATTGGCTCTCTCTCTCTCTCTCTCTCTCTCTCCCTCTCTCCCTCTCTCTCTCTCTCTCTCTCTCTCTCTCTCTCTCTCTCTCTCTCTCTCTCTCTCTCTCTCTCTCTCTCTCTCTCAATAGTGCATCATCTCCTCACTAAAATACTCAATAATCACTCATAATAACCCTTCTTTGGTCATGGATACCTCTCCTGAGAGGTGTGCCTGATATGAAAGGTCACCAAAGCACCCACTACAGTGACTCTTCACACAACTCACTACTGTTACTTCACTCCAGTCTTCTCTTGAGTCTTCAGTAGCTACTTCTTTCACTTCCTTGAGCTCTTTTGAAATTACATTCAACTCTTTCCAAGGCTAGAAAACTTTCCCAAAGTCACACATACATTCCACATAACACTTATAGAGGCATATAGAACAAAATAGAACAGGAATAGAGGCTTTACAGAAGCTCAACAGAGGGACACAAAAGGTCAACACAAAGCATAAAAACCACATAACTCATAGTAAAACCATTCCAAACCATCAAAAACCATTCAATGAGCTTTTAAACAACCTCAAACTTCATCAATCATTACTCCATGCTTCATATAGAAGAAAAACATAACAAAATAGAAGCTATCAGAAACCAATCAGAACCTCAACAAAACCTATTAGATCATTACAAAGCCTTATATCTCTATTGAAAAACATCATGAGCTTATCAAAACTATCCCACCTTATCCAAAACACTCTTAAACACTTCCAAGAAAACCAAACATCATTCAAAATCCATCAAAAATCAACCATTCAGGCTTCAAAAATAACCAAAATCAACCAAAAAATCAAGTCATTTCAATAGTCAACAGTCATGATGGATCCAGGTGGTCTAGGTAACCTCCCTATAGGATTGATGTCCATCCTAGGAATGGGTGGCTTTGAGTCGTTGGGTGTTGGCTCTCCTCTTGAAGTTTGGTGGCCAATTTCCTAGGTAGTATGGTTTATTGTACAGTTGTAGGTATAGAAATCATCTTGGCAATCTGCAACGCATTGCATGTGAGTACATGTGGGCCTCCTCATCATCTCTTGAAGCCTTTCCAACTCTAGCTTCATGGCCGCCAACTTCTACTAGTTCTCGTCGATGCCATAGACAAGGATGCCATTTCCCTTGTCTAGTGTGTTCTAGGTTGGATCTCTCACCAACGGTCATGGTTCCCTCTGAGGATTTAGAGGTTGTGCCCCCTCAAGTCGTGGTTCTAGAGCTTCTCTCCTTGCTCAGGCCATCCACATGTATGGCTTCTTCAAAGACCCTAGCTAGCATGTCCCTTTGCAGGTTCAAGTTGCTCACTAAGGCCTTGTAGAGAACTTCACTTTGGATTATGTTTATAAATATAGTGGAGTTTACTCATTCGTTATGTCATTATGCTGCTAAGATTCTCTTAAAGAGACTCCACACATGGGTGGCATAGTCTTAGATATCCTCCTTATCCTTCTGGCTAACATTCATCAACTTGATGATGAGGTTGTTGGAGTATCATATTTTTGAGAATCTCTCGATGATAAAGAGACTCTTGAGGTTATTAAAACCATTCTGTTTGGCATTTTCTAGGCTAGTAAACCACATCTATCCTTCATCTCCTAGGCAAAGTTTGAAAGCTTATGCTCATTGAGCAAGGTGTGTGAGGTCGTTCGCCTCACATACTTGCTCAAAATTCTCCACAAAGCTATACAACTCATTGTTGGGTTGATACTTGTCCAGTTTCTTAGCAAAAGCAAGTATTTTGGTCTACCTCTTAGAGGTTGGCATGATTCCTAGTCCTGCTACTAGCAACGTACTCACTAGGGTTGCTCTGCTCTACTCTGCAGTTACATGGTCTAAGATTCACTTCATGAGAAGCTCACTCACCTTAAGATCAGCCTCTAATACTCTCTCCCTCTTAGCATTTGGTCTTGCCCTAGTTCTATTAGTGAGAGTTAGGATGCACTGGACCTCACGCATTTCTATGTCTTGCCTTAGCTTCTGAGCTCATAGATCTTGGTTGTAGGTGGCTAAGCTTTGTATCACTTTCGTTGCCAACCTTCTCTCCTCCTCGAGATCTGCTATGATGTCCTTGGCTAGTCTACCATGGTGCACCATTTTGGTTTGCAAGTCATATTGGTTTACCATTTGCTGAATGTTGACTGGGAATTCTCCCAAGTCAAGATCATTATCTATAGGGTTGGTGTTGGTTCTTGACATGTCAGTAGCTTCCTTAGCACAACTAGTGTGTCTATTAGATTGATCAAATCAAGTAAAGCTGCATCCCTAATTGTGTTCGTTCTCTCTCCTTTCTCCATTGCTTGTCAATTCACAATTGCTTGCTTTAGATCTCGATTCTCGGGTCATATCTAGCTTCTTAGGATTTGCTCATATTGGTGGGTTTGGTCCTTACTTTAGACCCCATTTGTGTGTTCCTTGTTGTACAAATCAATTTGCAATGTTGCATGAATTGAACACATGAGTGGTGGAGTGGACTTGTGCCAAATCGGGCTTTCTATCTTTTCTTATGCACTTTAAGTAGTTATGTGATGAACTTGTGAATTCAATCCCAATCAATGCACATCACACTCCCTTTAATTGATTTCAACTAATGCTAGCTCTCCCGTACAAGTGGTGGCTACTTGCACTGGTCCACTCTTAGCCCCTACTGCATGATTGATGTGTGGTTTGAAGGCACTCTCATGTGGAGCATTGATATTGGAGACTTTGGAAAAGTTATGTCTGCCATGCTTCTCAACATCATAGTCTCTTCCATACCTTATTGGGTAAGGGTAATTGAGCACATCTATTTTTTTATTTGAGTAGCAAAAGGTAGAATGGGCCATTTCATCTGCTTCAAGGATAAAATATCTCCATTCTGGTTGAAGTTTCCACACCTCTCATGGCTTCTCTAAGAGATACTCCCTCTTATTCTTCTCCTTGGGAATCTTATAAGCTGCTTTCAAAGTTGATCTGTCCTGGTTCTTCAACCACTTTGTGGTAATTTTCTCTCCCACTTAGATGAGCCTTTGCACTATACTAATTGGAAAGGGTGTTCTGAAGACATTGAAATAAAAAATGATGGTCTCCTCCTTCTTCTACTTCTCATGATAGGTCTTAATGGGCACATTCAAATCCTCTATTTGTGCCTAAATACCTTGTATGGCAATGGAATACTCTAGCACATCCTGAGGGGTAGCCCGAAGAAGGACCTAAACCATCTTATCAAAGCACTTGTGGACCTCAAATGCCATGGTAGGTACTAGTGGTGGCTCTTGAGTTTCCTCCGTGACTTCCTTCTCCTATTCAACAAAATCTTAGGGGTCCATGTAATCAAAAGAAGGAACCATGTCCTCAAGAGGCTCTTCAGTAATGGGGTTTTCAACAAGTGACTCATGTTGTGTGTCACATCGCTCAATGGAGGTTAGTTGCACCATTCCCACATCTCTCAACTCTTGATCATTATAGCCCATATCATGCAGCTGATCAATCATCTAGTTTCTAGTTGGATCCGAGCCTAATAATGTGAGCTTCTTTCCCTGATTAGAAATGGCCAAGGCATCTATAGCAATTCCCAACTGAGCTTTGAGTTCCTCAACATCATCTATGCTTCTGGATGACATAGTGCAAATGGCCTACTGATAGAGCCCTTGCTATAATGACAGTGTATGTTTATAGGCAACTACATGGAGCTTAGACTAGTGTTCCTTATGGAGGGGATTTGTGAAGTATGTGAGAGCAGTTGCTGTAATGTCTCCTCATAAGCTCTATTAGCTGTCTCTTCAACCTAGTTGACAGCAGTAGTTAAATTCATTCCAATTGTATCTTGCAATCTTGTGAAGGTTGTCTTCATCAGTGCCTGAGTCTAATGTGCTTTTGCTAACTCCTTGTGAGAGCTTCTGACCTTGCCTTTTTCTCCTCTAGCTGGACCATAAGATCTGCATTCTAAGCATGAGTAAGTTCTTCCCTTTTTCTCATGATCTCAGCTTCCTACCACTGTTCTCTTAGCCCCTGTATCTCCCTATTCTCTGCAATCTGGATTTTTAAGTCGTGTAACTATTTAGCTTAGTATCACAAAAATTCCTGATGTGTTGTTCTCTCTTCCTCATACTTCTTCTGCATCTCTAACCTCTCCTAGATTGCATGCTCTTTATCTTATTTTGACTCCTCACATAAGATCTCTAATGTGCCAAGACAACCCAAACTCATTAAGGTCCTTCTTGTGCATTCTTTTGAACTAGTTGAAGTCTCCACATTTTGTTGCTATTTTGAACCAGAAGTGACTGTCATATCCTCCTCCTATGTACTATTTTCCAACTGACTAATTTTTGCATGCACGTCTGGAGAGTGGTCATGAGTATCTGAAAATCTCTCAAACCAATCATGGACTATTCTTCCAAATCCTTCTCCACTCTTTTGTCAGTGTCTCATGTGCTCCTATCAATTTCTTCATCAATTCTCTATGAGCTCAAGCCTTCATTTCTGTCACTTTCATAGGTCTTGTGCATGGCTGTGGTCTCCATTTTTTGGAGTGCTCCTTCCTGTGTGGCACTTCCTTTAGTGACTCCTTGATGGAGAGGTGGTCTTCTTTGAGGTATCTTCCTTTTCTTACTTTTTTTTTGGCTCATCATCTTAAGTGACTATTTGGTACTTGGCTCCTGTTGCTCCCTTGGTCTTTTGTCCTTCAATTCACCTATCCCTACTACAGTTGGAGCCACCTGTAATGACACTGAGTGTCCTAGAGTTATAGTTATAACCTTAGTAAGAGCACCACCAAAGGTGATCATGCACAACTTAGCCTCAGCAAAGGTGAGCTTCTCATTAGCAGTTTTGGAAAGAACCACATGTATCTTGGTGAGGGTCTCACAAACTTATTCCAGCCATAACTTATTCAAATCCTCCTCAAGTATCTTGTCATATAAAATATCCTCCATGAATCCCTCGAGAATCCTTCACATTTGAGTGATGGTCTTGTTATAAGTGAACAAATGGTGGAAGACATGTGTTGTAGCCCTAAGATCCTCCTCCTCAATGCCCAAAAACAACAATCCATATGAGTTGACACTAGGCTTATCATTCCACCTTTAATCCACCAAATAAGTTTTATGAAGTTTACCTTGTTTTGGTAGAGACCTAGGGCTTCTTCTATCAATTCTGGAGTGAATGCCACTTCCTTGCTTTGTTATTCCCTACCTGCCCTATACCCTATCACACTTGTTCTAGTTTTAGAATCATAGTTTTGCACAAAGTTATAGCAAGTGGCAAAATGAACAAGCCCATTTGTTGCCTACACATAGTTGTTTAGCCCACATTTAGCCACCAAGTCCCTAACTTTAGGATACCTATTGACAATGTTTTCTAAGTTAGAAAGTTGGCAAAACTTTAAAGCTCCAAAGCTCAATAAATTGGTATCTAGATCAAAATTCTTGCATTTCTTGAAAGTGAACACTCCCTTGTCCTCATAGCGAGACTCCTCAATAGCCATCAATGTAGACATCTCTCGGATTGTGAACCCGCCATTGGTGTAATCAAAATAAGATCATAACTTGAGAAATTTTTAGGTAATCAACACAAAAAAATACAATTAGAGCTATACCTTTTCCTTTTTTATCAAAAATTCCAAAATTGAGTGGCCCAATTTTCCCTTGCAATAAAAGGACTAGCAAGCTTCCCAACTTGGAGGTGTAACAAGAAAAGAACTAGGGAAGGTGTCAGTGCAACACCAACAAAAAGAGAAAGATAACCCAGACTGATTATATACAAAGAAAATCCAACGACAACTAAATGGCGAGTAAAGATGCGAAAAGGGGGGATAGCCACCAAGTATAAAAGGTGGGGTTATACTCCAATTTTGCAAATGCATCTAGGTCAAATGGTCGCATTGCCAAATTTCACAAATAAGTGGTAATATATGTAGGTAAGCATGCACTAACAAAATACTTGGCCACATGGAGTTCCTCCTCTCTAAGAGTCTTATTAAATAAGGGATGGTGTTGCAAATTTGAGGGCACTTCCAAATCACGAGACAAAATGATAGCTCGGAGTGAAACATTAGAATGATATGTAGGATCAGCCCAAAGGGTGCCAATGGAGTGTCATTTCTCACCAGTGGTCATAAGGTGACTCCCAGCATGAGCAACCTCTAGTTGGTGGCCATAGCAAGGTGTAAGAAAGGACTAGAAGTGGTTTGTTTGACCATAAGGTCTGCAATCTCAACATCATCATCACATTTGGTCACACTGGGGCATAAGTCGAGATGAGGGGGAAGGTTGGAGATGCTTCTGAGGAAGAGTCTTGGCATATTCATCTTGCACTAAGAGACTTTTGTGGAAGAGATGTTCATTCTCTCACGTGGGATTCCAACGAGTAGCAAGTCCAAGTGCCTCATCATCGAGCAAGGCCGAGGTCAATCACAGCAAATAATTTTGCAAAAGTGCTAAACATAGACTTGAATTGGAGTAACCAACTAGCTTTTTAGGAGTTGTCATTTGTGGCAAGTCTACTACCATGCTACTCTGAGAGAGAGACAAATGAGCAAAGGTTTGAGACCAGAAGGTGGATCAAGAGCGATGGAACTATGAAATTGGGTCATCCTCGGGGTCAACTAAAGAAATGGAAATTGCTCGTACATTAGAAAATGAATAGGAGTTTAGCATGGAACTAGGTGAAGAAAACTTATGACTACTGCACTCAAATTGCTCATACCATGTTTGTTCAGCCACCATGACCATGCTGATAGGAACATCAAGAGGATGCATGGGGCCTTCATGCAAGTAATGGCCTGGGGGGTAATACTTCTTAATGTGGCTTCCATTAAAGTATCCAATGCCTTTCCCCTCCAGGGTTTCAAGCTCAACATTTCCCGTCCTGCTAATTTGATGGTCCTAAGCCTCAAAGTTTCAATTTCTACTTATGGCATTTAAGAGAATACAAGAGCACCAAGTCACCTTTATCAAAGGAATGTTGTTGCATGTGTTTATCAAACCAGGCCTTACATCAAGCCTTTTCAGCAAGGAGCGCATGTGTGGCCAAAAGGTGAGTTTCAATGAGGCATTCCAACTCCACAAGGCAGTTAGTCCAAGCACTAGTGCCTTTCCAATGCTCTTGAACTATAATGTGAAGACTAGGGATTAGAAACTCAACTGGCATAGCAACATCAGTATCATATGTGAGTCAAAATGGAGTCTGATCAATTAAAATCTTGAAAGTAGTACGATAGGCCCAAAGGGTATCCATAAGCTTGTTATTGTTTACCGTGTTTACCGTAGCACAAAGGAGCGGGAAAATGGAAAAAAGGAAATAGAAAAAAAGGCACAGGATAAAAGCAGAAAAAGGCGCCTTGATCGGTAACCAGACCCTAAAAAATTAAATGTTTGGGCACGACCCTCAGAAAGCCTCAGTGTCTCCCCGAGACAACAAAAGAGTAAAAGGTGCACCATTAAATGTGGAAGCGCTCCCAAATCCTTGTAAAAGAGCGCCAGGCTCGCTCCCGTGCAAATTGTATGCATTAGTTGGGAATAGGATGAATTAGAATGGTGGGAAATGGGAAAAAGGGCCTCGGTCATGTAAAAAAGGGAAAAAGGGGATGACCGCCCAAAAGGGATTTAGGGTTTTGTATATAAAGTTGAAAAGTGAATGAGAAGCTGATTCTTTTGGTGTGTGGCAAAAGGAGTTTTCTTCTTCCTCTCTTCTTCTCTCCTTCTTGCTTGTGTGTGCTCTTGAGAGAGGGAGTGTGAGAGTGTGTGGGAGTGAGGGATCAAGAGGGTGAAGCTCTTCACCATCTCCTCTTCTCTTATTCTCTTCTCTTCTCTTGCGCGCTCGGCTATGGAGGATGGAGCTTGGAGATGGAGGAGGATTGAGGATGCTTGAGCTAGCATCAAGAATCGTGCAGCTACCAGAGTGCAAGAGAGAGGAGGGTACTCAATCAAGCATCAAGGTAAGCTCACTACACTCGCAGGATCGACGGCGCATCGGCTTGGTGAGAGATAGCCATTAGAGCTCGGTTGGAACGCTTGAAGCAATAAGCAGTCCGTGGGTCTTGGCGGTTGAGCGAAAGCTCCCACATTTTGGTTCCGTTGTCGGGACCAACGGATTCAAGCTTGAGCACTTGCACGCCTCATATCGAGCATCAAAGTAGGGGATTCATCCCCGAAATGGAGCTTGAGATAGGTAGGAAGTTTAGGTGTTCTTGATCTTCAAAACAAGTAAGTATTTTGGGATATTTTGGTTGTTTGATGATTGGAAAGCATGGAGAATCTATTTCAGTTTTTTGCCTTTGATTTTTGTTGCATTTAGCGTAGGTTAGGATTAGGAAATCGAACCAGAGAAGGGTAGGGTTTACTATTTCAAAATAGGGCAAAACAGGGCAAAAATCGTGCAAAAATGGGTAAGATGCTCGCTAGTGATGCCTAAGATGGACCTAAAAACGGGCTGGCACTGGCTCATGCACTAGCCGGGCCTCGTCACTACGCACAAGACAACCCCTCGGCCTCGCGGCCAGGAGCGTCTATCAAAATCTCTGCCTTCCTAAACATTGCATTTGTAATACGTTGTAGTCCAACTGATCCTAACCCAATATTACTCCTCAGAGGGAGTCCCTTTTACATAGCCAAAGGCCTCGAATCACATACACATGGGGTTCCTCCTACGGCTGAATGCCGTCAACCCTCTGCGACTCTCCTACACCTTGGGGATTGGCCCCTCAGTGCGTCGCTCAACATCTAAACATTTCGCACAAAAGTCGCTCAAGGTACCAAATAAGCGTGTCCAGGAGTGTACCATTTCTTCCTCACGTACTTTCCCCTTTAGGATCCGCGTCTACCTACAGCATGGGTACCTCACTGCCTCTCATCGTAGGTCATGTCCTAATAAACCAATTGCAATGCATGTCCAGGAGCTAGTCACTGATATTTTCTAAATTCTTTTCATGCTCTATGCATTTAGTGAATGGCTAGTACTCAAACATTTAGCAAAATAGTATCGTGCACAAGTGCAAAAACATTCTTTTAATGGTTTCCAACTACCGTTCGTGCTTCGTTGCATGGGCCTAGCACCGAGGTGATCCTCGTGCTACTAAGCTCTTAATTTTAATTATCATCCGTCCTAAATGGTATGCATAGAAATCAGCAACTTTCCCATCATCTCACACGGCATTCAGACATATTTCAACTCCTCTACCCTTCCCCGTTTAAGTATTGCATCGTTGGATAGGTTTATAGGGTATTTTGACATCATTTTATGTGTAGAAAGCGGAAAAAGACACACTAGAACAAGAAGGTGGAGTTGAACTGAGGCAAATCCTCATGCTTCAGTCCCCACAACCATTCACAAACATTGCTCTTATTTATCCTTATTTTTCGAAACCCAAAATGTATTTTTTCCCTATTTTTTAGGGTTTTTCCACCTTTTTCTTATATTTTTCCTTATTTTTTGCATTATTTAATTACTAAAAATTCAAAACAGGTTATGGGCTGTGGCCCTTAGTTCCTTCTTGCAGAAAAATAAAAGTTTAGTTGGTGTTCCTATTTGCTTTCCCATTTTTATGCCAAAAACCATAATTTCCCCTTGATTTTTCATATTTTACGTGTTTTAGCATGTTATTTTGAACCACAAGGTGCATATTTTTTTGACTTTCCGATTATGACAAGCAAGAACTCATGAAAAACAGCAACATACACAATTTTTAGCCCACATGAACAACATGTTATCAATCCAAAGCCATAAAATCTCAAATTTCCTTTGAAAATTTTAAATTACCGCTTATTTGAGTGTTTCGGGTTTCATGTCCATGGCTGCAAATCTGCAAATCAGCAACACTTCATGCTCAGACCGATCACAAATCACCATTTCCAGCCCGTGGAGCAATCCGATCCATGCCGGACAAGCCTCCATCATTCTTTCTTCTTCCTTCTTCTCCCCACATGAACTTGCCTTTAGAAGAGAGAGAGGGAGGAGAGAGAAAGACTGAAATCAGAGATCTTCAAAGAGAGCATCATTGCGCGAGCGAAGGGCGGCGAAATGATTGGCATCCAGGAGGGAATGAGGGGCAGTGATCAGTTGGCATGGTTGTTTGCAGGCTGGAGGGAGCGTCTCCATCAACATGGCGCATTTTTCGGCGCCTGTTGATGGCGCCCTCTCTCCACGATTTCTCCTCTCTCAAGTGCATGAAACTTTTTTCTGACATTTAAAGTTTGGGCTCCCAAAGGTCACTTGCCCACTTTGGCCAAATTTTGTCCACCCCTTCGCATCTTGACCGATTTCTTGGCCATTTCCCCGTCCGGACTCGGAATTGAGCTCTGAAAAATCATGGGCGTCCGGCTTAGCATCCCGCATTGGCCAATAGCTTGTGTCAACCCGCACGACTATCTGAAAAATTATGAAAAATCAACAAGTGTCGCTCGGGCGCCTTTAAAGCACTTTGACGCTTAAAATCGTCCTAGATCGAGCCGCCGCCTTTGACAGTGAATATTTTTCCCTTGATATTCATAATTTTTTGCTATTTTTAAGCACTTCCCATCACCTAAATTCTGCTCTCATTGGTGACCACGGGATAGGGCGACTCAGCCCGTCGAATCCACGAACATATCTGCACATAAACAACCAAAGAAGCATCAAGCTGATACAAAACAAATATAGAATAAAACTCAGCACAATGCTCCCCCTACCCCTGGACAGAACCAAGGCATGACATCCACAAGGAGTAGGCCTAGCATCATCTAATAGAAGATCCGAAGTGAGTCACTAACCAGCTGCTCCAACACAGCCAAACTAAAAAAACCTATCAAAGAGGTTGCCCTAAGTGGTAGTCTGAACTACTTACCAACTAAAGACAACACAACTAGGAGCTCCTACAAGGCGAGGACTCCTATAGCCTGATCAAAGAGTATTTTCTTTCAGTACATGTCTTCGTTTAGGGTTTTTATTTTATTAACATACTTGGGCATGTAAAAAGGAGGGAGCTGAGCGTAGTGACCCAAGGAGAACAGGGCATCGGCCTCAGGACCTGTCTCGGCACCCAAGAACCTACCAAGCCCTCGCAAGGCGACACTTAATCCTTTTCTAACGCTCACTTTTATTTTTGCTCCAACCTTCCTTGTTTTGGTATTATTTTTCCAGCAAGAAGCCACCCCTAGGAAGATAAGGTATCGGCCCCGGGTCTGACTCGTCCCCAGGAACCTACCAGGCCTTCGCAAGGTAATGATCAACTGCTTATACATTTTCATTTCGTTTCTTTTCTTTGATAGGGGTTAGAACCCCTTTTTACACACCTTCGTATTTATATTCATCTTTTAGGATGTTCAGGGTTTCGTGGCATCATTATGATTATCTTCTGGCAGGCTTCTCTAACTGCCTCACTACTAACAAGAACTCCTAGAACGGCTGCCTCTAGCAGGCTAGCAAAACAGGGCCACTAGGACTTCCTTCTAACACAGGTCTTTCGATGCCTGACAATGTCTTTACAGGAGGCAATGACTACTCCGACCTCCCTCAAACATACTTAGCCTAAACCTAGGACTTCATGCCTTGGTTGCCGGTCCCCAACAAAAATGTGTCCCCTCGACAAGTACAAATACACATATAACAGGAAAGAAAGGTACTCGTAAAGGAGAAATATCACCTGGATTGGCCACACGAAGCTTCCATCGCAGCAAAGGCTCCTCCAGGCTCCACCAACATTCACGAACACGCAACCTGTCCAGCACAACACTTAAAACAAAGACCCGATTAAATGCACCTGCACTAGACAGGGAAATGGCCCTCTTGGCCTAATGAAATGAAACACTTCACTATAAAATGGAATCGGCCCTCTTGGCCTAATGAAATCAAACACTTCTACTCATAACATCCTCCTGGAAACAACTATGATAGACATCAAAGCATACCATTTCCAGGAGAACAGGGCTCGTAGCCCTAAACTAGGTGCATTAAATTATGACCCATCCCTCCTACATATATCGCAAGAGGGGTTCGCATCACATGTCGTTTAATCAGTCTATGGGTCCAAGATAATAAAGGCAGATGAGTCTCGCTTACCCTCTGCATCACCCAGATCAACCATCGTCTGCCAAAGAGGGCATGTTCAGAAAGCATACCCCACAAACGACCAGGTCCTGTCTCACCATCAATAGATATATCGAGACAAGGGCCACAATTAAAGAAGAGATCTTCTTCATATGCAAAATTAGCCAAAGAATCGGCAAACTGATTCCAATTCCGTGGAATCAGCTGAAAAGACACTCTATCAAATTTGTCTAGCAGGGCTATGGCAGTATGATGGTACATGCAAAGGATGGGGTTTCGCACCATGTACGTCCCATTGAGTTGATTTAAAACCAACTGAGAGTCCCCTTTCACCAACAACTGGCGGATACCACCCTTCTTCGCAATATTCAAACCCATAATCAGGGCTTTGTATTCGGCCATATTATTGGTAAAATTCACCCCAAGATAAGCAGCTAACTTCATGACAATGCGTCGTCGGGGGTCTCGGATGACAACTCCTACACTTCCTTTTTTGGATGCACCCCTGGACGCCCCATCAAAGTACAAGGTGTACGTCCATAAAGGGTTTACATATCCTGCCATCCGGAACTCTACTCGTAATTATGGTAATCGAAATTCAGCATATTCAACGGGTGGACTGTAGGCTTCATCTCTCCATCATCGTTGAATTCAACAGGGATGCTCGTCAAAATTTGTAGGCAGTGATGGCAGAAGACCTTGATCTCCCAAATAAATGTCCCGCCTTCTTGCTCAATCACCTTGTATCCTTTGCTCCACCAAATGAGCTTTCCCTGATGATACCTCTGTTCTAAATATGGGTGTTCTAAATAAGGGATCAGACGACCCATCAACCTCTATCACGATTTCCTTGCAGATGTTTGATCGATCTCGCCTAGACCTGCAAGGCAATCATTGCTTTAGTGCAATCAGAAATAATAAGGTTTAATCTTATTAAGATTAACCTTATTTTTAAATTCTATCCCCTCAAGGTCAGCTAACAAGACTGTGGATTTATTCTTTCCTATCCTAACGATCCTATAGGGCCCATCCCATTTGGGCTCTAGCTTGCCTGGAAATAATTCACGTCGTGCATCATAATACAGAACAAGCTGTCCTTTCTTAAAGGTGTATTTCTTGGCTTTGAGGTCGTGTAGCTGCTTCATTCGGCGCTTCGCCACTTCTTGGTGCAATAAGCTCTGCAACTTAAGCTCATCTAAATGTGCCAGTGTCGTCAAGCGCTCACAAAGTGCATCTTCACCGCTCAAAGAATGATTGATGGCAAACCGAATAGTCGGCAGCTCAATTTCTAAAGGCAAGACACACTCCTCCCCATATACTAACTTGAACGGGGTATGACCAGTGGCTCGTTTGAAGGTCGTATTATAAGCCCACACTGCCACGTATAACTTTTTATCCCAATCCCGTTTCTTTTCCGACACAATTTTGGACAGGATGCCCACAAGCTGCTTGTTGGTGCTTTCAACTTGCCCATTGGCTTGCGGGTTATAGGGGGTTGTCTTGTTATGCTTGATTTGCCACATCTCTGTCAAACCTTTGATCACCTTATTCAGGAAATGGGTTCCACGGTCCGACACTAATTCTTTCGGCGGACCAAACCGGCATATTATCTACTCTAAAAGGAAACTAGCACATGGAGAAGAAATCCAATATTAACTTAGGGACAAAATCATCCATGACATTTTCTACATAACCACAATGTTTTTTCACTATATCTCATACCACACTCACACTCAACATTTCATTATCACTTGACCATTTGGTTAAGCCCATGGTCAAGTCTCATTATTAATAGAATTTGATCTTCTCACCGAAGTCCATGGCAAAGTTTTTGCTATATGATTCTTGCAAGAGAAACATAATTAATGCTAACTTAGGGCCAGGATAATCCATGAGATTTGAGACATAAGCACACATATTTATGGTTGGATCTCATACCACACTTAATCTCAAATTTCAATACTTCATTTTATGGAAGAGTCCCTTTAGAGTACATTTGTCTTGTATTTCGTAAAATCTTGTGTTGTTGTGTTTTCAATTTTCAACTTAGAAATCTTATACATTTATTTGGGTTTTGTGAATTTTGAATATTTTTAAATCCATTTTTGTCTAACAACTTTTTCTCTTTGTAGAACTATTCAATGGCAAAGAAAGATAGCACATCCAAAAAGGAGACCCAAACCATTGATGGAGTTAGTGGTGGTTTTGTGTATCCATGGTATGTGGATGTTTATGATAGTCAAGGAAAAAGAGCTGACAATGTTCTCTTATTCACTTTGAAGAGTGATATTGCATTTTTTCAACAAGATGGTGTCATAGAGAAGATAACAGATGGACGTGCTGGGAAAGAGGGAATACCATGTAATCTTGTTAAGATCAAGGGGAAAAATGTAGTATACAAACTTGATCCTTTGTCATTTCACTTTGCTAGTATTAAAGAGGATGAAGAATACTCTTTGAAAACGATGGGATGGACCTTATTTGAGGAGGTAAAGGGCACAGAAGACATTATATTAGCATTCCAAGCTGTTCAAAATAGTGAGCTACTTTCCCTATCAAGAAAATGTGATCGCCCCAAAAAAAGAATGAAGCTCCAAGATAAACAAATAGACTTGAGATCTTCACCTTCTCCTCAAGAAGAAAATAATTCATGGAATCCCACAAGCTCAAAGTCAAAATCACCTCAACAAAGTTCCTTGTCACAAGCTCTTGTTGTTAGTATGGCTGCTAACACTACTAAGAATGATGCCACTTTACCTTCCATGTTAGAAGTTACACCTGCAAAGCCAATAATTTCTCTTGAGGTCAAGGGAGTAGAAAGAACATTCGATTTTCCTGAAATAGTTAAGAAGAAGGGAAAGAAGGAAGAATCAGGATTTCACATGTTTGAAAAATTCTTTCCATTTGGGCCAACAACACAATTTCCTATTCTCGTTGATAGGTGTTATGAGGCACCTCGTTTGTATGCTTATAGGTCACTATGTTGGGATTATGTAGAGAAGCTAACCACGTCTTTCATAAAGACTCCCATGAACCCAGCAACAGCAGCATATCTTATGCCTTTTGTACAAGACAACAATGAGAAGAGACCCATGCATCATGATGAGGTGGATGCTAATAAGTTGGACACTTATAGTTATTGGATTATATCAGGGCTTCACTCAATTCATGCAGCAAAGATATATATTCAAAGTAATACTACACGTTGTCTAGCAACCAAGCATTTATACACCACAAGAAATGCTAGAATATTAGTTGATTGTCCTGCGGAAATGTGCATTGAGCTTTCACGAATGACAAATATGGAATCACATAATGTTATGAAGAATGCACCTTATGTTGAGCAACTTCAACAATTAAGAGATCAGTGGCTAGCATTTGGTTCTCCACCAAAACCCCAACAGGGGCTTTCTAAGACAAGCTCTCAAAGAGTATCATGGCAGGTAATCATATATAAGCTTACCTTCTTTTTTTGTGAAGATTAGTGTGATGCTCTTTCTTTTGTTCTATGCTCACTATTTTGATCCTTTTTTTACAGAGATTTATGGCATACATTGGAGAAAATTGTGCATCTAGAGATTGCCATATGATTGTTAGCTCCCAAGAAATATTTGATAGTTGGATCAAAATCATGAAGAGATACTCTAGAGGTGAACTTATATCCCAAGAGGAGAGTTCGAGAAAAAAGGGAAGGCAACCTTCTTCTGCTGCATTTCGTTGCCTTATGGGTCTAAAGGATGGAGACATCCTTACACTACAAGAGGAGATCAATGAAGGTCATATCCTTTTTCTTAGAAACAAATGGGATAACGAAGATATGATTGACATGGAAACAAGGGCTAAGCAAATCAAGCAAGATAGGGTCCTAAAGGAGGAATTAGTCACTCTTTTCAATGCTTCAGTTCTAGAAATTAGCGCTGTGATGAAGACTTGGGAAGAGCTTGTTGATGATTATGATATCAATGATGAAGTCTACACAAAGATTTTAGGCATTTGCAATGATTGGGTATCAAAGAAGCTCACACGTGGAGCTGATGCAGGGTCCCTACCAAATGGAGCAAAAGATATTGTGAACTTCCTAATTGGAAAAAAGAAAAATCCTCTTCAATCCTCCACTACTTCCCCTTGGCGTGTATATGTTGTCGGATGCAATCTAGAAACCTTTGATCTTATACATAATGTTTACAAAGATCCAATTACCATTGGGGTTGTTGTTCTAGATGCAGCACATGGGGTTGAGGGAATGAAATGGGACTCTATAAAGTTTGGAAAGGTTGTATCCACTCTACTACAAATGACATGTGAACCTAAACAATTCATGTTGTTATCATTTCTTGATCGAAAGCAAATGGCAGCTTTGAAAAATGCTCTTGAAAGCATTTCTTGCAAGTATCGCATGCTAGTTGGTAGTGTTGACTTCCTACCAATGGATAGAACGTTTGCTTTTGGATCTATAGATTCTTTTGTGGTTTTGACATTAGTGACCATGGAGAAAAGCTTCATCAATTTTGAGCGATATATAAACAATGTCAACAAGCCTTCCATTTTGGACTTTGAAGGCTTGGACAAGGAGTGCAATGATGAAGATCTTGAAGAAGAACAAAGGATTGCAAAGGCTGTTTTGAGAAAGAAAATGAAAGTTATGGAAACTACAATCAAAGCATTCAATGATGCTCATGAGGTTGTATTTGATGTATATGCAAGTGGACTTGCATCTAAGGTGGCATTGATAAATCATATGAAGATTATTGCAGTGGTTTGCAACACTCAAGAGCAAAGAGAGGTTGAAGCACAATTGTGGAGGGTCCATGAGAGTGCCAAACAAAATTCAAACTCCCAAGAGGTTCCTCCTACTGAAGTTCAAGTTCTTGAAGTACCACCCGAGGGCATAGAAGAATCAAGCCAAGATATAGCAAGTCTAATTATGAAAGAGAAATTAAGGGCTACTTCAGGTGTTTAAACTCCGTTCCTTCTCCTTTCATCAAGGAAGACACATTGATGTAATTTTGGTTTTTTTCTTGAGAAGTTACTTCCATTAGCATTTGCAATATTTTCTTTCTTTGATGATATTAATTAAAGAAACTATGTCTTTGTTTTTTTAATTTTTTATAAAAGGTACCAAGCATGTTTGGTTTAAAATTTTTATTTAAGTAAATATTTTACCAAATCGGTATTAAAGAGCTCATTAAAATTTATCATCCTTTGTAAGGATAACTATTTAATTGTAATCTAGTGTGTAAGAATACTTATCATAATGAAAAGTTTGAGCTAGCTATGCAAAATTTACTTAAGTCTATTTTAGATCTTATTTCAATTAAACTCTTATATGTGTTGTGTTATGATCTTGTCATGTTAGTTTTGGTTAGATTTGTCCACATGGTCAAATCTCTTATCTCTTATAGCCTCTTTTACTACATCACTGGTGTATGTCTATGCATGTACCTTAGGATAAGAAAGCCAACAATATATTGCACACCCCAAAAAAGATTCATTGCACCTCCCAAAGGAGTTTTACCTCAGTTATAAATATTGCAACAAAGATTTCTCTCCAATGTATCTTTTGAGATGTGTATATGGAATATTAAGGTAAAATCCTTGTTACAATTCGTGAGTTTAAATATCTATGGGATATAACTAGTTCAAAAATAGAATGGTTAGTCCTTAAGAAGAAACTATGAAAACTTATTCAAATAAAGTATAACTTATCTCAATTAAATTGTCATGTGTCACTTATATGCGACATAGTTTTGGTCACATGGTCAAAAGTATCATGTTTAAATTTTCTTTTAATAATTAGGACTAATAAATATCTTCTTTGTACATGCCATTTTGAAGGTCTTTTAAAAAATTGAGTATGTTAAATATTATAATGATAATATAATTTGTACAACTAATTACAAGAATCTATTGTTAGTATCTCAAGTATACTTATAACTAACGATAAAAAGTAGATATGGAAAAATGACTTTATTAGAATAGATTTTACTTCAAAAAATTTGTCATATATATTTTTTTCACCTCATGATATTACTTTTGATTAGATCAATGGGAGAATCTACTTGATGTTTCTTATTGTTTCAATAACATTAGTTAATTGTATTGAAATTTCTTATAAAGTGGTTTAAATCCTATTTTGTACTTTATGATAGTCAACTATACAAACATACTCAACAAATGCCTCCCATCGTCTATCACTTACATTGAACAACTCACAATTATCCATGTTGAAGTAAACTTCTTTAGTCTCTACTTTGAAAGATATGGAAGCAATGCAACTTGCTCATGAGTTAGGATATTACAAACGTTTCATAAATGGTCGTGTAGCTAAATGTTTTATACAAAATCTACAAAATTTGTATTTTTCCAATATACATGATTAACAAGAAGGCGCTGACTCTATATGGACTAATTTTGACTTTCATAATAAATATATCCCTTACATTAAAGTATTTTGTATGGCTATGAAATATATGCTTGTTAGAAATTTAAAGTGTTTTATGTACTTACCTTTGTGTTTCTAAACACCACCAATATCAATGAGAGAATCTACTTGATGTTTTTTATTCTTTCAATAACATTAGTTAATTGTGTTGAAATTTTTTATAAAGTGGTTTAAATCCTATTTTGTACTTTATAACCATCTACTATACAATCATACTCAACAAATGCCTCACATTGTCTATCACTTACATTGAACAACTCACAATTATCCATGTTGAAGCAGACTCCTTTAGTCTCTACTTTGAAAGATATGGAAGCAATGCAACTTGCTCATGAGTTAGGATATCACAAACATTTCATAAATGGTAGTGCAGCTATCTACAAAAGTTGTATTTTTCCAATATACATGATGCAACAAGACAGTGACTCTATATGGACTAATTTTGACTTCCATAGTAAATATATCCCTTACATTAAGGGCTTTTGCATGGCTATAAAATATATGCTTGTTAAAAATTTAAAGTGTTTTGTGTAGCTACCTTGGTGTTTTTAAACGCCACCAATATCAATGAGGAGAATCTACTTAATGTTTTTTATTCTTTCAATAACATTAGTTAATTGTGTTGAAATTTCTTATAAAGTGGTTTAAGTCCAATTTTGTACTTTATGTCTTAGCTAACAAATAAGTCTTGATTGATTATAAAATTTATGTCTATTTCTTTGGAAACACAAACCATTGGCAAAGGTTAAATCTTTAGTCTTAAAAAAATCATAAACTTCTAGCTTGGTATATAAATCTTTATTTTATGATATGAAAATTCATTTAGCTAGTCAAAGTGTGAAACTCGTTAATTTTGGCCAAAGTCAATATCCATCTTGTCCATATATTGTCAAGATAGATAGAAATTTTGAATAAAAGATATTTATATATCATGCATATACATACAAAAAATGTAAATGGGGTGAGCAATTATTTGACATACTTGTGTCTTTTGGTTTACACAAAAAAAGAACCATCACATCATAGGTTATCCAAACTTATTATGATATGGTATTAGATCACGTTATTAAACCACACCTAGTTAGTGGTGACTCTTTTAAGGTCCTAGTTCATGAAACTTATACATGTCACTTTAAATGATGCTATATCTAAAAGAAAAAACTCGTATTATTATATCTTCAAATCCATAACATTATAAATTTTGGCCATGATAATATATTTTCATACAATGTTTAAGGATCTTGTATTCTAAATTCTCTCTCCACTCCATCAAACCTTTGTATTCTTACATTAAACTTGGAAATTTCCTAGGTATATACTAGTTAAGCCTCCTTGATGTTTCCACCACCATACAACATCATATTTTGTTAGTATTCTAGAAAAGATAGAGGTGAAATCCGAATCTCGTAACAACCACATAGCTTACATTCATCATTTAAGCTCTCAAGATGTGTGATCTCATATTTGTAACATACAAAGTGCCCTTTAAAGATAAACATAAACATAGTGCTATCTTTCATTCACAAAAGTAAGACATTCATTCAAAGTGGGACTTGGGAAATTCCCAAAATCTCTAATATGGTGTTTATGAGAGAAAGCTATGGAATCTTTGAAGATGAATCATATGTGATATCTTTCCATTCAAAGTGGTATAGTATTTTGTGTTTTTAATATCTATCAATGAATTCTATAAATAATATGAAGAGAATGATAGATTTTGTTAAAGTTAAAGTTGAGAGAATTATTTTTATGAAGCTGCATGAAGATTTCTTATTTGTGGTGTTATTTTCCTTGTTGTGGACATATCAAATATGAAAAATAAGGTTTTTGATGATATGAGATACATTTCCTTGTAGTAGAAACCTTGTTTCCTTGGCTTTCCTTTTGGGCTCCATGTTTGGTGCATAGCAGCAAAACAGCCAAGGAAAACTGCCATTAACAAGCATCAAAAGAGGCTGAAAATGAAGGAAATGGCATTTCCAAGAGGAGAAGAATTCAATGGATTCTTGTAAATTTCCTTCTACCACTATAGGATTGGAGATTCTCGTTGCCAAAGACACTTTCCACAAGAAGTTCATTCCACAATGGCGGAAACATATTACCATCATGATGCAAGCTCTATATGGTAGACTATTTCCTCTCCCTGTTGAAGCAGCACAGACGTGCATCTTGATAGCAAACTGTTTGGGAGCAAAATGAAGTGCAAAAAAAGAGAAAGAATGGTAATATATGGAAGATTTGGCATTCATTGAGATATTTCTAGACACGATCAAGTGGGATCGTGAAGAAGCTTCAGGAATCGTGGTCAGTGGAGGTTCACGAAAACAAGGAACAAAAGAGTTGGAATTTGTTCGTGGATGCTCAACAAAAGGGCATATGGGATGCATGGTGTATTGACAATCTCCTGTTTGTCCAATTGGCAACCCATTGGAAGTTGGTTGATAAAGTATTCTTCACAACATACACTATTGAAACCATCAGAAGCTGGCATTACTATGATGATGGCACCACAACAATCCTCACAAGAATGAGTTTTGATACCTTCAAAATGGAATACCTTCCCCTCTGTAGCGGTTCGAAAGCTAAATTTAGAGACATAGAAAAGTAGGAAGCAGAAGAGATATTGGCCAGAGAGTCCTCCAGAGATTGAAGCCCCTTTAATTCTGTTTTGTTGAGTACAAAACAACTAGGTGGAGCTTGTTAGAATATTGAGAATGCATGCTATGGAGGATCACTGATGAGCAAATAGACGATCATAATGAGGTAGAAGCATTGACAAAGAAGAATAATTAATATTATCCAAGAATGATGTAAGTACAATTGATTGATAATGATTGATAGAATGAGTGTAGGGATAAGTGCCTTTTATAGACTTACAGTAGGTGGTATTGGTAGGTGGAGATAGGTGGAAAGGGACCATGGTATTCGAAAACCGGGGTTTTAATAGATCGTGCATACATGACCTAGTCTAAGGCTATATTTGCAGTCTGTTTCTTTGCCTTGTTTGTTACAAACAAAGAGGCTATGGTGGATGTGATTGCACATTTCTCAACACCCCTCCTCAATCACAACCGGTAGAGTATATAGAGGCTGTCGTGAGTAGAACCTTGCTAAGTGTGGACATGGAAGAAACAAAAAAACAACCATACAAAGCTAGAGGCTGTTACAGGGCCTCACTAAGTGTGTAGAGGCTGTAGTGTACAGAGGTTACATGAGGAGTTTAGGAGCTTATGGTGGGAACATTAGGCAAGTCCACATGTTAAACTTTAAAACAGTCCATCAAAAAATGAGCTACAAAAGAAAGACTAGTGAGTCCTATCCTTTTGTTCTTGGGGTTCTTCTTCTCCTTCTTCATCAATGTTGTCTTCATCTTCTTTGACTATAGCAAGATATGCTCTTTGAGACTTTTTCTTAGCATAGAAAAAATTCTCAATATGCCTAGATTTCTTACAAAAGTTATAGACTATGCTCTTCTTCCCTTTCACATAGAGGAGTTGTTGGTCTCCTCTTAGGATACTTGTTTCTCCCTTGTTCTTGATCTACTTTTCCTCTTCCAGGAGAGAGGCTTTGATATCCACAAGTTTCGGCTTTGGCATGTTGATTAATGTGGTAGACACATTATCAAACTCAGGTTTTGAGAAGCACTCCAATGCAAATGTCTTCATCCATCTTCAAGCTGATTCCTGCAAGTTGTGTCAACAAGCTTTCCATATAATTCAAATGAGTTGCAAGTGAGGTATTACTTTGCATGTCGAGCCTAAAAAATTCAATCAGTAAACCATATTTTGAGGATTTGGAATGATCTCCAAATAGGGTTTCTAATCGATCCCATGTTGCGTAAGAGGTTTCACAATCATCAACATGATGAATGCAGCTATCATCAAGTTCGAGCTTGATAATAGCTTGAGCCTTATCATCATTTTTATCCCATATGATTGAAAGTGCAACTTCCCTTGGTTTCTTGTCTAGACCACTTGTTAACCACAAGCCTTTGTTCATTAGGATCAATTTGATCCTAGTTTGCCATGTATGGAATCCAACACCATTGAATCGGGATGTTGGTGAGTCCTTGCCCATTTTGAGATTGCAAGATTAGCAGCAAATAAACTCCAAACAATTCAAATTTTAGTTGAGCACAAGTGCTAAGAAGCACTAGGTGATTAGTATCAAGTGATACTAGGTGATTTGGTGACTATGATGCCCTTGAAGTTGGAATCTTCAAGATCTTGCAAGTCCGAGTATTCCCCTCCTTGATTTGATGCTGGAGTTGCAAAAAAAAGTGAGAATAGTCCAACAGAAGTGTTGAGTTTGAGTGTGTCAAAGGACACATGAGGATTAGTGTTAATCAACACTAGTATTAGGAGATACAATGTAGTTGGAACTTGACGTTGAATCTTCTTCTTGCTGATTCAAAGTGGTAACTTAGCTAGGAAATCAGTGTTGTAGTAGATCAGAGGGTCAATGACATTATTGAGCAAAAGAAAGTAGAAAAATGAAGAGAAAATTGAGCTTTGAGGTTGATAGCTATGGAGTCTACATTAGGGTTTTTGGGGGTAGCCTGGTTTTTCACCTTTTGTGAACTGAATACTTGATCATTTCCAAACTTTCTTGATAGAAATGAAGCTTAAGAGTTGGGCTATCAAAGCCCTATGAAGTTGAAGCAAGGTTGTCAATGACCTTAGGAAGAAGAGTCCTACTTCCTCCCATGCCAGGAATGGTATACCCAACAAATGCAATCCCAGGGACAATTCCCTACCCCTACCTCTAGATATAAATAGTGCCACAGTACAGTGCACCTAATCCACAGTGGTCGCAGACAGTAGTGCCTCAAATGATGGTTCAACCACAACAACAGTGGCCTCAAATAGTTTTCCCAATGGCAACTCAACTACAGTGGAATTCTACCCATTGCAATCAACAACCCCAAGTCTCAATAGGAGCTCTGAAAAGCAGAACTAGAATAGAGGACCCTCTGGATCAACGCAACTAGTGTATGTAGTGATCACAAAAGCTTCCCAAAACCCTACTATAAGTACTCCAAGAGGAGAAAATCTGAAGGAATACTTGTCCAATTCAGTCAAAAGTATTAAAAAGGAGCTTATGGATGTGATTACATAACATCTACAAACACTCAAGGTGAAAACCGCAAATATATCCACTCCTGTAGGGGGTGGGAGAGATGTGATGTGTTCTAATACATGGTGTGGAAAGTGCCATCAAGCAGGACATTTAGCCACTGAATGTACAAAAAAACCAACCATTCTTGGGGCATTCTCTTCATACTGTTTGAGGAACAACTATATAGAGGATATCTGCTCTCTGAAAGAGATGCACAAAGAAAGAAAGAAAGACGAAGAAGCAAGATTCAACTCGCTGGAATCCAAAATGACAACGCATGACATTGGGCCCAAAGCCTAGGGAATTTGGTCCTAATTTTGGTCCAAGGAGGTTTCCCTCTTAGAGTTACAAAGGACGATAGTTTGGTGGTGGCTAGAGATCAAAAGTGGAGTGTTACAGATGTGGAGAAAAGGTATTATCTCACCAAACTGTCCAAACCCTAGAAGGTCTTTGGATTACAAGCCCCTATGCAATTGATGCAAAGGAGAAGGCCACACTGCAAAAGACTGTCCAAGTCTAGCTCCTGTGAAATCTACTCCTGATACCCAATATATAAAACCCAAGAACTTGCTTCTAATTTGGTGGAATTGGAAGTTGCAGCAATAACACATGCAAAGAAAGGAGAACCCATAGTTCCAAAAGAGAATGTTTCCTCTGCCAAGACTGTGAAGTTCAACCTTCTTAGGGAGAAACACAATAATGCATCACAGAAACACTTGGCAGAGGGTCAAACCTTCCTAACATTGGAGAAACACTTTTTGTAGGAAGAGATTATTGGTTGACATATCTGGTGGTCAAACCAAATTCCTACGGGACCTCATACCCTCTGTTGTGCTGGGAAGACCTTGGCTCTTTGAAGCAAGAGCAAGGACAGATTGGTTCAAAGGAACCCTTAACCCTAGGCAAAGGACCCAATAAAGTGGTGTTGAAGTTGTATGGATCGCAAAAAGGTAATGGATCCACTTTCATTGAAGTCATAATAAACTCTTCCAACGAAGTAATAGATGGCACATCAAGAGATGAAGAAGCCGTGAAACAAATCTTCCCCAAGAAAACAGAGGCATAGTCCCTGATAATGGGTACTGTAAGCCAACTGCCGAAGGAAACAAAATCTTTGTCAATGGGTGAATACCTCTTGCTTGGACCCGAATTGACTTCTGAAATCACATTTGACATCGAGATAGAAGCATGGATGTACTGCTCTCCTTGTTACATGGCAGTATATCAGAGACACAAACACAGACCCAGACACAGACACAGACACAGACACAGACATAGACACAGACAGACATAGACAAAGGTAGAAGCAGAAGTAGATGACATAACATATAGTTTTTTCTTCTCATATAGAGCCCCATGGAGGTAGAAACAAAATCTGAAGAGGAAGAAAGTGATAATGCAGAAGAAGAGTATGAAAGCGAGCTAGATGAGTCTTTCTTCCTTGTAGAAGGTAGAGATGAGGAAGAAGTTCTTGAAGTTTCTAAAGCCTTAGAAGCAGAAGATCCCTTGTTGTTCAATAGAATGACTATGGTACCATTTGGACTGATTAATGAGTCACATCATAAGTAAAGCCTCTATAAGAAATGGATTAAGCTGAATAGGCCTTCCTTTAGGAGTGGCTCTTGTTGCCAAAGTTACCCTTCCTAAGAGAAGATGATGACGATGCACCTTGCCAACAACTACCAGTCCAACAGCTTAAATGGAACGTAGAAGGTTCCTACTATGTGGCGTTTTTGGATGCATCCTTGGAGGATGAGTCTTCGTGCTAAGAAGTAACTCATTCCCAAACCAAACCCAAAACTGCTCTCATACCCTTTCAACTTTCCAAGAAGGAGCAAGATAAATCTCTATTGAAAGAGGAAGTTGGTTTCAGTGAATCACTAGAAGAGGAGACCACTCCCTTGAAGGAGTTGGATCTCCACCCAGAAGCAGTCCGTGTGGGACATTCATCCATGAAGTGGAAGGAGGAAAGAAACTAACGTTCGTGGATGCTGAAGGGATTGAACATCACTTGAAGGTGGGTATAAATCTTCTAGAAGAAGAGCTATTGGTCCTGTGTAACCTACTAAAGGAGAACTTGGACATGTTTGCATGGTCCTACAAAGATTTGAAGGGGATTGATCCCATAGTGTGCCAATACCACATCGACCTAGAGTCTGATGCCAAACCTATGAGGCAAAGATAGAGGTGTATGAATCCAAATTACTCTGCCCTAGTGAAGGCCAAATTACTGAAGCTCCTTGAAGTCGAGTTCATCTATGTAGTGGCTAGCAGTGAATGGTTTCGCCCATTGTGGTAGTACCCAAGAAGAATGGAAAGCTACAAATATGTGTGGATTTTCAAAAGTTGAATTCCCAGACCAAGAAGGATCATTTCCCTATCCCTTTCACAAACCAACTGTTGGACACAGTGGGGCAGGCCATGAGCTCTAATCCCTGTTGGATGGATTCAGTGGATACAATTAAGTCCAAATTGCAAAAGAAGATCAATCCAAAATGACCTTCACAATAGGATGGGGAACCTATGCTTATAGAGTGATGCCGTTTGGGCTCTATAATGCCCCATGCTACCTTCCAATGAGTGATGATGGCCGCATTCCAAAACCACATGCATGACTTCATTGAAGTGTACCTTGATGACTTTTGTGTTTATAGCCTAATTTGTGAGAATTGGGGACACCTAGAGCAGTGTTTTGATAGATGTCGAGAGTATGGGATTTCTCTCAACCTTGAAAAATGCGTCTTTGACATAGGAGTTCTTCTAGGCCACATTGTCTATGCACAAGGGATAGCAACAGATATTGCCAAGATTGAGAAGATTTCCACCTTAAAAGGACCAACCAACCTTAAATAATTGAGGGGATTCCTTGGCCATGTGGGCTATTACAGAAGATTTGTTGCGCACTTTGCAACCAAGGCAACCCCTTTGCATAAACTCCTTAGAAAAAAAACAGATTTTACATGGACCAATGATTGTGATGAGGTGTTCAACACCTTGAAACACTGTTTGATTGAAGCAACAATCATGTAGCCTCCTGATTGGACAAAGGAGCTCCATGTGCACATTGATGCATCAGTTGAAGGCCTAGGAAAAGTTTTATGCCAAAAGGGCCCCTCAAAGTTAGATCAACCTATCTATTATGCAAGTCGGAAAGTAACCCACCATAGAGAACGAAACAACACAATGACAGAGCTTGAGTACCTAGCAATGGTGTTTGCCTTGGAGAAGTTCCGACACTATCTGATGTTGATGCACTTCAAATTCTACGTGGACCATGAAGCCCTGTCCTTCCTGATGAACAAGGCTGATGTGAAGGGAAGAATGATGAGATGTCTCCTTCTGTTTTAGGAGTTCAATTTTGAAGTGGTTACCAAACCCGGTCGCTCCCATGTCCTGACTGATCATCTTTCTTGGATCCCTTAGAGCATGATGAAGAAGAGCAGGATGATCCAGACCTTCCTGATGCTTCCCTATTTCTAGTCAAAACTGTTACCCCATGGTATGCAGACATAGCCAACCACTTGGCAACCCAACAGTATCCCCCTGGCATCTTGTGAAAAGAAGAAGCTTTTGTTGGAATTAGCCAACTACACCTTGTTAGGTGGTAATCTGTACAAGAAAGGAAAAGACGAGGTCTTGCACAGATGTGTTGTAGGAGAGGAGATTGGAATTGTGCTGAAAGCATGCCATGATGAGCCCTGTGATGGACACTTCACGGGAGAAGCGACAGACAGAAAGGCCTTGCTTGTAGGATATTGGTGGCCGACCCTCCACAAGGTTGCCTATGACTACTGCAAATGGTGTGATGCTTGTTAGTGCAAATGGAAAAGCCTAACAAATCTAGCACTATACCCTTGCAACCCATTCTTCCCTTAAAGCCATTTGAGAAGTGGGAAGTTGACTTTGTTGGTCCTATTGATCCGCCAACCAGAAGAAACATGATAGATAAATCTTGGTCTGTATAGCTATGTGACAAAATAGTGTGAAGCCAAAGCTCTGAAGCAGGATGATGGAAACAATGTGGCCCTATTTCTGTATGAGAATATCATCACCCATTTTGGTAGTCCCCTAGAGCTCGTCAGTGGTGGATAGAGGTACTCACTTCCTCAACAAGATCATGGAAGAATTGAAAGAGCTGTACAAGATTCGCCATCGTAAGTCCACATACTATTACCCTAGATCCAATGGCCAAGTCGAAGTTACCAATCACATCCTTTGCTCGATTCTAATAAGGATGATTGTTTTACATCATCATGATTGGGATGATTGATTGATAGAGGCTCTTTGGGTGTACATGACCTCCCATAAGGCTACTACAGGACAAACCCCTTTCCAATTGGTGTATGGAACAGAAGCCGTCTTTTTATTTGATCTCGAGCTTCCCTCTTTGCACATGGCTATCGAAGAACACTTAGGAGGTGATGAGTCCTTGCAACACCGTCTTTTGCACTTGGAATGTCTCAATGAGACTTGTAGGATGGCCCTACAGTGCATGGAAGCCACGGAAGCTCACAAAAAGGCCTATCATGATAGCTTCATCAAGCAGAAGGAGTTCAAGGAAGGTGACTTAGTCCTTGCCTATGATTCTCAATTTTACAAGTTTCCAGGAAAACTTTAACAATACTGGATGGGCCCCTATAAGGTACTTGTCGTCAACCCTAATGACTCTATCCAAGTCTAGATACTCGATGCTTCTGATGATCCCTTCTTGATTAATGGTGGCTATCACCTCAAGAAGTACCCTAGGAATCCTAACAATCACCATCGATAGCTTCCTCATTCCTTGCACGACGGTTGATACGGCTTTACCTAATGCTCTTGATAACCGTCTTGCTGATCTTGATAATGTGGTTTTGTTCTGTTAGCCCCTCACAACCACTTTCCACCCGGACGTGGCTTCCTTTCCATATGATCCAGTAGCACAACAGAGGTGGCGAGGAGGGTCCTGATACATGGCATTCTTGCCATTGTCCTCTTCCAATTAAAAAGAAAAGAAAAGAAAAGAAAACCGTAAATATATATCGATCATGGGAGAAAAGGATTATAGTCCCTATCATGCTGACCTATTCTTCGAGAAAAGGTGGAAACACCCTCCGGAGTAGGTTAAAAGAAAAGAAAAAAAAGAAAACAATAAAAATAACACTATTGTGGGAGAAAAGGAAGAAATTCCCTGTCATAACAGGCCTCATTCCAAGAAAAGGTGGCACACACCCGTGGATGAGAAGCTAGCTATGGAAAAGGTGGTCACACCTCATAGTCCAAGAGAGCTGAATCTCTACCTAGCAGAAATCTTGTAGATGAAGTTTTCGAGTCGCCTCCCTTGGTTCCTGAATCCTGTAACCTCATTAGTGCTTCTGATTCCTACAATAGACTAAGTTTCCAACATGCAATTTCGACCTTGTTGGCTACCTCCCTGGGTATGCCTCTTCATCAACCGATCCAAGTGATATTATATCAACCTACTATCTCCGATCTTCATCGACAAACCTTGAGCGATGTGAGCTTTCATCCTAACCGGATGGGGATGTGAGTATGGGCTGCTCTCTATATTCTGTTAGAAATCAAGCTCACCGTCAGTGTGTCTTCATCTATGACTGACATCTATGACAGCTAGTGTGTACAGCTGTCTACATGTGACTACATTAAATAAGTCGGGTTAGTAGTCAGTCAGTGACCTGACTAGAGTTAGTCAATCTAGTCTACATTTACACTAGGTCACTTTATCTTGTTGTGTGTGTGCTTTTCAGTTTAGTGTGTGGAAATGAAGGAATGAGCTTGAGAGCCTGAAGGCTCATGGATATGGAGTCTTTCCCTTTCTCTCTCTCTACTCTTTGAACATGGTATCAGAGCTTCATCCATGAGGCTGTGGGAGAATGGGCATGACAACTTGAAAATGAAGCCATAGTCAAAGGAAGGAATCAGCGTGGACTGCCTTCTGAAAATCGTGGACTGCCTCCTGAGTCTGAAAATCATGGACTGCCTCCTAAAACCTGTGTCTGAAAATCGTGGACTGCCTCCTGAAACCTGTGTCCTAAAATCGTGGACTGCAACCTGTGTCTGAAAATTGTGGACTGCCTTCTGAAAAACAGCAACCTGTATCTGAAAATCTGCGCCGCCTGCTGATCTAAATGGACAGCAACCTGTATTTGAAAATCTGCGCCTGCTGATCTGAATGGACAGCGACCTGTATCTGAAAATCTGCGCCTACTGATCTGAGTGGACAGCAACCTGTCAATCTTCAGTGGGGCACCTGGACAAGGTTCATAGAGCATGTATGCTCACTATTGAAGGTATTTGAAGTGTGCAAGGAGTAAATGCTTGTGTGGGAGCTCTGTTATGAGCTGGAGTGACAGACACAGACCTGTAATCATTTCTGAACTGCTGTAAACATGAATGGACAGCATGCATTCAGTCATTACTGACACACAGGAGCCTTGTACTACACTTAGAAGGCATCTTTGGAGCACAAGAATGTGTCAAAGCATGTATACATTGGATCAAATGTCTTGGATCTGAGATCTCTTTCTCAGAATACTCAGATCTGAAAATCAATGATAGGCTGAAAACTGTCATACACAGTCAATGACATAATACTCAGATCTGAAAATCAATGACAGGCTGAAAACTGTCATACACAGTCAATGACAGAATACTCAGTTCTGAAAATCAATGACAGGCTGAAAACTGTCATACACAGTCAATGACAGAATACTCAGATCTAAAAATCAATGACAGGCTGAAAACTGTCATATACAGTCAATGACAAGTACTGTGCATTACTGAAGCAATACAGGTCATCTTGGGGGTCCATCATCTATATGAATTGGCCTATACATGCTGAATGCATGGAGAATTGAAGCAAGTAATGAGCATCATTGAAAATTGAATTTTGAAGCTGAAGTAAATGCAGTTACACTGTCCTGGTTAATTACAAACAGCTCATGTATTGAACTTGCCACTACAAAGTAAATGTATGATATGGTCAAAAGACATTTTGGAGCTGCTTGGAGCTTGGTATGCTGAATTCTGGTTGACAAACTGAATTTGTTGACACACTCAGTTTTGGACTTGAAATTGCTGCTGGTTACTCACAGTTTACAGTTTTCAGACTGCATGTATGTACCCTGGCAGTGAGGTTACATAAGCTTAAGCTGAAGCAAACACATAGCTTATGTATTGACAGTTATATCTACAGTTGAGACCACTTGTTTGAGGGTTGTTTTGGGGTGTCAGTGGGCTGAAATACCCTGGTTTTTTTCTGCAATTTAGTGCAGAAAACTGTCATAAACTGTTACGGACTGAACTTAGTCAGTCATACTTATTGGACTGTAGGGAGTCAGGCACTTGATAGACAGTCTATTGCATCATGGCTAATGCACATGGGACTGACAATATCACTCAGATAGTTGGAGAGAAGTTGGATAATAAGAACTTTACATTATGGAAATTTAGAATGAAAAACTTTCTGGTTGGCAGAGGTTATTGGGATTTATGTACAGGAGATGAAGTTGCTCCTGAGTTTCCTGCACACAATCCAACAAATGAACAGAAAATAGCCTACAAGCTATGGAATGAAAGAGCATGCAAAGTGCTGCATTAGTTTTCCTTATGTATATCTGATGCTATGGTAATTCAAATCACTGGATGTGAGACTCCGAAGGATGCTTGGGACATATTGATGAAGAATTATGGAACCATGACACATGCAAGAAAGATCCAGTTGAAACAGCAGTTCAACAACATGTCTAGGAATGGCAAGAGCATTCAGACGTATACCACGGAGATTAAGACCATAGCTGATCAACTTGCTACTATTGGCTCAAGTGTATCAGAAGATGATATGATTGCTGTTGCTTTGAATGGCAGGCAAAGAGTACAAAGTTTTGACACTTCCATTTCTGTCAGAGAAGAGCCCCCTAGCTGGGAAGAGCTAGTTGCTTTGTTGCTGCATGAGGAAGTCAAACTTGGTTTGAATACAGGTTCTAGTGCATCTCAGAGTAGAGACACTGTGTTGTACTCTAGCCAGCATGGCAGAGGATCTAGAGGTCATGGTTCATTTCGAGGTCGTGGTGACACTCGTAATACTTATGGACAGCAGCAGTAGCAGAGTAATTGGCATGGTGCAAATACACAAGGCCAGCGTGGATCTGGTGGGTTTCGAGGTAGGGGCAGATCACCTCGAGGAAGAGGAGGTGGATCTGGATCTTGGCAGTCGTTTGATCAGTCCAACAGGGACAAGGACTGGCATTATTGTGGCCGGTATGGGCATATTGCAAAGGATTGTTACAAGAAGCAAGGAGATATGAAGGCAAAGGGCAGACATCATGGGCACTATGCATCTTCCAGTGGTGCTCATGATGAGTCAGTTGATAGACTCTTTGCCATGCAGCATGTATCTAAAAATGCATCGCGACGTGATAGAGATGACAGATGGTACATTGACTCTGGAGCGTCAAACCACATGACCCCGCATGGAGAGTGGTTTGATGAGATGGTTGTAGGTACACATGGTCATGTATGTACTGGGGATGATACCCAACATGACATAAAGCATAAAGGGATTGTTCCATTGATGATGCCTGATGGCAAGAAGAAAGGCCTGCATGATGTCTTACATGTACCGACCATAACAAAGAATTTATTGTCTGTGGGTCAAATGGCAGAACAGAATCTGCAAGTGAGGTTTAACAAGGATGGATGTTTCATTGAGGAGTATGGAAATGGCTGCAAGCTAATTGCCAAGGGCAGAAGGGATGGCAGGATGTTTACTTTGGAAGCGACCATTCCTAAACTTAAAGCAGCTATGTTTGCTCATGATGAGAGTGCCATCAGAGATGTAGAGATCTGGCACAAGAGAATCGGACATGTCAATGTACAAAAGCTGAAATCTATGCAGCAGAAAGAAGTAGTACTTGGATTACCTAAATTCAAGTATAATGATTTTGGTCATGTATGCCCTGCATGTCAGTTTGGGAAGCAGGCATGGTTTCCTTTCATGAGACATGTAAAAAACAGCACTAGGCCTTTACAGTTGGTACACTCTGATGTCTGGGGTCCTTCACATAATGCTTCTTTTGGCGGTGCATGATATTATGTCTCATTTATTGATGATTTTAGCAAGTACACTTGGCTTTATATCTTGAAACATAAGGATGATGTGTTTGATGCATTCAAAGACTTCAAGAAACATGCTGAAAATGAATTGGGCTGTTACATATCATGTTTGAGATCAGATGGAGGAGGTGAATATGTCTCAAACTACTTTGACAGGTATCTTGCTAAACATGGGATCAGAAGACAGCTCACATGCAGTTATACACCGTAGCAAAACGGTGTTGCAGAGAGGAAAAACAGGGTTTTGATGGAGTCAGCTAGAGCTATGCTGAATGAAAAACGTCTGCCAAATGGTTATTGGGCTGAAGCAGTGGTGACTGCTGTATATGTGCTGAATCGAACCCCTACAGCAGGGATTCATGATGTCACTACGTATGAACGACTGTATGGTCATAAACCTGATATTTCACACTTGAAGGTATTTGGCAGCATTGCATATGTGCATATACCGGATGAGAAGAGGAAGAAATTGGATCCTAAGGCAGTGAAAAGTGTGTTTATTGGATATGCACAGGAATGGAAAGCTTATAAGTGTTATGTACCTTCTACGCATGAGACACTCATAAGCAGAGATGTGGTATTTGATGAGTTAGCATCTTGGTATGGGAATCCTGTTGCAGTGCCTACTGATGGCTCACCCAGTATGAGTCATGTTGAAAATACTCCTGCAGAGAGTACTTCCATGACTGGTCAGACAGCTGATGTATCATCTACAGTGAATCCTTGGACAGGACGATTACGGAGTCGCACTACTGCATCCACTGACACGGATATGTCAGTGAGGGGGAGAACAGATAAGGGAAAAGAAAAGGTTTTTGAAGATGTAACAGGTCCACTCACTGCAGGTTATGATTCATCTAGCAGTGACAGCTTAGATAGTGAATTGAGGATTCCGTCTGTTATGACGCCAGGTGCTAGGCAGAGCAGTTATGTGCCGCCTCATGAGAGGCAAGCTCACAGTGAGCCACAGCTCAGGAGATCAGAGAGGGTCAGACGACCTGTTGACAGGTATACTTACACTGGATATTCAGCCCGTCATTATGCTTATATGACGAAAGTAACAGGTTTTAGAGAACCAAGAAAGTTTGATGAGGCAGTTTCAGATGAGAATTGGCGTGCTGCTATGGATGAGGAATATTCAGCTTTGACTGAAAATTGTACATGGGATTTGGTATAGTTGCCTGAGGGCAAAACACCTATTGGATGCAAGTGGGTGTATAAGGTAAAATGTAAATCAGATGGATCATTGGAAAGATATAAGGCCAGGCTGGTTGCAAAAGGGTATGCGCAGCAGTATGGTCTTGATTATGAGGAGAGTTTCAGCCCTGTAGCAAAGATGGCTATAGTTAGAACTGTGATTGCTTTGGCAGCAGCTAGAGGCTGGAAACTATGGCAGATGGATGTAAAGAATGCATTTCTCAATGGAGAATTATAGGAAGAGGTTTACATGGAACAGCCTGAAGGCTATGTACATCCAGAATTTCCAGCACATGTGATTCCAGACGATGAAGATCTAGCTTGGTATGTTGGGGATGTGGTCCTACAAGCTACTTTGTATGTCAGACATTTGGAGTTGTGGATAGATGAGATGTTTCAGTGTTTTTGCTCCAAAGTGGTTGAGTGCCCTAAAACTTCATGGTATACAATGATTGATACTGTGATCCTAAATCAAAGATAGAATAAAGCCTCTATTCATGTGCATAACATTAACCAAGTGAGGGTGAATCTTTTAGCCTATCTTTCCAAACAACATCCATTTGATTTAGACTCTTTCTTAGATGCTTATCATCGACAATCTGTCTTAGGTCCATGAGTTCTTAGTTTATCTTATTATCAAAAAATGGCCCATAGATATGATGCTTATTTTTCCCTTTATAAATCCAACTCAATAATTATTCTACCTCTCCTTTTTCAACCTTAGGGTGCCCCTCAAATTCAATATTTACTTATTTTTCTTTCATTGAAGATCATGTTTTTTCCCCTTCTCCGTCTTGTCCTTCCCCATCTATACATATTCCTTCCACTTTTCCCGCCTATCAATTAACACTTTTTTAAAAAGATTATCTTAAATTTTTAGCTAATCCCTCTTTAGCTCATTCCTCATTTTATGATTTGCCCTACCATCTTTTCATTCTCTTTTACCAGTTCCTCTTCCATCTCCTACCACTTCTATTCCTCAGCTTCCTTAGTTGATTAGTGGATATGTAGGGTTTGATCAGAAGATTCCTAGAAGAAGAGGATGGAGCTTAGTTCATTCTCTTACTGGACCTCAGATTATTGGCCATTAATTTTAGGGGAGTGGATGACTGCTAATCAAGTGTATCAAAATTATCTACATTTTTCTCAACAACATTCTTAGTCTATAGATCCTTCAATGAGATTGACGGCTCACTTTTCTTGGTACCTAGCGTATATGCATATGCATTCACATAATGATCCAAAGGCCATTCGAAAGTTATGCATGAATGTAAATGTGAACATTGATTTCCAACAACTGGATGTATTGTATTTTCATGCCCTTTATATGCCTACCAAATACCTTGTCTTTCTAGAGATTATGTGTTGCCTTCAATTTTTCTTGAATCCTCCAAAACCTTTTATGGATGAATCATTATCTATGGACCATTTTTGCAATCACCAATTGCAATGATGATGATGGTGGATGGATAACTTAAGATTCAATATGTAGAACCTCTTATATCCTTTACGAATTTGTCATGATTTGCTGTTGTTTATAAGATGTGTTAATGGATAGAGGGTTTTCCTTTTGTTGTATTCTTTATTAGATACAGGTTATAAGTTGGGATCGTGGTTGGATGGTTTCTTGAAGATGCTATAGAAGATTAATTTGAGCTCTTTGATGAACTTTTATTCCCTTTTTCTTAGGTCGCACGGACGCTCCCTTACTAAGTGTGGGGATATATGTTGAATGTTGAAATGTCTTGATTTTTTGGTTGATTTTTGTTGTTTTTGAAGCTCGAATGGTTGATTTTTGATGGATTTTGAATGATGTTTGGTTGTCTTGGAAGTTTTTGAGAGTGTTTTGGATAAGTGGGATGGTTTTGATCAGCTCATGATGGTTTTTAGTAGAGATATGAGGCTCTGTAATGATCTGATAGGTTCTATTGAGGTTCTGATTGGTTTTGATAACTTTTGTTTTGTTTTGTTTTTCTTTTGTATGAAGCATGGAGTAATGATTGATGAAGTTCGAGGTTGTTTGAAAGCTCATTGAATTATTTTTTATGGTTTTAAATGGTTTTAATATGAGTTATGTGCTTCTTCTTATGCTTTGTGTTGACCTTGTGTAACCCTCTGTAGTAGAGCTTTTGTAGAGCCTCTGTTCTTGTTCTATTCTGTTCTGTTCTGTATGCCTCTGTAAGTGTTTTGTGGAATGTATGTGTGACTTTGGCAAAGTTTTCTAGCCTTGGAAAGATTTGAATGTAAGTTCAAAAGAGCTCAAGGAAGTGAAAGAAGTAGCTGTTGAAGACTCAAGAGAAGACTGGAGTGAAGTAAGAGTAGTGAGTTGTGAAGAGTTATTGTAATGGCTCTGATGACCTTTCATATCAGACACACCTCTTGAGAGAGGTATCCACAAAAAAAGAAGGGTTATTATGAGTGATTATTGAGTATTGTAGCGAGGAGATGATGAACGAGAGAGAGAGAGAGAGAGAGAGAGAGAGAGAGAGAGAGAGAGAGAGAGAGAGAGAGAGAGAGAGAGAGAGAGAGAGAGAGAGAGAGAGAGAGAGAGAGAGAGAGAGAGAGAGAGAGAGAGAGAGAGAGAGAGAGAGAGAGAGAGAGAGCCAATTCTATGCAAACAATGTATCTACCTATGAGAGATTATGAGAGAAAGCTATGTAATATTTGAAGATGAATAATATGTGATATCTTTCCATTCAATGTAGTGTAGTATTTTTTATTTTTAATGTCTATCAATAAATTCTATAAAGAATATGAAGAGAATGATGGATTTTGTTAAAGTTAAAGCCATGGGAGAATTGTTTTTATGAATCTGTGTGAAGATTTCTTGTTTGTGGTGTTATTTTCCTTGTTGTGGACATATCAAATATGAAAAAGATGGTTGTTGATGATACGAGATAGATTTTCTTATAGTAGAAACCATGTTTCCTTGTGGTGTTCCTTTTGGGGCTCCAATGTATGAGCCACCCATCGAGCGATGCTCCGATATATTACATAAAGGAGCCATAAACCCTTATGTCTCGTATGACAAAGAGGGTAACCCCATCGTTATGGATTTTAGACCAGTGTTGGTGATATCGTTAGGTAGGGAAAGAGGAAGAGGTTTAGGAGGATAGCACCAAGAACCCATTATGTAGTGAACTTGCAGTCACCCAGGGTATATTTCATCTCGCTACCCTAAAGGGGAGCAAGCCAATTAAGACAAAGCGGACCTGAGATGTCTAGAGTGTGGGATCACACACTTATATACCAAGTGCTCTAAGAAAAAACCTTCTACTAGTTCAACAATCGTGCCATCCATACCCTCGGGGCTATTCAGAGTCAAGATACTTGACAGTGAAGCCACCTTAATCCTATTGAACGTCATAACCTGAGCAAAAATGAAGCAAGTTGATAGTGATATGTGGGGTGTGGATGTGTCTCTCAACCTTGAATGCATAGGCGAGGCTGGTGTGCTCACACTGGAGAGCTCATCAATCTCATCTTCCATGATGGGTTTGGCATCCTTAAGGTGCTCTTGGGCTTTTCTCACCCACTCCTTGACCTTATCCACTACTTCCAATCGGTGCCTTGGGTTAGGATACTCTCCAATCTTGGCACTCCCCTTGTCTCCCATCTTAGGAGAGCAGATGTTTTTGCTTCTACATCCGTGACTTGCTTCCCCTTGGGTAGTGTGGTGCACCATTTGTCTTAAGCATTATCTTCATCTTAGTCCTCTTTCTCCATCTCCTAGGGCTCTTCTTTTCTATTGAAGTTACGTTAAGATTGCTAGGTCCGGGTAATGAGATATTACTAGAATTGGACGTTCAATTTTGGGCTATCCAGTCCAAGTTTGATTTGTCCAAATTAGACAATGAAGTTGTCTAAATTTTGAGTTGTCTGATTTTGGATTGCTGGTCAAGGTATGTTCAATCGGATGGTATGATTGCATCTGATTTTGAAAATCAGATGACTTTGGGGTAGTCAGATGGTCCAATTCTAGGAATCAAATAGTCGGACACTGTCAAGCATTTTTGCAAAAATTGAAAACCCCTAGAAAAACTTAGTTAGGTCTAATTTTTGTTAGCTTAGTTGTTTACATGACTGTTTGCTTTGTCGTTTCGTAGTTGGATTTTCTATGTTTGTCTAGCTTAAGATTTGTTTTTTGTCATTTTGTTTGGATTTTTGAGTGTGGAAACTTGATGGCGTTGGTCGAGTTTGGTATTTTTTTGGACAGGTTGGAGTTGGAGTTTATTAATAGTTACTGAACATTGTGGAACATGTAAGTTTTCTTTTCGAAAGTTTTGCACATCATAAGGATTATGGGTTCACGAGCACATCACATTGCACTTGTCAATTTCACTGCACTCAAGGGTCATTTCCTGATCTTATTAACTACTTCCATGCCATGGGTTGGATTGATGCACATTTTGCACCATTTTTGAGCACTAGCATGGCGTGAGGCCCGATGTAGCTATATGCAGTAAATCTTAGATGTAGCTATGCAGTAAATCTTAGATGCAGGCACACTTGAGAGAACACCTTCAATGAGAATGCAATGTTTCTTGCACGTATGAGAGTTGGGATATTCATCACACAATTAGGAACCTTTGGTTGAGTGGGAAAGGTGGTTGGATGAGTTTGAGGGTTATGAAGGACACCGCCAATTGTGAGATGGGTTTTTTTTGGGTCAACATCCTGAGGACCATCATTTTTTTTTAGCAATAGTGAGATTTTCGATGGGTGGAGTAGAGTATGGTAATTTTTTGCTGAGTGATGAGAGATGAGGATAAGGATGCTAATTAAGTCAAGGAACTGTGTTTGCATTTTGCATGATGCACGGGCAGACTAGGCACAATTTCTCCAGTGCATCCATTTTCTTCGTGTGGAACATCGCTTGTTTGATTGCATATCATGGATTCATATTTGCATGTCTTCTTCAAATCATATGTGTGGTTGAGCATGGTGTACAATTTCAAAGCATATTCTTGTTAGGACATATTGCATAAATAAAACCATGTACATGTGGAAATCCTTAGTCTTTTAAGACCCAAGGGGGGAGGTGATTTGAGGCAAAATTTTGATTTTGGAAAAGACTTCTTCGATTTAAGTTAGAAATTGTTACATGGGTCGAAGGCCAGGAAGAGAAAGAAGAATGTGATGATGAAGATGCTATGGAAGGAGTAGAGATTGTGCATTATTTTCCTTCCTTCAGAAATATATGATGAAAATCATGAAGAAAATGAATATGCTAGAGGAAAAGCAAGATGTAAAAAAGTTCTCATGCTAGTTAGAATTACCAAAAATAGTTCAAGTGCTTAGAATTGAGTTGCAAGGTTTCAACATGCCAACATTTAGCAACAAGTGCTTAAAATGGAGGGGATGATGCAATGGAGCCTATGTGCTTAAATCAAAGGAAATAAATGAGGAGGAATTTTTGTGATGTTGATGGCAAAATTCCGCACTTGGCAAGAAGAAACTAAGAAGATTGGGTGTGAAGTATTTGAAGGAAAGGACCACGAGTTGGGGACAAAATTGGCACTGAAGAAGTCTCAGAAATACTGAATTAAAAAGGAATTAAAAAGAGGATATTAAGAATTATATGAACATGTGGAAGAAATGATCGAATAGTCCGAGCAATCACACAAAATGATTAGTCTTCTCCAAGGACAATTTAAAAGCAGAGAGGTGATGGAGTTAATGTTGGGTTTCTCTGAAGAAGACAAGCAAATGATCGACAAGGAGGAAGAAAGCTTATTGACCAAATCTACTCTTGAGCCTAGTGGTGGGTGGTCAATTCGTCCCTTCAAGATCATAAGGGTGAATGTAAATGACAACACGGATCACATTATTTGCTTCGTATTGATCCTTCGTAGCAGTACAAGAATCATAAACCATATGTGATGAAGAGACGGTGGCATATTTCCAAATACGGTCAGGATGGCGACTTGTTCCGATCACAAGTAGACCATGCCTTTTCTTTTTGAAGGGCAAAAATGAGTTTTCCCTTCAAAAATGATGGCTAAAAATATGGAATAACCTTCATTAGATAAGTACATTTTTAATGGGCATTTCTAATTTGAAGGATGTTCTTTGAAAGTTTCCTTCAACTCTCATAAATTGTAATATGAGAGTGCAACAGTCGAATCCACATATAACACAATTAAAGTTGGATTAGATTTCATATGCAATTGAGGATTTACAAAATGAAATCAATTTAAAAAATTGTATTGAAGCTTAAAATATTTTAAATTTCTTAGATGTCGTGCAAATAAGAAACAATGTTTCTAAAAGTACTACATACCATGTACTACATACAAATCATGCATGAAATTAAACATGACATGTACACTTTAAAATCAAGGATTATATTGAAGTTAAAATTATTTTAAACTACTTAAGTGTCATATAATTAAAAACTAATGTTGCCTAAAAACATTATACATTATGAACTTAAAAGAAAGCTAAGCATTACATATAACATGGATGACAAAGCTAGATTAACTTACAAAAAAAAATAGATACTATTTATATCTAAATATATTAAAGTACCTACAAGGACAAAGCTATTTTAACTTACCAAAAAATAGCTACTATTTATACCAAAATATTTTTAAAGCACTTACAAATAGACTAAGAAACATGAAAAAGAAATAACACATATATTCGATATCATATAAATTTAGGCAAGCTGCCAAAAAAATGTTAAAGATCATTACAAAAAATTGCTATTGTTGTAGACTTACTAATAAGAGGGCATGTACATTGCATATCATATAAATTTAGGCAAGCTGCCAGCAAGATGTTAAACTAATTACAAAAAATTCTTACTGCTAATGCTCATGACATAGTATGATATCAAAAAGTCATTGTTGTTACTTCTTATGATGCCCCTAAAGCTTGAGTGCATCTCACCTTCATATTTTTCCATACCTCAAAAATCAAATCCCAATCTACTTCTTCTATGTTTTCTGGAGAAGAAAGAGACATGAACATGAGGATATCTAAAGTGGTGAGAGATAAACATGATCTCTCATCACTTCTAACACGATCCTGTTTTGAAAACCCGATTTCGCAAGCAGCTGAACTTGCAGGTAGGACTACCACGATCTGCCATAACTTGTACAAAGTGGAAAACATCTGCATCCATTCTACTTCCCTACCACATATTGTCCCCAAGCTTCTAGAAGTCCCTTTGAGGGATAGGATTCAAATAGATATAGAACAAATCTTTGCAACTCACCTTCACATTGCTATGATTGAATCAAAGGAGTCTCTCCTTTACCAAATTTCTCGCAAAGCTGAGAGAGATGTTGTCGAACTGATTGGCCTCAAATTTGTGGATCCTTGGGATAGCTTTTAGGAGAAAGTAACTTTGCTGCATTAAACAAATGATGATCTTGAAACCTTTCATAAAAATTAATTATCAACCTCTGAATAAAAGCCTTTGCTAACTATGTACATTCATCAAAAGTGATCTCTTCTGCTTTACCCACTAATGAAGTGAACTACAACACATGTAGATGTACAACACCTTCTTTGTCCTTCAATGAGAACACTCCATTGTTGGTTGCCTTAATGAAGCTAGTTAAGTACTTGGATCCATTTGCAAATGTATCAGTCAAATACCAACCCTTCAAGAGATTGATAAGCACATCTATCTCTCTTCCAATCATTGTAATATTGCAGTCATTTTCTTGCAATTTTTGACTTAATACATTAGTTTCTTTAAATGCATCCGCCATGAAATGAATAATAAATAGTAAATAAAAATTCATTACTTTTTTATACATTGCTGGATACTTCGTCTTCCAACATTCCAATAATATAGACAACACTTTCACCAACCTGCAATAACAAAAAAACCAAATAAAAAGGGAAATAAGAATAAAAGTAGAATCTAAAGCTAATTACTAAACAAATGTATACCTTTTCATGACATTTCCATGTGACAACCATCTCACACCATGAATTCTCATTATCTCAGAATTTCTAGGTAAAAAGGCAAGCATGAGCTTGCTCACTTCGGCTCTTCGAAGAGACAAATTTCCTATCCATTCTCGGAATTTGTTAGCAAAGCTATCCACATATCTAATCTCTACAAAGCATAAGAATTCACAAGTATCTTTGACTACAAGTGCTTCCTTATGGGCAATACAATGTACCCCAAGCAAATGTGGTAAATCCTTACAAAGCTTTGAAAATAATCCAGATCTTATTCCAACCATAGATGCAGCACCATCTGAGCCCATAGCAACCATCTTAGCAAGCGGAAGATCTAATTGATGTAACACTTTTATAATGCCTTCATACATGGATTGCGCTTTTCCATCATCAACACCAATGAGTTTCACAAAGGAGGTTTTGTGATAGCCTACACCACCAACCTTTAAGTATGTGATATAAAGGATGAGATGCTTCTCAAACCTTCTACCCGTACTTTCATCTACAATGATAGAAAAAAATGGACTATGCCCAATCTCATATAAAGGATGAGATGCTTCTCAAACCTTCTACCCGTGCTTTCATCTATAATGATAGAAAAAAATGGACTATGCCCAATCTCATCCTTAAGTTTTTCCCAATATACTACATACATGGCTGAGAGAAAATCTTTTCCCAAAGATGGATTGATATAAGATGAATACTCACAGGAAAGTGGCATTAGGAGAAATATGGACTCTCTTTTTTGCCCCTTAAGGGGTTTCTTTCACATCTCTCTCTCTCTCTAAAAAGAGATTCCAAAATAATACTAGAATAAGAGATCTCCTACAATCAAGCAAATCTCGTATTTGTATTTTCAATAGATTTCACCTATTATTTTATTCTCAAATTGTAGGATAAGGTCACTTTATCTCAAAATCCTCATAACTAAAAAAAAAAATCATTTTTTGTAAAAATGGAACCAATCATACGACTCTTTAATGCCCTCATGAATTTTCAACATGAAAATGTATTAGAATCATTCTCATTTTTGCTTCTTAAAATGGAGAAAGTTAAAAAATGATATAAAATGGCGTACACATCATATTTTAAGATTATTTTTTACCTAGAGACACCTTTTTGACTCAGAGTTTCCTTGTAATTTTTTATTATTTTTGGACAAGTATATGCCTATTTTTTGGTATTTCTTCATTCCCTCTCAAAGCTCTAGTTTTGTCCGAAATTTTATATACTCTTCTTCTTCCCTCCAGAATATGGTTTCTTGCATACAAATTCTTCTGAAGCAATACTCAGTACTATCTACAACACTCTCTACCTTGCTACAAGCAATCTCAGGAGTGGTTTTGATAGCATTTGCTGAAATCAAATAATCTCTATCTACAACACTCTACCTTGCTACAAGCAATCTCCCTCTTCAGTACTGTGCTATAAGATATCTTCCTCTTCAACACTCTATACTACAAGCAATCAAGTGATAATGGAGGTATATTTATTTTTTAAATCTCTGTGATGTTATTATTCTTCATAGTTGTTGTTTAATCCTTAAGTGTCAATTCATAGAGAGAGAGAGAGAGAGAGAGAGAGAGAGAGAGAGAGAGAGAGAGAGAGGGGAAAAGAGAGAGGATTGTGTGAGATGAACTAAGAAAATAAGTGATAGAGAGACAAAGAGTAAATTAGGATAGAAGATAAGATGATGTTATTGTTCTCCACTAGCCAAGCTTCTGTATAAATGTGTTTAAATATCTTTGATCAATTCTTCTTGAGAGAGAGAGAGAGAGAGAGAGAGAGAGAGAGAGAGAGAGAGAGAGAGAGAGAGAGAGAGAGAGAGAGAGAGAGAGAGAGAGAGAATATTTTGGATAGAACAAAAGATAAGATTGTATGCTGATTAGAGGTAGATTAAAAGCTAAGATTACAAGTAGATTAGGGGTTGGTTAGGGTCTATCATGATTGAAATCAAGAGAAAGAGATAAGATTCAACTAGGTAAAAAAGAACACGGATATAGTGAATCAAAGGGGTATAATTGTGTGGTTTGAGCCAATCAAAAATTAGCTGCATGCTATTGGATTGATGTTGACCTGCAGCTCCCATATATTTAGACGTTCTTGCTATTGATAAGAAAATTGGCATCGACTCCTTAGCTTACTGTTAATCAAAGGGGTGTAATTGTGTAATGTTAAAATTAGCATATAGTTTTCTTTATAGGATGCAGATGCAGGACGTACCAAGAGAAAGAGAAATATTCACTTTCAATTGGAGGATGAATATGCACCAATGTTCAAAAGAATTGTAGAAAGGGATGATGCAATAAGATATAGGATGCAACAAGAAAGAAATGGAGGGAAAAAAAAGGTGGACCTTTGGGTTGATGGGTGCATTTATAGTCACTCAAAGGCCACCACAATTTGAAGGGCTTACATCATTTGTAAATTTAGTTTGTGAAGGCAATGAAGGATTGTATGGATACACATGTAGACTTGTCACACAAAGATTTGCAGGGGTTCATCAAGCCTTGACAAATATGCAAACAAAATTACAAGGAAATATGTAGTCTTTGATGGAAAATGATAGATTATTGGCTGAGAAGGATAGGGAGAACTAGAGCCTACAACAAGAAATGTTTGTCATTGAAGATTCTATGCAGGCTACACACGTGCAAAATATGGAGTTATAGTCTAAAGTTATGGACTTGGAGAAGGAGAATCAAAACATAAAGAGGAACTCACAAAAACTTTGGAGATTGGGCCACTTTAAAAGCCGAAGAAGCATGTCGGTGCATCCGATTAGTTAAACCAATTCACCAATTAACAAAGGAAGTGGACAATATCATAGACAGATATATGCTCAATCTGCTACAATGAGAAATATGTTCCCTCATGTAGAGAATGATACTATTGCCAAAGTCCTATAAGCAAGGATATGGTAAAAATGCATTGGAAAATCATAAATTCAGGGACATTGTAGATGGTGTTACAAGTGAACATCTTAGGGATGTGAGCAACTTGTTTACTGCTACAGATGCTTAGGGATTATGTGACAAGGTGGAAATGAGTTCTGAGTCATATAGTATGCTCTATCAATAATTGGATACAGGATTTAAGCAAGTCTTCAAAACTAAGCGAGTAATGCCTTTGCCAAAACCATTTCACGTGAAGAAGGCTTGAAAACAACTAAATGAGAAATTTTTAGAACTAATTGGTGAGCCAACGCATTTGGAAAATACACACATATTGAAGTATGGTTCCAAAGAAGTTGCATTTGTATTGAATGCATCCAACAACTTTGTATTGGATATATGTAGGGTTCAGATTGCTATGGTCAATTTCTATAATATGTCTATGGAAGAAGGTAGAGGCAAGCTTAATTTTGTCCTCAAACTTGATGAGAGTGAGATTATTAAGGGAAAAAAACTTAAATGTGTGAGTATAACACACATGAATCAAGCATTGGATCCCAACATTTATGAAAACCATCCTTTATACTTCAGTGTACAGTCAGAGAATGAAATATGGTGGCTTGCAGCATTTGAAGTACCAAAGGAGGACCATGAAGTACTTAAAGTTTTTTTTAACCTCACTAATATACCCATTGTTATTCAACAACAAAGTAATGAAGCAATTTTACACATCGAGGGGTTTGGGGACTATCAAGTTGAATGGCATCTTGCAGGTGATTTAAAAACATTGAAGTGTATGTTTGGTTTATTAAATGCAACAAATGCAAAATTTTCGTTGGCAAAGAGTTTTCTATTCATGGCATAAATCATGGAGTTCTTATGTTTGCAGAAGAACTTCATTAGGATTCACATGAGAAACTTTCATACATAATTCAGTCATTATTCCCCAACATTTGACCTAGATACCATTTAAACTCATAAGTTCCTTTGTAACTTGACATGCAATTTTCAGTTTGTATAATGTAAATTGATTAAAAAATTAAGTCTATGGGCACCTTCAACTTGATCAACAGGAGGTAATTGACAGTTTACAGGTTATGCCACATTGGTTCATGAGGTGTATTTGCTTATAAATCAAGAAGAGTGCCCAAAAGTCCACTTGGTTTGTATGGGACCTGAAGTAATGGACTTGTGTGACTTGTAAGTGACCTATATGGTCCACTTTTGTGTGGAAGCAGAAGAGAAGTACAGCCTGTATTTTTCGGCGCAATTTTCAGGTCTGCACACCTATGGTAGATGGAGGGAGAGCTGAAGGCTATGGTGCATGCTCCAAAGCATGCAAACAACACAGAGCAAACTGAAGATAGAGAGGAGATACAAACAAAGAAGGTGAGAGTCTTTCTTGCCCATCCATTTGGTATCACGAAAATGAGTGGCATGACAGTCCATAAAAGGGAAAAATAGAGATAAAGTATTCAGCCTATTCTTATGAACGTCTTCTTCCATTCTCTAACCGTATTCATGGACCATTGAAGCCCCTCTTGTGCCCAAGTACTTGAATGACTTTGGGGCAAGTAAAGGGGAGATTTTGGAGGTGTATGGGGCTGTTTTGGACTGTTGAAACCTGTCATAAATAAGGCAGCCCACTGTTCTTGTCTTCTTGAAGGGAAATCAAGTGATCTATGTGGTTGCAAGTGATGGTATTGACTTCTAAACATCATGGCTTCATTTGAGAGTGATTAGAGAGGCTTATTCTTGAGTTTATGTGCATTTTTGGAGCTTGTTTATGGGCTGGAAATTACTGTTATAAAATAGGGCTGAAGTGAATTAAAAGCTTTGTTAGTGCATTTTAAGAGTTTTTGGTTTATGTCTTGGAAGTAGTGGAATCTACCACTCACATACTTGAATCTTGGAGTTGTTGTTCATTGACATTCATGAAATTGAAACCGTTTGGGCTTGCATTTGAAATGTGTATTTGGATTAAATTTGAGATAAAATCTCTACATGTATTGGTCTATTAACCTCATACGCATTTGATGAAATTGAGTCAAAGTCTTTGATACCATTCATGTATGCTAAGTATATGAAAAAGCTTCAGGTCTTCTTCTCCAAACCGAATCATCTCTAAAACCCAAGACTTATCAAACCCCATTCTTTTCTCCCTCTTTTGACCTTGAATCCCTCACTCCTCTTCTGCTCTAAACCTCGATGGTAGACCTTCGACCCCCAACACGACGACACCGTGCATATACTGCATGCAAACTAGGAAGAAAGGGAAAGATGGAAAGAAAGAATGGCTTGCCAAGGTAGGACAACAAGGTGCTCCAACACGTGATAAAAAAGTCATGAGAAATGGATGGCTAGTTCCATTGGATCCAAACTGACACCTTATTTTGAAAATACCACTAACAAGGGTTCACTTTTGCACATTGCATTGTTTGGTTAGAATAATTGAGAAGCTAGTATATGAATATATGCTTTGCATACAAGATGCAATCTGTGTTAGAAGTTGATGCTACATACAAGAAGGTAGAACAAGTCATGTTTGAAGTTGGATTGCACGGGGGCCAAGTAGAAATAAAAAAGGATGAGAAAAAATTGAGAAAGAGTAAAAATATTCCTTGCAAATCATGCTTTGGTGGACCAAAGGCTAGGAAGTTTATATCTCCACCTCGAGATGAGGAAGGAAATATACTTGTTAAACAACCAGAGAAGTATGAAGCATGGAAAAAGTTGCATCTTGTTGTTTCGGATTAGAGCAATGGGGGACGAACGAGGATTGCAAAGGCAGAAGTGTGGATATACCTAGATAGATTAGCAGCTCTCTTATAAAAGTTGAGGTTTAGGGATGGTGATGCCAATACATTTAAAGAGACACTTGGCTAAATTTCATAAGTCCATGGTGGAGGCATGGACTACAAACAATATAACACACTACATGGTTAGTATTGTCACCATTACAAAAAAAGTCATCATTTCGAATTAGTTTGTGTTTCTAATCTCTCTTCTTGTGCAGCATATAATTGAAGCACAGGGTCCATACTTTGTAGATCGAGGAAGTTTGGTAGTATGGTTAACTCAAGGCATGGAACAATCTCATTGGCAAGTCCATTGTGCTTTTCAAAAGGCAACTGATCATGGAGGTGGCATCAATGATTCCAATTCTATGAGGTAATTATTACAATGGTGGTATAGGAGATTAGAGATACGATATGAGGAAAAAGAAAAGAAGTCCAAAACCTTTCAAGCAGAATTTATAAGTAGGGTAATATATGAAGTGAGAAAAGCAAGATATGAAAACAACACAGCTAGACAATCCCATGCAGAATGGTTGGCAACCCAAGAGAGAGATGGGAAGAAATGGAGACCTAGATTAAGATAATACTTTTGATGCATTTAGAGTCCACGAGAGAGCATAGGTACCCAGGATATGAAACATCAATACTCCTATCTTTAGCATGAGATGTCTTGTAAATTTGTTTAAAATTTCAAAGGTTTGTCACTATGTTTTTTAAAGTCGATTTCGAACTATGTTTTTTAATTTTAAAGTTCATATACACTACAATAAGTTTAAAAATTTCGTACTTAAGTCAAGTCTCTTCTTTCATTTTTTCCCATTACTCTTCACTCTACCCTCCACCTTTCTATCCTTCATTATCACAACCATGGCAGGTTCCAAGCTTCCTATCAAGAAGGCACCTACAAGAGCAAGAGCTCAACACTCTTCTAAATCTAGTGAGCATATTGTGAGTGACAAAGGTCCCTTGGTGACCGACAATGGTGGCCCTACTGCAGCTAATAATGGCGGTGCTACTATGTCCAACCATGGTGGCCCTAGTGTGGTCAATAATGATGGTTCACCATTGTCCAGAAATGGTGGTCCACATGCTCTAGTTGCTCCACCATCCATTGCTACCCCAGCTGGTAATACACGTCCTCCAACACATAAGAAGTGAAGATGGAGACTAGGCATAGTTGTGCTACGTGAGATAAGGAAATTCCAAAAGAGTGCCAATTGATTATTCCTAAGGCATCATTCTCTAGGTTAGTGCAAGAAATATTGCAAGATCTACAGTTAGGGCATAATCGCAAGTTCTTTTAAGGGAACCAAGCAAGGTATGGGGGGCGATGGTCAAGCCAAGCCTTGCTTGCTCTGCAAGAAGTAGCTGAAAGTTACTTGATTGATCTAATGGGTGATTCGCAAGTTTTAGCCATTCGTGCCCGACGTATCACTATTAAGCCCATATATATGGTTATTGTTCATAGGATCCAGCACAACAAGGATGCATTTAATCTTAATGTCAACAATATGGTTTGAGAAGCTACCTTGTAATTGGATCTAAGTTTTTAGCTCATGTTTGGTTGTAGATTGTAAGAAGCTTAGTTTTGGTTAATGTAGACATTCAAGTATTTGATAGAAATGGTTTACAAAATGGAGCTAAATTTTGCCTAGCTCTAGTTATACTTGGTGCAATTCACTATCTACCATGTAATTCATGGTTTCGTAATGCGAAATCTAATATTTGATATTCTATTTTGCCATGATTTGCATTGTGCGTATTTCCAAGTTTCTAATTTTGAAAGTAGTTTTGTTAAGGATAAATTCAATGCGCAATCATGCATACATCAGTGATCAGTTGTACATAGGCCGATGCACTATATCTTTACTGTATTTAGCGATTTGACAACACTATATCCGATATGTGATATTCCATTTGACCCATGCCTTATTTTTTGTGGATTTTTAAGTTTCCAATATTTCATGTAGTTTGGTTGACAACACATTTACTATGCAGTTGCACACACTTGGTGCGGTGGTGAGTTTTTCTGTTATCAGTGAAGTATAATCTAGTTAATGCATTTTCAAAAAATGATTAAACCATCAATTTTATAAATCAAAATCTAGTGAAACTTCACCCACATGCTGGGCATCATAGAAAATCATGGATACCAAAAGATTGGCACCATCAAAAGTCTCTGGGATACTTGCCCAGAGGCTCGCGTCTGGGGCGCTGAATCCCCAAGTCTCTAGGACACCTGTCTCCGGAGGCTCATGTTGGGGCCCTAAATCCCAAAACGCAAGTGGATAGGTGTCCTAGAGACTTCTGATGAGGCCAATTTTTTTTTGGTAGTTGATGTACCTTAGAGGAGTCCACATGTAAAATTTAATGTTAATCGGATCACTGGTCATATTTTTCCAAAGCCTAGATACATTAATTCAAGTTTAAGGGTTTTGTAAAATTTTTACTATAATGTTAAATTTCATCTCATTTTACACATTTCACTTTTGAGTTTTGGGTTTTCTCTTCTCTTAGAAGACATGGCACACACCAACAAGCAGCCCGGAGACATCCCCCTAAAAATCCTATGTAGAGGCCACCTCTCCCAGCTCCACCACCACCACTACCACTACGCCAGCATCGCAAGCATCGATGGAAGCCAGGCATAGTGGCTCTTTGTGAGTTCCACCATTACCACAAGACCACGCACCTCCTGATACCAAAGGCTCCATTCCAAAAAGCTAGTGCATGAGATTATGGACAGCATACTCATTAAGAACAGTAGGAGGCACTTCCTAGATGGAACACACTTGCAACAACCCATGCCCAAGCCCTTCTTGCACTACAAGAAGCTACCAAAGATTATGTCATCAACTTGTTCAGAGACTCAGTCTATGCAGCAGTACATGCAAGGAGAGTCATCATCACCGATAGGGATTTGCGGATAGTGAGGTTCTTTCAATGATGGAAGGATAGTCCTTGTGGAGATCAACAATGATAGGGGTATATTACCAAAACATATATGGAATGTAGCTTCCAAAGAGATTTTGTAAAACCCTGGCTGTAATGGATCCCATGTAAAATGTTATGAATATGAATACAAATTTTTTGTTGCATCTTATTTTTGTTTATTCACTTGTTATTTGTTTTGTTTATATCTTTGAGTTATCGCTACATGCGTTCGAATGAGTACATGTTGTGCACGAACTCGATAAATCACTACATATTAAATTTAGGGTACGAATTGTGTTGCATATAAATTTGATAAATAAACGCAATATTCAAGTTTAAAAAAATAAATGACGTGTATGACAAATTACGTTGCATGCAAATCCAACAAATGTTAGTTTTCATTACTTCAAGAGAAGATTACAAATTACATTACATTGGTGATGAGATATCATTTGGCACTAAGTCAATCTCTTAGGCTTCTTTGTGCTGGACTCCCCATGGTCAGACCTATTCTTGATCATAGGCAGCAACACATTTTGCCCTAGTAGTTCCTGCCTAATGACATTGGGGTCTTCAACACTAGTAACCATGCCACGGGCCACCATGGAAAAAAGTGACCCCCAGACCTAGTACTAGAGAATAAGTAGAGGAGCTTTGAACGTCCAAGCAACACTACTTTCTCCAAGCGAGAGTTCGTTGGGATGGTCTTGAAGGGCCCAACCTTTGTTAGTGTCCTCAACTTCAAGAAGTTCTTAGAAAAACCCGGAGAGAATATCTTATGGAATACAAAAATGTCACTCACAAGCTGGCCGATATACTCCTTCAATGCTGAATCCTACACCCTTCCTTGGCTACCACATCAGACACCTTGTCTAGATGAAAATTCATTTATATAGACAATGTCCTGTATCACACAAGTTCTGTGTCAGACTCACTGTGTCAAACTCACTATGCATAGAGTAGGGTAAAGATATATACATTGGATTTGTGTCAAAATTTACTAGTAGGACCTGCAGATTCAGGCCCAGACGCAAGCCTCCAGCTAGGGCAGCTCTAGGGGCTCGATCCTGACAAAATTTGATGTGCACACTCTCGATGCCCTAGCCGAACGCTCGCATTTGGGGGCCTGAATCGAGCCTCCAGCCAAGGCAGTTCTGGGGGACCCAATCCTCCCGGCAAAATTTGATGTGCATACTCCCGATGCCCTAGAGGTCCTACTAGTAAATTTTGATGCAAATCTGATAACATTAATCCGATAACATTACCTTCTTTGCATCATCTATCTGTTGTTGTAATGGAGCATCTAGGTCTGCTCTTGCAAACTAGGCCACCCATGTCTTTAGAGCTCTTGGGAAGGTACTGCATAGTCGGGTCGAGGTCCAAAAATGCTTTCTTACAACCACTCGAACTCCTCATCTTAGATCACATACTGTGGCACCACATTCTCAATGTGCTCTTGGATACTCACAATGGTAGAGATGTCATTAACACTCATGTCATCATATAAAGCCACCTCATCAACATGCGCTGGTGCATCTTGTATATCAAAATCTATAAAATCATGAGGTGCATCATGCACCATGATACAATATAGCTCTTCTTCCCTTAGCTCCAAAATTTCTAGTACATCTTGTATAAGTAAATATTCGGAAGCAAGGAGTGGCTCATCGCTTGTCTGCATCTCAACAAGGCAAGGAGGTGGGTGCACAATGGCTAACATTTGTGCTACCTCTACTCTCAGATCGAGTGTGATCTCTTTAGACTCCCTCTTGAAATACTCTAGCTGTGGCCAAGAGGGTGTGTTGATGCCTTCCTCACTATCCTCTTGCACCTCAGTACACAAAACATATATGGCAAATGTTGCATCGTGCTTGATGAGATCCATCATGGCATGGTCCTAGGATGAGGTGGGCACTGCTCTAGCATGGAGATGTTGCCCCACATGCAGGAGGGCTCAATTTATTACCTTTGCATGGCTTGATCTAGCATATAAACTATATAGGAAATCTATGGGGACCTCTCTGAGAGGAAAGTCTGAAATAGAGCAGGTGAGAGGGTTTGCCGCATCACAAAATGATGCTAGTATACTAGAGCTATGGTCTATGGCAGAAAGCAAGCTCTCTAGACTCAAGGTCACACAAAACCTAGGGTATATCTAGTCTCTTATATGTGTGTAGTGTGTGGAGCTAATCCATGCAGCAAAGAAGGGAGTGGAAGCCATGGCACAGAAAGAGAGAAGGGAGGAGAGAACAAGTGTAGGGAAGTAGAGAATGAAAGTGAAAATGAGTTTCGAGTTATAGCTTTTATGTATCTAGGGTTTTAAATAAAGGTTCTTTTTTAACCCTAAAGTTTCAAATTAAAACTCTTACCTTAATTTATTTATTTCAATACTTTAAAGTAATCGTTAAAATTACTCATACAGACAAATGCTTCGTTCTACATTATTATATCCTCCAATATACTTGGATCACTAAGTATATTCAAGTCCAACTACAGAAAATATAGAAAATTTTTAAGAAAAGAAATCTGAAAGACCTTCAAAATCCCTTGGATCCAATTTAATATTTAATTTTAATAAATAAGTAGAAGAGATGAGCTACAATATATCATTATGCAAAGACAATATTGAATAGATTATACAACTCGAGCCTGCAATTTAATTATGATTTTAACCAGCACGATTGACTAGTTATAATATGTATTATCGCATGCTTGGATCATAGTAAACTAACATTATCTAAATTGAAAGTACTCAAAAGTTTTTAAAAAAATTATATTCGTTCTTTATAAAAAAAAATTTACAAGGATTCCATTATCCCAAGGATATGTGGAGAAGCACATTATTTACATGTCATGGATTGCTCACTACGAATCCTGACTTTTCTATTATCTAACTTGAAATAGAAGTTGCAGGGGGGCTTATTGGACATTAATTGGATTTCTTGTCTTAAAAAAGAAATGGGCCAATGGCTCTCTGCGCTGACCACAAAAGGATTATGACCATTCCACAAGATAACTGCATCTACGAGAGTTGTATGTGTCTCATCTCGGTTATCTTGATCCAAGATGATCCACTCCCCTCGCAAAAGTCGCCATATTCTATATCGAAAACGAATGTACAGAGTTTTTCTAGCGATGAAATACTTATAATAAAAACAAAAATAATGGTAAGTAAATGCAAATAACACAACAATTCATCTAAGCAAGACCTCTGTCAATTAAATCAAGGCATTTAAAGTAGTAAAGAAGTTTTACCTAAATGTGAGATCAGATTGGTTGACCTTACATTCAATCGTCTCATTAAAATGTGTTCTTTTAACTTGCCAAGACTCACCCAATAGCTGACTCATCCATTCCTTGGATGGACACTTACATTGATAAGTAGTCTTTGTTTTCTTCAGAATATCACATGAACCAAACAAATGTGCAAACAACTGTGGTGGGTTTCATAGCACTATTGATGTTGGATTTTATCTTGGACTTGCATGCTCTTGACAACTCCAAGCTACCAATCAACCATTCACCACTAGATAGTGGTGGCAATGGGACATGCTGCAATCTATGGCTACAATGAATTATAAAAAAAGATATTTTGAGTTGCAAGTTGACTTGTAGAGTTATTATCATAGATCAAAGAACCTATGTCTTCATGCCAAACATGTATCTTACCGCTCAAACATTCCATATTCTACCATCCATGCAAAGTTGATGGATATAGAGTTGTCAGTAAAACAAGATTGTATTAAAACACTACAAAGATTTTTAAAAACAAATCTGATGCAAAATAGTAAACAATGATAAAATTTAAAAACTTACTGTTTTGTTTATAATTTGCAATGCAGTTCTTGTCATGTACAGAGATTTTTTTGTGCATATAAACATGTTGGATCAACACTTTAGTTACTGTACTTGTTCCATTGAACACTTTTTTGAACTCTAAAATTCTACCTTTTTAATGTTTGCTAGGGTTTACAACATCCTTACGCTTGACCTTGAAACTCCCTCGAGTACTTGGATGCATCAAAATCCAATCCAAATTATAGTACTTATCACAAATCCAATTACCGCCACTATCTTTCCTATTGAAGACCTCCACTGCAAGTATGTTACTGATGTTTTTCCTCTATGAAGACATCTATGATAACCAAATAGAAAAGTTACCTATCAGCATGTGTATAATTTGCAAATGTTCTCTCTAAATGAAATGAAATTTAAATGGAGCAATAAAAAAAAACCATTGTACTTGCAATTCTTTTCACAAAGAAGCCCAGAGATGTTGAACAAGAAGTTGACTTATAATAAGACCATTGTTCCTTCATTGACAAATTCCTAGAGTACAAAAACAAAAGAAATATCGAGTCAAAGCATACATATAACTTACATAGGCTTTGTCCAAATGAGTTGAAACTTAACCATGGAGCAACAGAAAAAAGTGGCAATATACCTGTGGCTCTCTTTGCTAAGAAGCCCAAAGATGCTGAAGAAGTTGAGTTTTAAAAAAATTATTGTTATCCACCCTCAAAGACTGTGGGAGTAAAAAAACAAAGGAAAACTCAGTATGCATATAGCTTGCATACATTTTGTCCAAATGAGATAAAATTTAACCATGGAGCAGTAAAAAAACAAGGCAACATATGTAATATTTCCACGCAATAAAAGTTAGTTGGTTAGTTTGAAAGTTAGTTAGTCAATTAATACGTTAGTAAGATTACTAACTAAAGACTAACTAAGGTAAAAACTAACTAGCATTAATAGCTAATAATTTTTATTCGATTAAAAATATATTTCAAAAAATCGAGAGTTGTAAATCCGAAATTTCTCTCGAATTGATAAGGACCATAGCCACCCTTCACGAAGTACAATGTGAATGGGACTTATGAGCCATATTAATCACTAGTATTAATGTGTATAGTTTGGATGGTCCAAAAATATTAGATATTAGGAAAAAAACTATTATATTTTAGATATTATCCTAAAAAGATAGAACAAAAAGTCATTTAAAAGAAAAGACAAGTGATGTTTTAGTTAGTTTTGGAGATTTTATAAAAAGAAAAATAAAGAAAAGTGACTGGCAAAATCGCGCGCACCGCGATCGCAGTCTACAAGCAGTAGACAACACTTTGAACAGGGAGAGGAAGAAGGAGTGATCCAAAAGCTTTCCAACCAAGTGATGGAGCCAATACAACCATCAGATTTATGATCTAAGCATCAGATCACTGAGTCTTCTAAGATCCCCTCCACTCTTGTTCTCAGCCTTATCCCCTCCTCTCTAATTTATTATAAATATGAAGCATGGGGAGGCCCAAGGGAGCATAACGAGACCCCGAAAGGCTGCAAGAGAGAGGGAGTATAACCCTCCAAGAGATTGAGAGAGAGAGAGAGAGAGAGAGAGAGAGAGAGAGAGAGAGAGAGAGAGAGAGAGAGAGAGAGAGAGAGAGAGAGAGAGAGAGAGAGAGAGAGAGAGAGAGAGAGAGAGAGAGAGAGAGAGAAGAGTTACCTTGAGAGGCTGCACAATTTCCCTCTATCTCGATCCTCGATTTAACCATCTTCTCTTATGCTCTCCCATCTCGAATCTATTCTGCCTTCTTAATCTCTTGAGTCTACTTGCGGATGATAGCCTCCAAGTGAAGAATGTCGTGTGCGGATTACAATCCTACAACCAGCAACTAAGCTTCGAGCAAAGGCATCACTGTCAATCCAATTGCGGTACTGGTCGTAAATAATGTATTTTCAAATTGATAGATGCTTGTTTCAATGCTCACAAGAGATACATTAGGATCTATACCTTGTGTGCTAGAATAGGTCAATGAAAAGGATAAATTGCATCTCAAATATTCAAAGATGAAGTTTGTGAAGTGCTTGTATCAAAGGGAGTTAAATTGCACCTAGTTGCTATGTGATGAATCCATGCATAGCATAAGCAACATATGGGACACTAAAGTATTGAGCATCGATGAGTCTTTGATTAATATTTACCGAGGATAATATTGTTTAAGGTTCTCAAATGCATATAGACAGTACATACATGGGAGAGATTATGTAAACTTTATATCGATGACATGTGACTCCTTGCCTTAGGAGAAAGGAAGATAAAGCCAAGTTAAAATGTTGCATAGTAGGGAAATGCTAAAAGATAATTGTCACTTAGAGAAGAGGCATAAATGCTCTTGCTAGATTGATTAATTTACATTGGAATGATAGAACTTACGTCATGTATAGTATTGGAACCTTTAGCATATGCCTTAGGCTAAAGGAGGGAATATTAAGTAAATTCTACTCTTTAGCCCCAAGGGGGAGAGCGAATATGCGATGGAATTATTGTCACATCTATTATTGTATTGTTTGGGAAAAATACAATTACTTTTGTTGGTTGATTGAACAACACCCTAAATTTTTTTCTTTCAATAAAGGGATTGTTGCATTGTGATTTGGATAAATATTCCAAGGCTTGTGTTGATGGCAAATGCATGGCAGGGGTTTGTAATGACAAGTTGCCATGGGAATAAAGGAATGTTTTTCTAGAAGATGATATTAGGACTGATTGCTTTGATTGTGCTTGAATTTTAATTGGATTAATTAAGGATGGATATTTTGCACGTATCGATTATCTCCAAGATCACACCGCGGATTATCCCGAGAGGGCACTGCTCAATTTATAGGCTGATGATTGAGTGGTGAAAAGGCCAACTACGAAAATGGCATCTTACTCCTAGACCGCTTGTGGGTCAGGTGGAGCTCTGGACACCCCTTGCTTGTCCAGAATGGAGTTGGAGATCCCTGTGAGCCCAACATCTGGGGCATTGGAAGATCCAATTCTAGATAAAGGATGGAAATTTTGGTGCCATGTGATTTGGACCAGGTACTTCTGTTGGAAAAAAGGGATACATAATTCTCCTGTATGGGCAGGAGACAAAGATTAACTTAAAGATAAGTTGGATAAAAGGATTGCTTGTTTTGTTTTTGTGTATGTGTTGTAAATTACGTGAACGAAGTTTGTGCCCTAAAAGGCTTAATTAATGAAGCTGATTTTAAATGTCGCACATAAATGTGGGACCTAATTAGAAAACTAAAGCTATCAATGGAAGCGGATGGACGGAATCCTTTGACGGGTCCGTCCTACGGCTGGGTGGTCCCAAAGAACTAGAAGGCTTCTCACAAGGATTTATCGTCGGATGACCTCTTGTTTCCTATTCTCTTTGAACCAAGTGTGACATGGGTCTGCTTCGACTTGGGTATCTCTATGTAAAGTAGGATGCCAAGGATTTGATGCTAGAATGCTGTTAGGAGACCTTGGCCACTAGGAGCCCAAAATTCGGGACGATCCTAGTGGGTTTGGCCGTGAACATTCCGTTGCAAGGCGGATTCCCGAAACCCCAGGCGACAAAACTCGAAACATTCCATGGGAGTTCCAGGAAATGACACTTAGATTCGTTTCTCGATAGACTGCTAAAAGCGTGCCTAGACAGCCAATGGACGGGCATGCTACAATTGGTATCAGAGTGAAACTTCATGATGATAAATGATTGATTAATGTTTGGTTTATAGACATAATCTAAACAGAAATAACCTGAGTGGTATGGCTTGATTCTCAAGCACCTTCTGCACCCACGAATGCTAATATACAAGAGAAGAAATGTCTTCTCAAGCAAATTAAGGCACATGAGTTTGATGGAGAAGGGTTAGACGTCACAGCAGAAGTGGAGATATGGATTGAGACGATGGATGACTATTTCTCTACTTCGGGAACTACCTCCATGAATCAAGCAATGATTGGAAAACTGAAGTTAGTTGGCCAGGCTCAGTTATGATGGAAGCAATGGTGCAAAGATCAAGGTATTTCTGAAGCCGCTGTTACATGGACTCAGTTGACATATGCTGTATGCGGACGATACTTTCTGCCAACCTACCAGACCTTGAAGATGAATGAATTCTTCAAGCTCAAGAAGCTAGAATTAACCCTGGAAGCTTACTACTCAAAGTTTGTAACCCTACTAAAATATGCACCACCTATGAATATTGCACAGTAAGTATCCAAGTTTTGCCACACTCCTCTGAACCACAGTCTTGAAGCAATGCGTCCAACAGACTTGAAAGATGCATTACTCCGAGCGAATCCAATCGTCCAAGAACTTAAATCAGGCAATTGTAGCAAAGATTACTCTGGAGATTAGGGTAAGAGATGCCATATGTGCAGGGAGATAGGCCACATCTGTAGGAGATGTCCCTACTATCAATGCTTCCATTGTAATGAGCTAGGACACATCCAAGCAGACTGCCCTGATCTAAGTCCAGAAGACATTGAGCCTCTAAGAAAACGAAGCTACATAGGCGCAATCTATGGATATACAGATGAATCAGATGAAGACGAAGATCTAGAGCCCACTATACCTTATTAGGAGGACTAAAAATCCTAGAAGCTTAATCGACATGTAACACGATTGAGAATAAATCCTACTCTTGTACCTATGGTTAAGTGGAATAATATGGATACACTACTTGAAACATTAAGAGTAGCGCAACGGATGCATGGTGGGTCTTAACCCACAGGCCCTAAGCCCCATTAGTACTTGTCTTCCCCAGTTTCTCTAGAGATGAGGACATCTCGATTTCTCTAAGGGGGGGAGGATGTAATATTTCCATGCAATAGAAGTTGGTTGGTTAGTTCGAAAGTTAGTTAGTCAATTAATAAGTTAGTAAGATTACTAACTAAAGACTAACTAAAGACTAACTAAGGTAAAAACTAACTAGCATTAATAGCTAATAATTTTTATTCAATTAAAAATATATTTCAAAAAATTGAGAGTCCTAAATCGGACATTTTTCTCAGATTGATAAGGACCGTAGCTACCCTTTACAAAAAGTACAATGTGAACGGGACTTATGAGCCATATTAATCACTAGTATTAATGTGTATAGTTTGGATGGTCCAAAAATATTAGATTTTAGGAAAAAAACTATTATATTTTAGATATTATCCTAAAAAGATAGAACTGAAAGTCATTTAAAAGAAAAAACAAGTGATGTTTTAGTTAGTTTTGGAGATTTCATAAAAAGAAAAATAAAGAAAAGTGATTGGCAAAATCGTGTGCGTCGCGATCGCAGTCTATAGGCAGCAGACAGCACTTTGAACAGGGAGAGGAAGAAGGAGTGATCCGAAAGCTTTCCAATCAAGTGACTTGGAGTTTTAACCCCCTTTTGGAGCCAATACAACCATCAGATTTATGATCTGAGCATCAAATCACTGAGTCTTCTAAGAGCCCCTTCACTCTTGTTCTCAGCCTTATCCCCTCCTCTCTAATTCATTATAAATATGAAGTATGGGGAGGCCCAAGGGAGCATTAGGAGACCCCGAAAGGATGCAAGAGAGAGGGAGTATATCCCTCCAAGATATTGTGAGAGAGAGCTTGAGAGAGAGAGAGAGAGAGAGAGAGAGAGAGAGAGAGAGAGAGAGAGAGAGAGAGAGAGAGAGAGAGAGAGAGAGAGAGAGAGAGAGAGAGAGAGAGAGAGAGAGAGAGAGAGAGAGAGAGAGAGAGAGTTACCCCAAGAGGCTGCACAATTTCCTTCTATCTCGATCCTCGATTTAACCATCTTCTCTTACGCTCTCCCATCTCGAGTCTATTCCACCTTCTTAGTCTCTTGAGTCTATTTGCGGACGATGGCCTCCAAGTGAAGAATGTCGCGTGCGGATGACAATCCTACAACCAACAACTAAGCTTTGGGTGAAGGCATCACTGTCAATCCAATTGGGATACCGGTCGTAAGTAATGTATTTTCAAATTGATAGATGCTTGTTTTAATGCTCACAAGAGATACATTAGGCTCCATACCTTGTGGTGCTAGAATAGGTCATTGAAAATGATAAATCACATCTCAAATATTCAAAGATGAAGTTTGTGAAGTGCTTGTATCAAAGGGAGTTAAATTGCACCTAGTTGCTATGTGATGAATCCATGCATATCATAAGCAACATATGGGACAGTAAAGTATCGAGCATCGATGAGTCTTTGATTAATATTTACCGAGGATAATATTGTTTAAGGTTCTCAAATGCATATAGACAGTACATACATGGGAGAGATTATGTAAACTTTACATTGATGACATGCGACTCCTTGCCTTAGGAGAAAGGAAGATAAAGCCAAGTTAAAATGTTGAATAGTAGGGAAATGCTTAAAGATAATTGTCACTTAGAGAAGAGGCATAAATGCTCTTGCTAGATTGATTAATTTACATTGGAATGATAGGACTTACGTCATGTATAGTATTGAAGCCTTTAGCATATTCTTAGGCTAAAGGAGAGAATATTAAGTAAATTCTACTCTTTGGCCGGAAAGCAAATATGCGATGGAATTATTGTCGTGTCTATTATTGTATTGTTTGGGAAAAATACAATTACTTTTGTTGGTTGATTGTACAACACCCTAAATGTTTTTCTTTCAATAAAGGGATTGTTGCATTGTGATTTGGATAAATATTCCAAGGCTTGTGTTGATGGCAAATGCATGGCAGGGGTCTGTAATGACAAGTTGCCATGGGAATAAATGAATGTTTTTCTAGAAGATGATATTAGGGCTGATTGCTTTGATTGTGCTTGAATTTTAATTGGATTAATTAAGGATGGATATTTTGCATGCGTGGATTATCTCCAAGATCACACCGCGGATTATCCCGAGAGGGCACTACTCGATTCATAGGCCGATGGTCGAGTGGTGAAAAGGCCAACTTCGGAAATGGCATCTCACTCCTAGACCGCTTGTGGGTCAGGTGGAGCTCTGGACAACCCTTGCCTGTCCAGAATGGAGTTGGAGATCCCTGTGAGCCCGACGTCTGGGGCGTTGGAAGATCCAATTCTAGATAAAGGATGGAAATTTTGGTGCCATGTGATTTGGATCAGGTACTTCTGTTGGACAAAAAGGGATACATAATTCTCCTGTATGGGCAGGAGACAAAGATTAACTTAAAGATAAGTTAAGGAACTTGTTTGATAAAAGGACTGCTTGTTTTGTTTCTGTATATATGTTGTAAATTACATGAATGAACTTTGTGTCCTAAAAGGATTAATTAATGAAGCTGATTTTAAATGTCACACATAAATGTAGTAGGACCTAATTAGAAAACTAAAGCTATCAAGGGAAACGAGTGGACAGAATCCCCTGACGGGTCCGTCCTATGGCTGGGTGGTCCTAGAGAACTGGGAGGCTTCTCACAAGAATTTATCGTCGGGTGACTTTAGATATTATTAAGTTAGAACCCAATTCATGCCGTTTTAGGGATCGGAATAGGACTATGCCCTATGACAGAGAGGTTGAGCGGTGCATCGCTCTTGTTTCTCATTCTCTTTGAACCAAGTGTGATATGGGTCTGCTTCGGTTTGGGTATCTCTGCGTAAAGTAGGATGCCTAGGATTCGACACTAGAATGCTGTTAGGAGACCTTGGCCACAAGGAGTCTAAATTTCAGGTCGATCCTAGTGGGTTCGGCCATGAACGTTGCATTGCGAGGCGGATTTGGAAAACTCTAAGCAATAAAACTCGAAACATTCCATGGGAGTGCCGGGCAATGACGCTTAGATTCGTTTCTCAATAGACAGCTAAAAGCGTGCCTAGACAGCTGATGGGCGGGCATGTTACAATATACCTGTAACTTTGTTTACAAAGAAACCGTAAGATGTTGAAGAAGAAGTTGAGTGTTTAAAAGACCATTGTTCTTGACTGTAAGAGACTCCTAGAGTACCAAAACAAAATAAATTACATATCAGAGAATGCACATAACTTGCATAGGTTTTGTCCAAACGAGATAAAACTTTACCATAGAATATCCATGGAAGAGAAGAATATACTTGTAAAGTTTTGTGAAGAAAATCTTAGGGCTTTGGTAGAAGAAGCTTTGCTCTCATAAAACGTGTGAAAATCACTCTATGTTTGTGCAAAGGAAATGAAATTTCACAGGGTTACAGATAGGGCAAGCAACAATAAGGCTGTAAGATTTCATCAAGAAAGAAGAAGCGGGAAAAGAGATATGATAAATTTGAGTTCCGCCTAAGAAAGATGGGAAAATAAAAAGCGAAGAAATGAAAAATCAAACATTAAAAAAAAAGAAAATGAAAATTTGAGTCACAAACTTCCAAGAAGTGTCAACATTGTATTCCCCATATTTCCCTTATTTTATTGCTGAGAGAAGATTTGGGCCAAGATATGGCTAGAAGATTCATGTTACATGAATTAGGAATCCCAACTCTCTCATTGGTTAGGCCTATATTTCTTTATTCACTCCTTAAGGGGCAAAAAAGAGAGTCCATATTTCTCCTAATGCATGCTAGGAGTTTTCATATACATAAGAAATTTAGATTCATCTTCAAATGCTTCTAAAGACATGTCCTTTATGGCAACCCTATACATGATTTGTATAACACTAATAATTCTACACTTCACATTGTCACCATAAGTTCAACATGCTTTTCAATATGCTTTACATTTTCACTAGCCATAAAGCTTTTGCGTTGAACTGCTAACTTATGCAAATTGGAGGCATTATGGATAGCCAATGCTTGCTTTTGAATGGTAGTACTCCCTTTTCCTCCAAAAGGATTTGGCATGTTCAATGAAGTGCAAATTGAGCACTTCACTCTCTCTTTTCGCTCTTCATCCAAGATTGAATATGACCAAGGATAGAGAAGCTTCCATGAGGATACATAGCTACGAACATATACTCTCTTTTTCCCATTGAGAATACCATCTACACTTTCATTCTCTACACATTGTGCATTTGGAAAAGTAATCTTGATCTGCTCAAGCAATCTTTGATGCTTATCCTTTTTAGGCCTTCCCATCCTAAAATGACATATTAACAACACTTTAAAACTAACATGCATACAATAAAAATTATATGTAAATAAACAACCTAAACAAATGCAACAATTGATATGCATATACATCCACCCCCTTCTTTACATTTTGATAAATTTAATAGTGTGGATGAAATTGTAGAAAAGAGAGCATAACAATAACTCACATGCATCTTCTTTAGTCTAGGTTCTATAAGCAAGCCCTTTTTCCCATTGTCCTTCTATCTTCCTAGCTTCCTTGCCACCGCTCGTCTACATTTACAAATTGCACGGGTGAGAGCCCGGCGCACCTTAAATTAAATCATGATGCACTTGCACTCTTTTACAAAAGTATTGACTTGTGCTTTTCCTTGTGTGCCTTTTTTCTTTATTTGGAACTTTTCTGCGCTTCTTGTGTTTCTAGATTTTTCTTGGCGCGCCTTTGTCTTCTGTTTCACTTTGCCTTGGCCTTTTTCTTCTGCTTCAGCTTTTCCAGATTTTCCACCTTGTTCGTCTGAAGGTTAACATTACCCCCCTCCTAGAATTGAAAAACATGAAGCTAGTTGGTAACATGATCTCAAAAAATCTGGCATTCACCAACCCAAAGAACATGATACAACCAAAAAATAAACATGAAACTTTGGAAAGTTCAACACTTTGAAGCTAACAAACTGCTTACATGATCTCACAAAATCAAGCCTTCTAGAAACATTTAGATTGAACCCAAATGATCACACAAAAATTAGCACAAACACTGAGTAATCACACCAAAAACCTAAAAAGTGACATGAAACTAGTTAATCTACACATCTAAACACACATTTAAATGATCAGAAAAAAATTAACACAACCACCTCATAATCACATCAACACCTGACATTTGAATTAGTGATAGGAAACTGGTTAGTCTATGCATTTAAACACAGCTCAAATGATTAGAGACTAACTGAAACAAAAAATTTAATTGCGAAGCCAGTTTGACTTATTTAACTTAGTTAGAATCAGAAAAATTACAAGCCATAAAATTTGAGATTGAAATAAGCTGATTCCAAACATCCTTGAATATAGAGTAGATTGAGCCTTGAGGTGAAATAAGCTGAGTTGAGACATACCTGAGTGGAAAATAGATAGCTTAGTGATGAGGTACAAGTCCTGTCGTACATTGATGTAGATGTAAATGATCGGGGCATGTAGGATCGACCTTCTGGTCGTTGGTGCATTTGAATAACATACAAGCTATGGCAACAGAGTCCGCAAACACACAAGACACACAATGGCAGTTTGTAGACACACAAGAGAGGTGAGCACCGAGGCTATACACCAAGAATGAAGTTGATCAGGTGTTGCAAGTGCCACTTGTGAGCCTCGAGGCTCAACGTCAACTACTCAAGGGATTCGAGGAGGGAGAGAGGTGCTCAATGGCGGATGTTGCAGGCACCTGAATTGCAGCTAAAAACATTAGACTGGCCCTCAGCAGTAGTGAGTGTGAGCCTCCAAGGCGGTTGGGTGCTCGATGGCGAATGCTTCCTGTAATTGTCAACACATAGATGAAAACCTCGTCTGACCTGCTCTCTCTCTCTCTCTCTCTGTGGCTGCAGCTGAGTCTTTCGCAATGCGCATAACTAGTGCTTTCTCCTACGAATTCATCCCTTAATAAGATCCTATACTAATGCTATACCAGTGTCTGCTCGACGCCCGTAATCTAGTCTGGGTGAATCGTGAGGTATCAGTGTCAGCCACATCACTTGACACTCAGCGACTCGCTTGCCTCTCCTGCATCTCAAAGCCTGCACAGTGCATGGCAGAAGCCAACGAATCAATGGATGATGAAAAGGCGAGCTGCTCTAAGTTGCGAGAGAGAGAGAGAGAGGGACTCATGGACTCAGGAGCCTTGTAACTTTGTGAGTCTCCAAGCCGCCCCAGGGGGCCAAGTGTCGAAGTGAGTTGAGAGAGAGAGAGAGAGACACTACAATAGAAACGAGGCATAGACGCGCATGTTAGACGCGCAAAGTCGGGCGCATCTATCACAGTGTCTATAAGTGCGTGTAAACGTGCGTGTAAATAGACGCGAATTTTGCGTCTATATATCCGCGTAAATAGACGCTAATATAGACGCGCTAGCAGACACACAATTATTTAACCACCTAAAATTGGCAATTCACATAATTAAAAAACTAAAGTTAATAATTATTTAACCACCTGAAATTGATTCTTGAGCACACACATGTGCGCATGATAAAAACCATAGGATTAAGAATACACATTGAATCATTGAATTAAAAAAATAGAGTTAATAATTACTTTTTCATTGCTCTCTAATGAATGGCAGTTCCTCCAGCTGTTGACAAGCCTGATATAAGTAATTAGCGGCAAGCGACAGAAACCTTACAATTAGTAGCAAGCATTGCAATATGTATCTCGTAATTTCTCTACGTACTTGAAGATGATAAAAGATACTTCCTTTTTATTATGGAAAATTCAATTTAGCTTTAAACTTGACTATTGATTCTTGAGTATGCACGTGTGCACATGATAAAAACCATAGAATTAGGAATACACGTTGAATCAATAAGCAAATTAAATATGTTACAGTGAATGATCCATCTCATCTTCAATGAGATCAGCCCTTGCTAAACTATCTACTTCTAGGTCTATGTTACTAAGAGGTAACGAAACAAATAAGTCTATCTCACTATTAGATGTGTTGCTATATTGCTCAATAACTTCATCAATATCATCGACAATCACACTATTGTCTTCTTCTACGTTTCCTTTAACATCCTTGCGAGGTTCATCTTATACTATATCACGCATATCATCCATTATGGTGTCATCATGCACATCATCATTAATTGTTGGATTGTCATCTGCTATCTCCATGTCGGTAATATTACCATATATTGGTTTTGAACGATTAGATATAGGGATGACATATCACCATCGGTTATTGTTTACCATTGGATGATACACAACCTGTATTTGAAAAACAAAAGCAAAAAACTTAAGTACTTATTATATTGTGTATATGTATCACATGTATACATATAGAAAAATTAGCCTTTGCATATATACCTGCTCGCATTGTTGAGGTAGTACTAATGTGTTATTCTTGTTTTGGTGAAATTTTGTAGAGTCAATGATTACAAAACCACTTGGATGACGTCTGATTGTGCAATGCTCACCATTTGTTACCACTTCTTTAAACCACTTCACATCTAGTACATATATAAATATAATGTTACGTAAATCCTCGGGCCTTACATTAACTGAATCACGAGCCCCTATCAAGTGATCCTATAATGTAGATACAACATTTTTGAATATGTGCATGGGGTCCAACAGGTGATTGATCTTGAGTTCAGTCCAGTACAGAAGACAAAAAAATATAGAGAACCTAACAAACAAACAATATATTATGTAAACAATTCATCATGCTAAATACTTTAAAGTCAATCGAGAGAAATGCACTTCTTACCGACTCATGCCGAGTGGAGGGTGGCTGTCGGCATTAATCCATCTCTCCTTCCAATCTCAAATGGTTAGAGATTGTGGAGTCATTCCATTAGTAGGGAGAACATATTTGGGATGGTCAATAGAAAGAAATCGATGATGATTGTCGTAGATAACCTTCTTTAAACGTGCCGGCCTTGAGGAAACTAGAGAGGAACCACAAATAGGACATGCATGATATCCTGACGTGGTTAAACCTGAAAAAACAAGTGAATTAATAAAATGCAATTGATTCAAGTCTTGAATTTCAAATATAGAGTTATATACATATACCTGAACACTCTCCGTATCCTGGAAAGTCGTGCATGGTCCACAACAACATGGCCTTCAATGTGAAATCTCTAGAGGATGCAGATGCACTTGTATCTTGCACCTCAATACCTTCCCATAACATTTCTAACTCTTCAATCGAAGGCTCTAAGTAAATGTCCATGTTTTTTACCTTGTGCTTTCCAGGAATCAGAAGGGACAACATTACATGTCCCTTTTTAATTGCCATGGATGGAGGAATATTATAGTTCACTAATACCACTGGCCATACACTGTATGATATGCTTTTGATGCCAAATGGATTAATTCCATCCATACCTAAACCAAATCTCAAATTTCTTGGCTCTTCTTTGAAAACGGGCCACAAATTATCTATATGTTGCCATGCCGGTGTGTCTGCAGGGATCCTCCATTTTCCATCACTTGAATGATGACTAGCATGCCATGACATGAGCTTTCCAATAGACTTACACTTGAACATAAGTTTTATATGTGGAACAATCAAAAAATGTCGCAAAACCTTATGAGTCACATCCATTGACTTCATCTCCACTTCGTATCTTGATTCGCCACAAACAGGACACTCTCATGCGAACTCATGAATCCCACGAAATAAGACACAATCATTGACACATGCATGAATCTTGGCATAATCGAGGCCTCCCAGAGATGTCAAGTAATGTCTTGCTTGCTCTCTCTTAGTTGGCAATTTGTTTCCTTTTGGAAGCATTTGTGATAATAACCTACATATATTTTTAAAAGTGAGTTAAAAAATCACCAACATATATTTCTGTCTGATTTCAAAATAGAACAATTAATATTATGATTCATAAGCCAAACTGAATTGATACCTACTTCAATAACGCATCCAAACTGACGTTACTCCATCCATAAATTGTTTGCAAGTTAAGTATCTCGAGGGACGCATGAAGAATGGAGTATGTACAACCTTCATACAACGGAGTAGATGATGCTACATATAGTGGATCATCTGGCTTCATAGAGTGACCTTCTTCCTGAACCGGTTGTGAAAATAGATGGTGTACCATGTTGTCCAAAATCTCATCCTCTACGACTTGATGGGGCATTTCATGAGGGCTACTATCATGGTCGCCAGTCTCTACTCTTCTTGAAGACTCTGCCTCCTTGTGTTGATGTTTTGCAACCTCTCGACGCCCGGGAGGGAGCATCTGAGGATGTGACACCGCATCCTGCTCAACCACAAAAGGGAGTTTCATGTACGTTGATATATAATTCCCGTAACATAGACATGCAATCTTAATGGTAAAAAAAAACAATGAATACCGGTGATTTTTCTCCGTCGTATTCTCCATACAAGCTGAGGTGTGACATTGCAATTCGACATGCTTGAAAAATACACCCTCGACAACGATCACACATGCATTTAATTTTTCGTCCTAGCCATGCATCTCAATTATGAAGACGCAATGTTTCATCCTCACTTGAGGATGTGCTCATTGACTCATCAGCTTGCACCGCACTAGGTGATGACGACGTCGACATGATTAAACCTAATTCATGAGAATATCAAAATATTTGTCATTCATATGTTTACATAAGATCTTAATTTTAAATACACAAAAATCATCATAAATACATTAAAACTTATGATAAGAATACACTATCAAAACTTATCTTAAAAACAAAAAATTATGATAAAGCCTAAATGCGCGTCTATATCCGCGTTTACCTACGGGTCTATATTGGTGTCTATTTCTGCGTCTATGTTCGCGTCTATACTCGTGTCTACCTGAACAATAGACGCGCATATACATGCAAAAATGGATGCACACGTCAAAATTCAAACCATACTTAAATCATTTCTTTTCAAACTGCGCCTTTCCTTTCCTGCGTTTTTTGCGGTTCTAAAGCTTGAGTTTAGCCGACATGCAGTCTCTTCATGCCTCACCTAGTCTCTTCTTGCCTCACCTCCTCATCACTCACCTCTTCTTTCATTTCAAACACACAAGAAGGAAAAAAGGAAAGCCAAGGAGAGGAAGAAAGAGAGAACAAGAGAGAGGAGAACAAGAAGAAGCAGCAAGCAAGCAAGCAAGCATCAAGGGAGGGTAACTTACCAAGGAGAGGAAGAAGGAGAAGGAAGAAGCGCCACCACCCGCCACACCAAACACCCAAGGTGAGTCTCTCTCTCTCTCTCTCTCTCTCTCTCTCTCTCTCTCTCTCTGTTTCTCTCTTCCTCTCTCTGCTCTGTCTTTTGTGTATTTAGGATTTGTGATTCCATTATGTATTGCATTTTGTAAATCATCAATGGCGATCGTCGGCCTAAAATCAGCCGACCGAGCACGTCTAATAGCGCGTCTACATTTCAGTGTAGACGCAGATATAGACGTGAAAAATGTTTCCTCTCATAGCGTCTGAGGGCGCGTCTTAGAGGGTATGTGCTGGCACGTGTGCTCTGTAGTGTACACGTGATGACACACACGCTGGACAGAAGGTTGACCTGCAGTCTACACGCGATTATACACACGCATTGACCTGGAATGTGCATCTGACAGTGTGTCTATGCTGCATCTTAGATGCGAAGATAGATGTGTTGGACAGAAGGTTCACTCTGGAGCGCGTCTGAGGGCGCGTCTAACCTGCAATTTAGACGTGGGGATACACGCGCCAGGTCTCCCAGTTCTGATAGTAAACAATATATTTTTGCAATGATGAATGTGACCAATCCCATGTTTGTGTTTATCAGTTTTCTTGTTTATGAGAAGCATTAGCACTTAAGTTTTATGCTCAATGTCTAAAGAAAGCTCTTTGAAAATGTAGGTAATATATGATTTTTTGTATGCAAATAAATTTATCTTTTTCCTGTGTTTTTTTTGCAGATGTCGTATCCTGGTTCATCTAGCAATGACCCGGATTTGGATCGCATGAATGATACATTGGCCTCCTTTGGCAGGGGGGTCAATGCATTTTTTGGAAGTTTTCCTAGTAGGGAAGACTTCATGGGAGAGATGACCAGACACCTTGGCCGCTCTCCCACAGCGGACGAGGTGTTCAATGTCATGTCTGGGACGTCTCTGACGTTTTGCCTGGCACTACTTCCCAGACTCCACATGCTTGTACTCCATATGCAGGTACTCCACGTGCTCCACGTGCATCGGTTGAAGCACAAGCATCTGCAGAAGCACGTGCATCTGCAGAAGCTCGTGCGTCCAGCGAGGCAGAGGGTAGTCGACAGAGAGGGAGGAGGGAGAGTCAAGGGGGAGGTCGAGGCTTGTGTGGGGGTTGCCTAGGAGGTGGCGAGCGATCACCCTCACCAGTAGATCACGTAGAGGAGGTTGTATGCCAGTACTATAGAGTTACAGATGCTGGTGGCATCTTTCATGATGATGAGGGAAGGGATGTAATGGCGTACATGAGGAGCGTCGTGCATGCGACATATAAAGATTGTTTCATTGCCTTCAAAAATCAGAAAAGCGGCTTGTGGCAGGAGGTGTTGAGGGTAGTCCATAGGAGGTACCCAAATCCTAAGGGTCAGCGATTCTCGGATGATTGGGGACACACAAAAGTGAGGGATATGCTTCACAACAAAAGACGCCACCTCATGACACGGGCCAGGGACTCACTGCGGAGGTTGGAGGAGGGGCGTAGCCTATAGCCAACCACCTATGTGCCACCGCATAGAGTGGAAAAAAGCCAAGAAGAAAGCAGCAGAGAAAGTGAAGAGTTGCCAGCACGCAGAGGCGCGACGGATCCAAATGGAAACAATGGGATCGTCGCATTACGGATCGGGCGGTAGAGAGTCATGGGAGGCTGAGTTTGTAAGTATATATTGATTTCTAGTTTTTTTTAATTTATATTTCTTTCAATTCTTTATATATTTTATTCTAATATATTGTGACTCATAATTGTTTGTATATATCTAAATGTTTTGCAGACTACCATCGTTGGTAGGACACCTACTCCTAGAGAGGTAGGTTACCATCGAGGCCATAACCGCGCAGCGACATGGCTTCACTTCTATGAGGAGGGTCTCATCACTGAGGACCAATACAACCGGGCCATGAGGATTCGACAGCCAGAGGAGGTATGTTTTTCTTACTTTCCTATTAAAAGTATAGCTAATTATAACTTTTTCTCCACCTTGTCTATGTAAGCAACCCTGATCTTTTGTGTGTGTAGGCGAACTCGGATGTGAAGCATAGCGAGGAGGGGGATAGAGATGCTAGTAGCCATGGTGGTATTAGCAAAGATGTTTCCTCTTCAGATTCGTAGAGGAGCACCATACCTCCTCATGAGGCCTTATTTTCTTGTGTATGTATGATATCTCTTTGAGCCTACTGCTTGCGGCCACGCTTTAGGTCGCAAGCACTTAAACTTCCCTTGTAAATGCTTTTGATATATAATGAATACATGGACTTTTATTTTCAATTCTCGTGCCCGTAAGATACATTGTCTTTTTTCCAAATGCACAATCTGATGTATGGGATTCTGTTTTGCGCATCTATCCGCGCGTCTAAATTGCAGATAATTCGCGTTTATACGCGCGTCTATAGTGCAAACTACACGCGCTTATACACGCGCTTCATAATTCAAATTTTAAAAAGAAATTAAATATCTTTTTTTTAAAAAAGGACATTTTTTGTTTTTCGTTCGCGTCTACCAGTGCTTGTAAAAGCGCATCTACCAGCGTGTCTATATACGTGTGTATATGTGTGTCTATTTGTGCGTGTAAATTCATTGATACATGCGATTATAGACGCGAAATGGTAGACGCGCAAATAGATGGCCGGATAGATGCGCCAATAAGAATTTCTCTATATTCAAAAATCGCGTCTAAATGTGCGTTTATGAGGCCTTTTTGTTGTAGTGAGAGAGAGAAGGACTCGTAGACTACAGTCTCGCTGCTCAAGACTACAAAGTCGATGGACCTTGGTTCTGATTGAGTACTCAAGCTTCAAGAGGCTACCAGTCTACCGCCCTAGCCTCTAGGGTTTGCGAATATCAACTTCGCTCGATGCTGCTCACGACTCAAGTCTCATCGCTCAATTTGGAGAGAGAGAGAGAGAGAGAGAGAGAGAGAGAGAGAGAGAGAGAGAGAGAAGAAGAAGAAGAAGAAGAAGAAGAAGAAGAAGAAGAAGAAGAAGAAGAAGAAGAAGAAGAAGAAGAAGAAAATAAGTTGAAAAATGTGAAAGAGGATCTCCGAAAATATTTTTGGTAGATAGGAGTCGGGACAGTCAAAATTTTAAGATGTGAGTTATTATTGTACATATAGAGTACAGTCATTGTACAACAATTACAAGAATATCTATAGACTATAATTATTAATCAATGAAGATTTTTAGTCTTCAAAATTATTATTATTATTATTATTAAATTTTAAAATTTTATTTGAAGAGTTTCATCGAAATGCACCCTTCTTTTTAAAAGTGTAATTTTTTTACATTTCTATTTGAAGGTTGATTCTATTTTTTAACTTTCTTTTGAAAGTTCATAAAAGTTTCACACTTCAATTGTTGAAGGTCATTCTCATGAAAAGTGTAAAGAAGGATTAATCTAACAATGGAAATGAACAAGAAATAAAAAATACTCTAAGCTACAAATGACAAGAAATGAACTAAATTGAGATTCTAGCAAGGCCATGCCATGGAACAACTTCCATTACCATAGCACAGTGTAGCCATGGATTCTCATCCAAGTACAAGAAAAATGTGAGAGACATAAAGGATGAAATTTTTGATAATGCCAATGAATGATGCTACATTAGCACTTCTTGTCCTTTTATACTAAAACCTAAGTCCTCTTTTCTAGGCTCAAGTATTTACAAAGTTTTCTACTTGGAATAGGCTTTAACTCTCATGTTGATAATTTGCTTCATTACAAATCATCCCCTCCTAGAGATGTTTTGTCCTCACAACTGAAGATAATGAAGTAGTATGCAAGTCGTTAATGAAGCAAATTATGTCGATGAATACCCATAAGCATGTGGAAGCACTTTGTGTGAAGAAACATTATAATGAACCTGAAACAGTGAATTGACTGCTTGCTGTCCAAACAGGGCTGCATCAGTAGATTTACCATAACTTTTGACTGGAGTGTCCAAATTCAGTGTTTGAAAAGTAGAAATGAAGTGCACACCTTGAGGCATCATCCCATACCATCAAGATCACTTTTTGATGTCGTTAAGGCAATTTAATCAATAACGGTATTTTAAAATAACAAGCTGTCCCTGCATAGATTATGATCATTCATCTTGCAAAAGCCATGGAAAAACGTCCAAATAGGAAGAGGGTTACCAAGTGGACTCTTCCATAGGTATCCCCTTCCATTTGATCAGAAATTCAGTGAGAATTTGGTTCCTAAGAACGTTTTCACGAGTCCCAATAATCTTTTCAAGTTCATAGATAATCAGTCCATCTTCATCAAGTGGTGGAAGCTCTTCAAGATCTTGTACATCTTGCCCAATATACTTCTTCAATTGTGATACATGAAAAACATCATGTATGTGAGTAGATGAGGGTAATTGGAGCTTATATGCAAGCTCTCCAATCTTTTCCACAATCCAATATGGGCCATAAAATCTGTGAGCTAACTTGTTATTTCCACCCTTAAGAGATGCATAATGATTCTTGGGCACCTTCAAGAAGACCCAATCTCCAACATCAAACTCCATGTGCCTCCGCCTATTATCAGCATAGGACTTCATGACATCTTGTGCCTTTCGTATGTTTTCTTTACATTGCTTCATAAGCATCTCCATTCTTTCTAACTCATCCTTTGCTTGTGGATTCATGTCTTCATGAAACATGGCTGAAGGAATTTGAACCTTATATCCATAAAGTGCTTCAAAAGGGGCCATCCCAATGCTCATATGATATGTGTTATTGTAGCAAAATTCAGCAAGATGCAACCAATCATCCCAAGATGATTGTGTGTCATGACAAAAATGCCACTTCCACCCACCCATCGATTAACCCTTTCGGTTTGACCATCAGTTTGACGGTGGTAAGCCGTACTAGGGGTAAGAGTAGTGCCCATGGAAGTAAATAAACCCTTCCAAAAATTTCCCATGAATCTAGTGTCTCTATCTGACACTATCCTCAAAGGCATACCATGTAACTTGAACACTCCTTCCATGAATTGACCGCTACTTGCTTTGCTGAAAATTGTGTCTTGGTTGGAATAAAATGGGCTGATTTGGTAAGTCTATCCACCACTAAAAAAATGCTATTCTAACCATGCCTTGTGGTAGGAAGGCTCGTAATGAAGTCCATTGAAATGTCGGTCCATTTTCCTTGTGGGATAGGTAAAGGTTGAAGGAGAGGACTGGTAATAAAGAAGAATCTTTATCTTGTTGGCATTCCAAGCAATGAGAAACATACTCCTTCACATCCCGCCATAAGCCTTTCCAATAGAAACTCTTGTGCACTTTGTCAAAAGTCTTAAAGAGACCAAGATGGCCAGCCAAGGGCAAAGAATGCATCTCTTGAAGGACTTTTAGCTTAAAACTGCTTTGAGGGATCAAATAGACCTTTCCTTTGTACCATAAAAGTCCATTATGCCATTTGAAGTTTGGATATTCTTCATTTACCCCTTGCTGTAATTTCTGCATTATTGTGGCAGCATGCTCCTCCATCATGTATTCCTCTTGTATATCATTTATCCAATCTTTATATATAGTGGAGACAGTAGATACGTTACATGCCCACATCCTAGAAAGTGCGTTTGCCACTACATTGTCTTTTCCAGCTGTATATGCTATTTCAAAATCATATGATTGAAGAGTTGCTAACCACCTTCTTTGCTTAGGAGACAAGTTAGGCTACGAGAGGAAGTACTTCAACACCCTATGGTCACTTTTCACTTTAAAGTGACTTCCATAGAGATAATGATGCCATTTTTTGACTGCATGTAGTATAGCTAGCATCTCTTGCTCATAAACATGCATTTGTCTCTCTTTTTCATCAAATTTTCTGCTCTCATATGCAATGACACCATGTTCTTGGGTTAAAACAACCCCCAATCCTCTCCCATTAGCATCCGCATAGATCATAAAGACCTTAGAAAAGTCAGGACAAACCAATATGGGTGTTGAAATAAGGAGTTACTTCAGCTCATTGAAGCTTTTGTCGACTATTTCGTCCCAAAAGAAAGCTTATTTCTTTAACCAATCCGTTAATGGTGCAGCCACATGAGCATAATTCTTGATAAATCTTCGGTGGAAAGAAGATAAACCAAGAAAACCCCTCAATGAAGTGGTATTTGTTGGAGTAGGCCAATCTTTCACACATTGGATCTTTTTCAAGTAAACCTTGATGCCATTTTCTCCAACAATATGTCCCAAGTATTCTACTTCTTTGGCCATGAATGTACATTTGGTTGCTTTAGCAAACAACTTGTGACTCCTCAATATATCTAACATGTTGTAAATGCTCTTCTTTGTCCTTGCTATATATCAATATATCATCAAAGAACACCAAAATTGTCTTGAACAAAAGTGGCTAAAGTATCTTGTTCATTAAAGCTTGGAATGTGGCTGGAGCATTTGAAAGACGAAAGGGCATAACCATAAAATGATACAATTCCCTCTTGGTCTCCTAAATGTAGTCTTGTATTCATCCCCTTCCTTCATGCGTATTTGATGGTATCCCAATTGCAAATAAATCTTTGAAAAGACCTTGGCATCCTTCAACCCATCCAAAAAATCATCAATCCTTGGTATTGGATACCTATTTTTGATGGAGGCCTTGTTCAAATCCTGATAATCTATGCACATGTGGAATGAACCATCCTTCTTCTTAACTAGAAGAATGGGAGAAGCAAAGGAAGATTGACTTGGTTGTATAAGACCCATTTCAAGTAGCTCCTTTACTTGGTGCTCAACTTCTTCTCTTTCCATTTGAAAGGCGATGGAGGTTTATTGATAAGCTTGGTATTTGGAAGCAAGTCGATAGGGTGATCCATTTCATGCTTGGAAGCAAGTCGATAGGGTGATCCATTTCATGCTTGGAGGAAGAGAGGTAGGTGGCTGAAATAAATCATCATACTCTTCCAACAATTTACAAAAACAAGGATCCATATCTTTTGAAGGAGTAGAGGGTTGATTAGTGTCAGAGAGAGAACCAGGGAGAGAGAAAGAGGAGAGAGAAGACTACAGAAGAGAGAGAAAGACTGCAGGAAGAGAGAGAATAAGAGTGACGAGAAGAGAGAAAGACTAGATTTAGAGAGAAAAAGACAAGAAAGAAGGGGAAGCCATAGAAGCTGTGAGCAAGAAGGGAGAGAAAGACTGTAATTGTATTAATGTGTCAAAAAGATGTGAAAAATTACATCTTCTCTCCTTTTATACCAATGTCAGTGTGACATAGCATAATATCAATATTATTAACACTTATTTGTTATTCCCAGCTTCTTACAATCCATCCCTTCCCAAAAGTTTTTCTCCTAAAAAACAAACCTAGAAACAACTAGAAAGAAAATGGATAGAACAGAGTACTACTCTGTTTTACAGCTTTACAAATGGGAAATGTATGAAAAATGACCACTACAAGAGCTGAATTTGAAGAACGGAAGTAAGCCCATATACATGATTTGAAATACTTCAGAAGCAAATGGAGCCATAAAGTCTTCAACAAATAATCCCAGAACAAAGTAGACAGCTTGCTGAGTAAACAGTCCCTGCTGGACCAAATCTGCCATAACTTTTGATAGAAGTGTCCAAATGAGATGTACCATATATCAAAACGAAGCTCTTGAAGAGTACTTTAAGCCCATATAGATAGCTTAATTCTGAAAATTAGGTACGATAAAAACTGTTGTAAAACAGCGTGCTGTCCTGAACCAGTCTGCATCATTACTAGCTCCATAAGCAATAGGCTTCAGCCACCAATGTCTCCCTCAAGTATGGATACTCATCCAATATAGAATCAGGTCTCCAAGAAGCCTCTTCAGATGGTAAACCTCTCCATTTGATCAAATATTCCACAATAGAACGTGATCGACGCTTCTTTTCACGCTGACCTATAACAGCCTTTGGAATGTACTGAACAAGACCATCTTTATCAATAGGCGGCAGCTCATCAACTATATCCACTGGATCACCATAGTAGGGCTTGAGCTGACTAACATGGAAGACGTTATGAATCTTTGTAGAAGAGGGAAGCTCTAGTTTGTATGCCAAATCTCCAATTCGCTTAAGGATCCTGTAAGGGCCATAAAACCTATGGGCAAGCTTATTACTGGATCCATCTTTTAACGTAGAGTACTTGGATTTGGGCACCTTTAACAAAACCAGCTCTCCTTCTTGGAACTCTAAAGGCCTCCTCTTCTCATCAGCATACATCTTCATTTGATCTTGAGCCTTCCTTAGATTCACCTTGCATTGCTGAAGAAGGGTCTGCATTCTTTCCAACTCCTCCTTCCCATGAGGATTGATCTTTTCATTAAAGATGACTGTGGGTAAGGGCACCTTGTAACCATACAAAGCCTCAAAGGGTGAAACTCCTATGCTCGCATGAGTGGAATTGTTGTAAGCAAACTCAGCCAGGTGTAACCAAGAATCCCATGAGGTTTGGACATCATAGCAAAAATGGCAAAGATAAGTCTCCAACCATTTATTAACTCTCTCTATCTGTCCATCAGTTTGGGGATGATAAGCCGTTGATGGAGCCAACTTAGTGCCCATAGATGTAAATACCGCTTGCCAGAAGTTACTCATAAACTTTGAGTCCCTATCATGGACAACCACCTGCGGTAATCCATGTAGTCTAAAAATATGCTCCATAAACTGGTTGGCCACTTGAGAAGCAGTAAACTAAATTTTTGTTGGGATAAAATGAGCTGCTTTGGTGAGTTTGTCAACCACCACATAAATACTATTCCACCCCTTCTTAGTAGGAGGTAAGCCAGTGATAAAGTCCATAGTAATATGAGTCCATTTACCAGTAGGGATAGGCAATGGCTGTAACAAACCTCCTGGCTTATGGGTGCTATCCTTATTTTGCTGACAAGGCATACACTTCATAACGAAGTCCTTGACATCTTTCTACAATCCTTTCCAATAAAAGCTTTTGCTGATCCTGTCATAAGTCTTGAAAACTCCCAAATGTCCAGCTAAAAGCAATGTAACTCCTCCGTAATTTTCCGCTTAAAAGAAGAAGTAGAGGGAATAACAATCTTGCCTTTCCACCAAATAAGACCATTTTTAAGTTGTTAATGCGAGTTTTTTTCCATAAGACCTTGCTGTAATTTCTGAAAGATTTGGCTGAATTCCTAATCTAAAAGATAGGCCTCATGTAGTTCTTCAATCCAATCATTATCTAATTCTGTCATGGCTGACACTTTGCAGGCCCACATACGAGAAAGAGAATCAGCCACTATGTTATCTTTGCCCCTTGTATGAGTGATGTCAAAATCATAATTCTGTAATGTAGCTACCCAACAACGTTGCTTTGGAGTGAGATTTGACTGAGTAATGATCACTATGTACTCTGAATCGGCTGCCATATAAGTAATGGTGCCACTTCTTGATTGCATGCAGGATAGCCAACATCTCCTGGTCATAAACATTCATGGCCATCTCCTTATCTGTAAGCTTACGGCTCTCAAATGCAATTACTCCATGCTCCTAAAGCAAAACAGCCCCAATGCCACGGCCACTAGCATCACACTGTATAGTAAACTCTTTGGAGAAATCTGGGCATACTAAGATAGGAGCAGAAGTAAGGAGTTCCTTTAACTGGTTGAAGTTGCTATCTGCAAGAGCATCCCAAAAGAAAGCCTCCTTCTTCAATCTATCAGTCAAAGGAGCTGCAATTGCTGCATAATGCTTTATAAATCGGCGATAGAATGAAGATAGACCAAGGAATCCTCTAAGAGAAGTAGTAGTAGTAGGCGTTGGCCAATCTCTTATGCACTGCACCTTCTTGGGATCAGCCTGTATTCCTTTTTCACTAACTATATGTCCCAAGTATTCCACTTCAGTCTGCATGAAAGAGCACTTCTTCTACTTAGCAAAAAGGCTATAATGTCTCAACACATCAAAAACCCTCCTCATATGTGCCAAGTGATCCTGTAAAGTCTTGCTATAGATCAAAATGTCATCAAAGAACACCAAGACAAACTGAAAGAGGAAAGGCTGCAAGATCTTATTCATCAGGCTTTGAAAGGTAGCTGGAGCGTTTGTAAGCCCAAATGGCATCACCAAGAAATGATAGAGCCCATGATCAGTCCTAAAAGCAGTCTTGACTTCATCACCCTCTTGCATGCGAATCTGATGATACCCTGATCTCAAATCAATCTTCATGAAGAATCGAGCCCCCTTAAGCTCATCAAGAAAATCATCAATCCTAGGTATAGGATACTTGTTCTTCACTGTTATCTTATTGAGATCCCTGTAGTCAATGCACATTCTGAAAGATCCATCTTTCTTTTTTACTAACAAGACTGGAGATGCATAAGGTGAAGAACTTGGTTCAATGAATCCCATTTCAAAAAGCTCTTTGATTTGCTTGGCTACTTCCTCTCGTTCACATTTTGATAATCTATAAGGTGGCTTATTGATTGTCTTTGAGTTGGGCTCCAAATCAATGGGGTGATCCACCGCTCTCTTAGGAGGCAATGAAGTAGGTACTTCAAACAAATCTCTATACTCCTGAAGAAGAGCTGTCAAGGCTGGATGGTTTGCTGAATTATTGGGCTAATCCTGTGTTTCTTTGTTCAAATGCAAAACAAATATTTGTGAACGCTTCTTGTACTCTCTTTTGAGTTGTTGAATGGTGATAAGCTGAAAATCAGATCTACTAGAAATTCCCTGTAAATGGATGAGCTGTTCATTGGAGATAAACTCCATATATAACTGTGAGAAATCCATAGTGATCCTGCCTAATGTCATCAACCAATCACAACCAAGTACAATATCTATGGGCCCCATTTCCAGAGTGATCAGGTTTACTTTGGCTTCAAAATTTTCAGCCAACTGCAAAGAAACCTGTGGGCAAATCTGTGTGCTGATTTCCTCTTCACCATTAGCCACTTATACTCTAATGGGCTGATGTAAGTCTGTGGGAACACAATTTAACTTGTCCATGATGGACTTATTGACAAAACTGCGAGTACTACTACTGTCTATCAAGATAAACACTGGCTTTCCATATATGCTTCCCTTCATACGAAGTGTATTAGGGCTCTTAGATCCCGTCCAAGCATCCATAGAGATAGAACAATTAGTGGCAGCAAGAGACTCATCACAAGATCCACCAGGGTCAAACGAAACATTTCCACCTGGATCAAAAGGAAAAGAGTCGACTCGATCATAAAAGTACTCCTGTCCAACTTCCTCCTCAAGATCTTCATTGTTAGCATTAGTTGCCACTGCATTAGCTTCATCTATGTCATCTTCAAAGTCCTCAAAAACTAGCATACTCTGAAGCTTTGGCTTGACATTTTTGTATACATACTTTGAAGCATGATCAGGTGTATACTTTTCTCCACACTTGAAACATAAGCCCTTGTCCTTCCTTTCCTTGTAAAGATCCATGGGAATAGATTTGGGATTTGTATTAGCTGAAGTGGACTCAGGCTTGTTGTCACCCTGTTTAAATTCAACCTTTGGACTGTTTGCTATCCTGAAATTACTTTGAGGCCTAGAAGCATTAAATGGAGGATAAGTTGGTACCCGTAAGCTCCCATTAGGCACATGATTGCTGCCATAAATGTTACCAACTTGTCCCTGCTTTAAAACAGTCCTTGGCTGTCCATAACTAGGCTGAAATGAAGATTCTTTCCTATACTTTCTTCCATAGCGCTCCGCAAGCTTAATAGCCTTGAAAAGTGAAGTAGGATTTTGTGCCATAACATCAACTGACAAAGATGGCTCCAAACCATACATAAATTGTGAAGATTAGCCTCATCACTGATGCTTTCCACATACATAGTCAAGTTGAGGAATTGGTTTGTATACTCTCTTACACTTAGGCCCCTTTGTTCCAAACCATACCATCTCCGTGCTAACTTCTCTTTCTCAAGAGGCGAAACAAAGACTTCAGCCATAAGTGCCTTGAAAGCTTCCCAATTCTCTACAAGTATATTCTCTTTCTTAATATACCTCCACCAAGTATGGGCAAATCCTTCTAGATGCAAGGAAGCAAAGTGAATCTTCATATCATCAGTTTTAGGGTATATATCAAAGTAGGACTCCATCTTAGAGGTCCATTCCTCTAAGTCTGATGGTGAAGATGACTGGCCATTAAATTTGGTTAAAACAATTTTGTCCTTGAACTCTCTTTCATGAAAGGGTTGCTGTCCCAAAATTGGCTGATCAGGATTACCAAGTACAGAACCTCTAAATTGAGACTGAAATCTTCCAACAGGTGGCTGAGAATTACTAAGTAATCTTCCTATTGGTAAAGTACCCCTGGAATTTTGAGTATGCAGTCCAAAAGCTTGAGTATTGGCCCCATTCAAACTGCCCAAATAGTCATCATGCCTTTGTGAAGCTTCTCCTACTTCATACTGACTATTTGGAATGCCACTTCTTCCAATAATCCCATTTCCATGACCATTTTGGTTAGATGGCTGAAGTGGGACTGAAGGGCCACTATTTGAACAAGCTTCTCATTAACTTCTTTTGATGCCATTTGCAACTGCATGAATTTAGAAAATTGTACCATAAGTTGAGCATTAGATTCCACCAACTTATCAATGGAAGCCTGAGTTTGAGTAGTTGAATCCACCAACTTATCAATGGAAGACTTCTTTTGATCAGTAGATAAAACTATCTGCTCCATTCTTAACAAAATGGCCTCATGTCGTTTCCTATGTCTTTGTTCATGGGCACACAAAGTATCATTGAGTAAACTGACTTCTCCTTGTTGTTGAAGCTCTTCAGGGTTCTCTTGAAGTGTGCTATCCATCACGGAATCCCTGATTTGCTGAGTATAATCCTCCTAGACCTTATTTTTGCCTTTATGTCCTGCCATATTAGTGCAGTCCTGCAGTACCCCCTGTCAGAAAAACGGCTATAACTTTGGCTAGGAAACTCCGATTTCAGAAATTTTTTGTGCGAATCGAAGCTAAGAATGGCCTCTTTGAGATGAGCTATAGCACGCTATAACAGGTTTAGGACAGAAAATTCTGTAGCTAGATTTCAGAGTCTGAACTGTCTAGTCCTGCACCCTGTCTAGACCTGTAAGTGCCCTATTTTGACCCTATAATGCAAGATAGTAACCCCAAATGGCTACCAAACCCTGCAAAAGGGTATATAGGACCTGTGGGTACCCTGCAGTACCTGCACCTATGCTTTAGCAATGAATGGTGTACCTGTAACCACTTGTAAATACCCTGTAAGTGACCTATTACCCTGTTTTGGTCCTATAGGTACTTGAGTCCTTGGAAAGTCTTCAATCTTCAATCCTCCACTCGTTGTACCTGTGTGAGGGATAAAACGGCATGACAGGCTCCCTACACGGGCTCCGAATCACCGGGAGGTGGGCAAAGTTCCCCCCGGGTCAGTTGGTTGCACCCCTTTGGGATCTTCGATAGTGAGGGAGGGTCACCTCTCTTTTGTCCCACTATCTCCCTTGGCATCCACCTTTTTCCTCAGTGGGAATATCAACATGGGAGAGGCTAGTGTTCTAAGCAATCAGCATGATATGCATTTCTGAAATATTCATTCAGCCTTTCATGAAATGCAATTGAATGAGATTTGGAAAAATTGGGATAGAAGAAGGGTCTTACCGATGCAATTCAGTGACTCACTGATTGCTAGTACTTACCCTTTTACAATATTTCAACTTGGGTAAAAGAAATTCAGCCAATCAATTGGATTAGAGTAAACAAATTCATCAATCAATGGATTCAGTCAATAGGATTCAAGTATTATGCTGAAATTTCAGATTGAAGCCTCTAATTCACTGATTGGAACTAATATGCATAAAGCAAGCATTGCATTCATGAATAGATGGATTCAAGCAAAGGTTGGCTGAGAATTTGATGAATAATGTTCAATTCTTTAATCTCTCAATCAAATGGATTAAGCTCAGCAATTGGATTAATGAGAGAGATTAAGAATTGAAGAAGAGTACATTTGACATGGCTGAAGATGACTTGATCAATCTCATATGCTTGATAGAGCCCCCGTTGTCCAATGTTGGTAAAATAATCCATAAGGCTTGCTTATCCGGTGCTTAAGAACAAACTTGGAGCCTCAAATTCTTGAAATTGCAGCATTAAACCCATTTCCCCCAAATTTTTGCTCCATAGAAGCTCTTGATCTTCAATCTTTAACCATTCCGTGCTTAATCCTTGCAATTTGTTGAAGAATCCTTGCTGAGATGATTCCACGGGCTAAAAGGATGAAGAATCTTGAAGAAATTGTTAAGAAATGAAAGCTTGGGCTGAAGCTTTCATGGTTGCCATGAACTGTTCACCTAGGGTTTATGAAGAGGCTGAGAAACCTTTAATGGAGCTGAATCTTCTCATCTAACTGATGATTTTGGTCACCAATGATCAGGAAGAAGTGCCATGGCTGAGGATGAAGCAAGCTGAGCAGGAGGCAGGGCTGGAATCAGCCCGAAAATTGCGCCGCAATTTTTGGGGCTGTTTCTGGCTCCATGGCTGAGGCAAAGCTGAGCAACCTTGTTCTCATTCTGAAGGTCTTGATCAGAGGAAACTATTCCAAGTGATTGTTGGCCAAGAAACTCAAGGGTTTGAGAGAAATGAACAGATCTTTAGGGCTGATCTTCCATGAAACCTGCAGGAAACTCCAGGAAAGGGGAAAGAGGAACCCCTCTTTTCAAAGTAACCATAGTTTGTTCTCAAACTAGGCCCAGTTAACCATCCTTTATCCTAGTTACCTTCAATTTTGCATAAAATTTGATGACGTCCAGCCATTTAAGCCTTTATCCGCCATATCTGACCTTGGATATCTCCAGATGTAGTCTCTTACTAACTGTAGATGTCCTGCAGCACTCCACTAGTCACTGTCTTGTACCATTTTTGTCTGAAATTGATTTTGAAATAGGAAAATGGGATTGAAAATGGAAGAAAATAATGGATCAAAGACTCAAGCTCTGATACCACTTGTCAGAGAGAGAACCAGGGAGAGAGAAAGAGGAGAGAGAAGACTGCAGAAGAGAGAGAAAGACTACAAGAAGAGAGAGAATAAGAGTGACAAGGAGAGAGAAAGACTAGATTTAGAGAGAAAAAGACAAGAAAGAAGGGGAAGCCATAGAAGCTGTGAGCAAGAAGGGAGAGAAAGATTGTAATTGTATTAATGTGTCAAAAAGATGTGAAAAATTACATCTTCTCTCCTTTTATACCAATGTCAGTGTGATATGGCATAATATCAATATTATTAACACTTATTTGTTATTCCTAGCTTCTTACAATTAGAAGAAAGCTGATCCTCATCAATCTTTGATAAGAGAAGGGTAAACATACATGCCTTTGCATTAATCTCTCTCTTAATCTTCTTAGAGCTGATCACCTCTAGCTTCTTCTTCTCAATCCCTTGAAGAATAACTTTCTATCCATGCGATTGAAATTTCGTTTGTAGCCTATTCAAATCCATGGTAAACCTGCCAATACTTTTCAGCCAATTGCAGCCAAGTATGACATCAATGGGACCCATCTCCAAGGCAATAAGATTCGCCGAAGTGATACAAGATGATGATAAAGTGATGGGAACATTGAAACAAATATTACTACTCTCATAAGCTCCATTTTCCACTTGGATTCTAAGTGAAGAAGACATTTCTTGTGTATACAACTTCAGCCCATCAAGAGACCTTGTATTAACGAAGCTATGTGTACTCCCGGTATTAATAAGAATATGAGCAATTTTTCCATTAATGTAGCCTTTAAGACGTAATGTATTGTCCCCTTTGGAATCATTCCAAGCATCACGGGAGATGGAACAAAGCTTCAATGAATCCAAATTTGTCAAAGCATCATCCATGAAGTAACCACTTGGCTCGAATGGAAAACCATCCATAGGGTCATGGAATTCTTCATGGCAATCATCATCATGGGCATGCGTCTCCTCAAGGGTGGGTAAGCAATCAAGCTGAGATAGATTAACTTCATTTGCCTCAACATCTGATTCCTCTTCAAAGATCATGCTCACTTTTACATTCTTGGCTTTGCATTTGACTTGTGATCGGGCGACCATTTCTCCCCACATTTAAAGCATAAACCTTTCTCATACATGTCCTTCAACTTGTCATTAGACACATGCTTTCCTTGCATAGGAACTAAATTTTTGCCACTAATTTTAGTTCTCTTTCCATCTGATCTGTTTTTAGCATTAAACTTGAAATTATTGCCCTGTTTTGGTCCATATATAGTAGGGAATGTATGGAACTTGCTATAGCTATTTGTTGGCTTCCCTCCTTGTTGAAACTCAATCTTTGACTACCCATAATTTGCAACTATTCTAGTGGACTGGTTTGGCTGAAAATGTTGCCTTGTTCTTTGCTCAAAACTCTTGTATTTTTTACCATATCTTTCAACCAATTGTATGGCAGCTTGTAAAGGGGTTGGTTTCATAGCTCCCACTTTCGACGATAGAGAAGACTCAAGACCAAATATATACTTTTTCAGCTTGGCATTGTCGGATACTCCATCCACATACATGGAGAGGTTAAGGAATTGGTTAGAATAATCTCTAATCGATAATCCCCTTTGCTCAAGCGCATACCACTTCTTCTCTAACTTCTCTTTTTCAATAGGAGACACAAAAACTTTGATCATTGCCTGCTTTAATGCATCCCATGTTAAGAATTCATTACCAATCCTTGACATGTACCGCCACCAAGTGTGTGCATATCCTTCCAAATGTAGGGCTGCAAATTTTACCTTGGCATTCTCCGGTCTAGGATACAAAGAATACTATATCTCAAGCTTGTCAAACCATTCTTCTAATTCGGTAGGGGATGGATTTTCACCCTTGAAATTAGAAATGGTGATTTTCTCCTTGTATTCCTACTCATATTGATGAGATTGGCCATTATTGTGTTGCTGTCCATAAAAGTTTGGACCAAAATAATTTTGTCTTTGAGCATCATTATTCCATGTTCCATGAATAAATAGTTGTTGCTGTCCATGAATATTTGCAAACCCATTTGGCTGATTAAATTGTCCTTGTGACAGAGAGAAAGAGTTGCCAACAACATGAGGCTATCCATAGACCCGATGTCCATACATTGGAGAGTGTATATTTGGTGTGACATTCATTGGTGGTTGTTGTCCATTCATTTGATGAGACCAAAATTGTTTTGAATGAGGGCCTTGTTTAGGGGGTTGATTATATACATGATTATTATTGACATGATGTTGCCATTCTTAAGAATTTGGAACTGAATTCACATGACCATGTCTATTGTATGGGTGTTGCCCATGAGAATTATTTCCTCCACTTGCTTGACCACGATAGGACCTTTGTTCTTCAGCTTTCTCTTCATGTGTAGGTTTAGGGATATCAGAAGGCTGTCCATAGAAAGACTTGTAAAAAGGATGGCATCCATGTGTGTCATCATCAAGCCTTGAGTTAGCTTGGGCCTTATCTTCCAAATCCTATCCATGAGGGCTAGTGTAGGACTTGGGTTGATTTATGGGCTGAAATTGAGGCTGAACTTGAGAGGGTTGACCTCTTGATGGCTCTCCAACTTCAAAGTGCACAACAACCTTGGGGTTTGAGGACTTCGACTGCTCTTGGGCAATGTGAAGATTTGGAGCATTTGGATTAGCTATAGGTAATATCTTCTCACTCAAGAGAGCTACAAGCTTTTCAATGCCCGATTTCATATCCTTAATGTCATTGGAGAGTTGTTGAAAACTGTTAGAATCAGTAGAGACATGAGTAGTGCCAACCCCATTCACTTGTTTGCTTACTATAGCATGTGTTGAACTTATCTCTAGTTCCTCATTACCATGGTTCTCAAGGTAAATAGCCTCTTGTGAAGCTTCATGCTCTTTATCCAATTGATAATCCTTTGATCCTTCACTGACGGTATCCATAATAGGTTCCTTTTTTTAATTTTTGGCCATAGGTGACATCCTGTCCTAAGTATACAACAGAAGGAAAACTCAAATATCTTGAGCTCTAATGATCCAAATGACCAACTTCTTGGCTGTGTATAAAGCTTAGGATGTACCCTTTCAAATGAGCTATCAAGTGTTGAAAATGGTTGAGTACAGAAAATTTTGTAAGTAATTTACTATAGATGTCTGGAATTTCTTGCAACCTGTGAATGCTCTATTATGGTCATTTAATGACTTGTACCATCAATTTTCATGCATGTACCAACATGTAGACCTGCAAATGAACTCCATACATTTGCCAATACTGAAAATAACGTCTACAATAAACCAAGGATTGAACACTCCCACTGTTTGCTGCAAAAGAAGGGTCCAATCAATGGAACTTTGCTTGAAAACCTTGTTTCAACTCTTTTATTACTGACCCAATTAACAAATGCCACCAATAGCATTCATAATGCTCAAGATAACTCTGTCCCTATTTGCCACTTGCATTGCATTATGTTGCCATACATTTGCCTTTGCATCATGTAACCCATGCCAAATATACCATGCTGAAGGCTGAATTCTTGTTCCCTTGAGTGGTACCTGCACCTGAACTTTAAATGTGTGGGATCAGAGACTTGAGTGGTGTGCGAATTTCCCTCTCAAGCCAATTTGTGCTCCCCTTCAGGGTCCTTGTCAGTAGGGGAGGGTCACCTCTCTTTTTTCCTACCAAATTGCCCGACATCCACTTTTCCTCGTGGGTAGATACATGGCAAGTCAATGCTAGATTAAGAAAACAGCATGAAATGCATGTATTGGAAAGGATTTGATTGTCATTTCATGATATGCATGAGAATGGAAGAAGTTGAACTGAAGATGAAGTGGGATTAGGTAAAGAATACCTGCAGCAGTGACTCACTGCTTTACAATTGTATTTCACTTACCATCAGGCAACATTTTTTTAATTCAAGGCAAGGAGACAAAAGGAAAACAATGCGATGTCAGGTTAGAGAGGAATGGGTGAGAATTTGAAGCATTGAAAGTGGTTATTTTCAATGAACGTAGGTGATCAATCAAAAATTAATCACTAGGATTGCTAAATGGATTATTCATGAAGTGCTTTTAAGAGAATGATTGGAATTTTGAATCATTTTAATCCCTCATTCATCAACTGGATTAGCTTAGCAATTGGATTCAGAAGGGAGAGATTAAAGATGATTTAAAGTACCTCATATGCTTGTGATTGATGAATGTAGTTGATGTAGAGTCTTCACACAAAAATAGATTGTCTTCAGCTATAAAGATCCACAGAAATCCCCAAGTTCAGCAAGCTTCAATGTAGCATAAGCTCCCAGCTTCATATGGACTCCATTGTTGCTCCATACTGCAAGAATGGTTAATGAAGGAATAATATTCTTCTATTTGATGAAGAACTTGGAAGATAGTAGAGAATAACTCCAAACTCCAATTATTGGAAAGAGAACCATGAATTTTACTAACATTGACGATACAAGCTGTCCAAAGCTTCCATAGATCAGAATAAGCCCATGGATGCTTCAATGTTGACAATGGATTCAAGCCACATGCATAAGCAAGCTCCACGAGTGCTTTGCCACCAATACTCCCTTCATTTTCTTCAAGAAATCAAAGATTTTCCGTTGCTGTTAAAAACGGTCAATAACAGGGTTCCATGGGAGAGAGGAGAGTCCACAATAGAGAGAAATATTGCCATAGCTTGAAGGAGATCACTTGTCAAAGTGCTTCAGGGCTTTAATCTTGAGTGATTTGAGCTCCATAGCTCATATTTTGGCATGAAGTACAGGAGTATGCTGTTGGCGCATTTCACGCTAATGCTGTCCATGTTCTAGAGAGAGCAAAAAGAAGGCTAATAGAGCCAAGTAACCATTCTACTTGAAGCTCATGAGATGGAGAACAAGGCTATGGAGTCCTTTTGCATGATAGAAGTCACGGGCAAGAGATCTTGCTCAGCCTTTGGCCATGGATTCTCAAGAGAAGCTTGAAGGAAAAGGGAAGAAACCCTTGTTCTTGAAAACTCAAGTTTGAACCAAACTAAGTCTTGTAACCTTCCTTTTGTCCAACTTACCCCAATTTTTGGTCCAAAACTTGGTCACGAGTTGCCAAATTGGTTGGAGCCCGCCATTGTCCACTAGTTCATGCCAAGAACCTCTATCTTAGTCACAATTTGTAAGAGATCTCCATGTTAGACCACGGTTATGGAAGAACTAACTCCCGTGATTGAATTTTAACTGCGATTTTCACTCCCTAGTCAGTGCAACTAAATCTATTGTATGAAAATGACTTCTTACAGGATCTAAACTAATGCTCTGATACCAATGTAAAGAAGGATTAATCTAACAATGGAAATGAACAATAAATAAAAAATACTCTAAGCTACAAATGATAAGAAATGAACTAAACTGAGATTCCAGCATGGCCATGCCATGGAACAACTTCCATTACCATAGCAAAATGTAGCCATGGATTCTCATCCAAGTACAAGAAAAATGTGAGAGACAAGAAGGATGAAATTTTTAATAATGCCAATGAATGATGCTACATTAGCACTTCTTGCCCTTTTATACTAAAACCTAAGTCCTCTTTTCTAGGCTCAAGAATTTACAAAGTTTTCTACTTGGAATAGGCTTTAACTCTCATGTTGATAATTTGCTTCATTACAAAAAGCGTTTTTAAAAAAAATGTCACATAAGTTATTACACATAAGTTATTAGCCTTCTGGAGAAGGGCCAAAACCCCTTTGAAGGGTGTTGCAACCTTCAAATTGGAGGGTTGTCTAAAATCCTTAATTCAAAAAACATAAAACATAAAGCTTATAAAAAGCTTTATGACTTATAAGGCTTTTAAAATTGCCTTTAAGTTTTAGCATGAAAAGCCTCTATGCTTTTTGAAAAGAAAAAATGCAAATGTGTATATTGGAAAAAATCTATAAAGGGAGGAGAGAAGGAGGTGCAAAGGGCCTTGCCCTACACCTAGCATTCAACTTGTAATTTGTGTGAGGAGAGTGGAGGGTTGCACATGTGCAAGTGGAATTTTTTGTCATGCCAATCAAAGTAATCAAGAACTCGGTAGGCTGAAGAGCCAAGTGATATATCAAGTTTTTTTGAGGCATGGGAATTTAGTACAATTGTCTTAGTTTTCAAAGTGTGTGTTTCCAAACATTACACGAGGTATGAGATACATCACCAAAATTGTGTCTTTTTTATATTTCCAAATTAGAAGAGGCAGTTTGTGTCATTTGGTTTCGTGTGTGGCTTGTGTGGTGTTTGTGAAACTTTAAAATTTTCTGTGTCATGTTGCTCATCAACAAAGTCAACTACTCTAATTGGCACTTCTTAACGTCTCGTTATCACATTGTGACTAAGGCTAGCCTTTGATCACTGCTTGCATAACATCTCTTTTTTGGTGCTCGTGTTGGGGGAAAGTGCCAAAAAAGTTAACTTTGTTTGTGATTTGTGGTTTTATTTCTTGTTTGAGATTGTCTTTCGATGACCACTTCATTTCCAGAATTTTATGGAAAGAAGGGAGAGGATCCTCAATGATTCCTCGAAAAATTGGAGCTTGGATGTATTATCCAGCACATAAGTGGCTCAACCTTGAAACTCCAAATTCTGAAAATTCGGTTGTTGGATGAAGGTCGTAACTGGTTTGAGGATTATGAAAAGACTCTCAAAATGAGAAATCCTCCTCTTTCTATGGAATATGAAGCAATTAAGTAGGTGTTTCTTGACCGTTGTCAAGCATTTTCACAAAAACTGAAAACCCTTAAAGAAACTGTAGATAGGTTTGATTTTTGTTAGCTTAGTTATTTGCGTGACTGTTTGCTTTGTCCTTTTCGTAATTGGATTTTCTATGTTTTCTAGGCTTGTATTTATTTTTTCTATTTTGTTTGCTTTTTGAGTGTGGAAACTTGATGGCCTTGGTCGAGTTTGGTATTTTTTTGGATAGGTTAGAGCTAGAGTTTGTCAAACATTGTGAAACATGCATGTTTTCTTACCACATACTTTTGCACATCATGGGGATTATGGGTTCAGGAGCACTTCACATTGCACTTATTTGATGTATTGCACTCGGGGGTCATCTCCTGATCTTTTCAAATACTTCCATGCCATGGGTTGGGGTTGAAGAACATTTTGCACTATTGTTGAGCATTTGCATGGCATGAGGCCCTCTGTAGCTATATGTAGTAAATCTTAGATGCACGCGCACTTGAGAGAGCACCTTTTAATAAGCATGCACTATTTTTGTACGCATGAGAGTTGGGAATATTCATCACCAAGTTAGGAACTTTTGGTTGAGTGGGCAAGGTGGTTGGGTGAGTTTGAGGGTTGTGAAGGTTGCCGCTGGTTGTGAGATGGATTGTTTTCTGGTCAACAACTTAAGGACCATCATTTCTTGTGAGTGATTGTGAGATATTGGGTGGGTGAGAGGAGTACCATATTTCTTCTTGATGAACATTATGAGGTCAGGATAAGGATCTTATATAATCAAGGAACTTTGTTTGCGTTTTGTATAACGCACGCACATCTAGATAGGCTAGGCGCAAATTCTTCAGTGCATACATTATTTTTGTGGAGCAATGTTTGATTGGTTGCATAGCATGGATCGGTCAATGCATATTTCTAAAATCATGAATGATTGGGCACACAGTTCTATTTCATAGCAAATTCTTGCCAGGGCACATTGCATGAACAAAACCAGGTACATTTGAAGGAAATATTAGTTGCTGAAGACTTGAGGGGGTGTAAAGACAAATTGAAGAAAATTTACAGCATTGATCGCATATAATTTCTTGAATATATAATTAGTAAAGGGATTGGTGTTGTTTGTCCTAGCAAGTTAGGGTAGTTTTTTATGGTGATGAAAAGGGGGATCAAGCGATATGGATTGCAAGTGATGCATGTGGAATGGGACCTATTTTAGAGATTAATACTATTCTTTAGCTTATTGGCATTGGATATTATGAATCACAACAAAGTTTCAAAGATAGGTTATTTGCTAATTTATGCAGTGATTGTTGTGAGGTCTATATGAGTTGGCTAGTGGCATGCATAGTGAGGTCAAAGAATTACAATGCGTTGCAAGTTTGGCAAGCTTCATCAAGTTGAAGTTGACATCCGATGTCATTGGAAGGACACAACTATGAGGATAACATTATCTACAATGTGAAGGATATACATTCATTATTGGAGATGCCCTGACTTGTTAAAGAAATATGTACAACATTATTCTCTTTACCCAAATGTGTATTCTCTTCGAGTTGTATGGAATTGACATGTATGATGAGAACAATCTCCATACAAGAATGCATTGGCTGTTGAGATATCGAGCTCCACTTGTGATATGCCAGGGTGACCGTCATGCATTTATGTCACCGACTTGTTAGTTGTAGATGCGATTGGTACACCGCCCATGAATAATAGCTAGATGACATCTATCCTTATCTACTCTAGTTCGTGGCTCAGTTAGTATGCCACCTTAGTTAGTTGTCTTTGGTTTGAGACCCATATATAGGGTTCTTCTATTTCTTTGTATGAGACTTCTTTTTGGCTTACACAACTAAGAAGAGGAAAACTGTTTTCAGCCTCCACCCTTGTGTGTATTCCCCCATCGTGCAAGCAAGAAAGCTACAAGTGAGACTCCTTCCTTCTCTCCCACAATCTTGACATGGTATCAGAGCCTTGTTCATGGTAAGGAGCTCAAGAAAGCAAGCCAAGCTCGCGGTGTTCTGGTAAGAGGAGCAGTGTTGCTTTCATTTTCTGTTTTGGGAGCAGATCTCTGGGTAGCACAGCCGAAAATTGCAAGAGTGCATTGTCTCAGGTCGAGACGCCCTTCGCGGTGAAGCAAGAGGGCAGTATATGCTGCGGGAAAGGGCTTTAGCCCTTGGCGACCCTGTTTTTTTTTTTGAGGCCATTTCGGGGCCTGTTTTGGAGGCAGAAGTTTTCTGCACGCACTCAGGAAAAGGCCCAGTTTTATACTGTGCAGCCCACTGTTCTACAATTTTGCAGATTTGCCCTTGTGAGGCTGAAGCTGTGTTCTCTGCAGTGACATAATTTTTTGCAGTATTCTGTAATGGCGTCTGATTCTCTTTCACAGATTGTAACTGAAAAGCTTGACAAGAACAACTTCCAAGCATGGAAGTTTAGAATGATGAATTTCCTTATGGGAAAAGGATATTGGGAATTTGTTGCAGGAAATGAAGAAGAACCAGTTCTTCCTGATGTTCCCAATCAACAGCAAATGCAGGCATTCAAAGCATGGCATGAGAGAGCCAGGAAAGTTATGTACTGGTTGTCTATCAGTATTTCAGACTCTATGATTGTGCATATTCAGGATGCAAGTACGCCAAAGGAGACATGGGATACTTTGTCAAAAATGTATAGCACAAATACGCAAGCCAGGAAAATGTAGCTCAAGCAAGAGTTGCATAATGTGCAAAGAGAAAGTATGAGCATCAATGACTACCACATGAAGGTGAAGAAGATTGCAGATGCACTTGCTTCCATTGGGTCGCCAGTGGAAGATGATGATTTAGTTTCTGTGACCTTGAATGGTCTAGGAAAGGATTATGCACAGTTTCGGACATTCATTTTAGTTCGTGAAAGATTTCCTGATTTTGAGGATTGATTGCTCTTCTAATTTCTGAGGAGCAAAGAAATGGTGGTGCATCTTCTTCAGGAGGAACTTCAAAAGAAACTGTCTTCTACTCAAATGCTGGAAGAGGTAGAGGCAGAGGTAGAGGAGGCCGATTTGGAGGCCGTGGTAGAAATCAGAATATGCAACAAACTCAAGAAAACTAGTCCTATGGAGGAGGACGTGGTAACTCTAGAGGCAGGGGGAGCCAAAGAGGTCGTGGTGGATGGCAAAGAGGCCAAAATGCAAACAGTAATATTGAATGCTACTACTGTGGTAAAATGGGTCATATGGCTAAAGACTGCTATAAAAAGCAGAATGACATCATGAATGGAAAATTGCAACAAGGGAATTATGCATCTTCTAGTCGACAGGGTGATGACAGAAATGAGCATTTGTTTATGGTGCAGCACATGAATAATTCTGTGACAAGTGCAGAAGAAAGCAACGATGTATGGTATGTTGACTCATGTGCATCAAACCACATGACAGGTCATGCAGAATGGATGGAGGATGCAAGGAAAATGGAAAAACCAGGATTTGTGGAGACTGGTGATGATACTGCACATCCTATTGTGCAGATTGAAAAAATTCCTTTGTCTATGCAGGATGGGAAAAAGAAATACATGTCCGATGTATTTCATGTCCCGAATAGCACCAAGAATCTAGTTTCTGTTGGTCAAATGGTTGAGCAGGGCTTGCAGGTCAGATTTAATCCTCATGGATGCTTTGTTGAGGATATGAAAAATAAAGGTCGCTTGATAGCAAAATGAAAGAAGAAGGGTAGAATGTTTACGTTGGATGCAGACATGTCTGAATTGAGTACAGAAATGTTTGCACATGGGACCGGTGTAGTTGCAGATATTGATATCTGGCATAAACACATTGGTCATGTTAATGTACAGCAACTTAAATCAATGCAGGCCCAAAATATTGTTGTAGGATTACCTAAATTCAAGGTTGCAGAAATGCGTAAGGTATGTGAAGCCTGCCAATTTGGAAAACAAGCAAGGAAACCATTTCCTAGACATGTTCAAGAGAGTGAGAAGCCATTGGAATTAATCCACTCTGATGTGTGGACTACTAAAGCTGCATCTCTTGGAGGCTGTCATTATTTTGTCACTTTTATTGATGACTATAGCAGAAAAGTTTGGATGTATTTTATGAAAAAGAAAAGTGAACTTTTTGGGCATTTCAAAACTCTTAAAGCTATGGTTGAAAAAGAAATAGGCCTGCAAATAAAATGCCTAAGGTCAGATGGAGGGGGAGAGTACCTCTCAAATGAGTTTGCAAGGTTCTTGCAGGAGCATGGCATAAAGCAGCAATATTCATGTAGTCATACCCCACAACAAAATGGAATTGCAGAAAGGAAAAACATGCATATTGGAGAGGTATCTCGTGCCATGCTCAATGAAAAAGACCTGCCAGATTTTTATTGGGCTGAGGCAGTTGCTACATCAGTCTACATAATGAACAGGACTCCCACTGCAGCAATACATGGGATGACTCCAGAGGAGAGGTATACTGGTAGGAAACCAGATATTTCTCATTTAAAATTTTTTGGTTGCATTGCCTATGTTCATGTGCCAGATGAGTTGAGATCCAAGTTGGATCCAAAAGCTGAGAAGTGCATCTTTATTGGTTACTCTCTGCAGAGCAGAAAGTGTATAGATGCTATAACCCTTCTACTCGTAAGTTTATAGTGAGCAGAGATGTTGTTTTTGATGAGATGAGTAGCTGTTATAAACCAGTAAATGTGATTGATGATGTAGATGCACAAAATGGTAATGCTGCACAGAATTCACAGCAGCAGTCACAAAATATTAGTGGACCTGGAGTGTCCTCTAGCAGTGGTTCCTATTCTTTGCCATGGACAGGCAGATTGAGATCAGGAGAATCTCCTCAAAACAATGTAGATAGTGGTATGCAGGTTTCACGAAAAGGAAAAGAGAAGGTAGATCAGCCCATGTTTGATGTGAATGTAGGTCACTCTTATGTGGATGGTGAATCTAGTGGCTCAGAACAGAGCATTGATGATGAGTTGGGTATTCCTTCTATTGTTACACCTAGAGTAAGGAAGACCAGGGATGTTTTGAGAGCACCTGGGAGTGAACCTACTTTGCGCAGGTCTACCAGAGCTAGGTATCCTGTGGATAGGCTGAAATATGATGGATTTACAGCCATTCACTATGCATATATGGTCAAAGTGATACAGGAACCAGAACCCACTTCTTTTGAGCAAGCCATGGGAAAAGAAAAATGGGAGAAAGCCATGGATGAAGAAATGGATGCCTTGGAAGCAAATGCTACATGGGAGTTAGTACCTTTGCCTAAAGGTAAGAATGCAATTGGCTGTAAGTGGGTTTATAAGGTGAAGCACAATGCAGATGGTTCTGTGAACAGATACAAGGAAAGATTAGTAGTCAAGGGGTATGCACAAACATATGGCATTGACTATGAAGAAACATTCAGTCCGGTTGCAAGGATGGCAACCGCAAGAGCAATCATTACTATGGCTGCATCAAAGGGATGGTCTTTACATCAGATGGATGTAAAGAATGCCTTCTTGCATGGTGATTTGCAAGAAGAGGTCTATATGGAGCAGTCACCAGGTTATGTGCATGCTATTCATCCTGAGTTTGTTTGCAGGTTGAAGAAAGCCTTGTATGGCTTGAAGCAAGCACCTAGAGCATGGTCTGACAAGATAGGACAGTATCTTGTCACTATTGGCTTTCAGATTTCTAAGGCAGATTTCTCACTTTATGTGAGAAAAACAGAGGAAGTTATTATGCTACTTGTCATTTATGTTGATGATTTGATTATGACAGGTGACAGTGATGAAGATATCCTTCATGTGAAAATGCTATTGAAGCAGAAGTTTGAGATAAAGGATTTGGGAGAGCTGCGTTATTTCTTGGGCATTGAGGTGATTAGATCACCTGTTGGGATACAGCTCTTGCAGAGGCAGTATGGATTGGACATGCTGTCCAAATATGGGATGACAGGTTGTAAGCCTATTTCAGTTCCTTTGGAGCAGAATGTGAAGCTGAGCGCAGATGCAGGTGAGCTTCTGGAAGACCCTACTATGTACAGACGCATAGTAGGAAGCTTGATTTATATGACTATTACCAGGCCAGATTTGAGCTATGCTGTTGGATTGGTAAGTCAGTTTATGCAGGCTCCAAGGACACCGCATTTGGATGCGGCTAGACGCATACTCAGGTATGTGAAGTCCACATTGCAGTATGGACTATTTTATGAGACTGGGGTTCAGATACAGTTGCATGGATACACTGATGCTGATTGGGCTGGTAGCATTTCTAATAGACGATCTGCCAGTGGATATGTGTTCTCTTTTGGGAATGCTGCAGTCACTTGGAGCAGTAAGAAACAGCCTACAGTTGCCTTATCCAGCACAGAGGCTGAGTACAGGAGCGCAGCAATGGCTGCATGTGAGGTAGCTTGGTTGCATAAGCTACTTTATGATATGCATCAGCCTACAGATGGACCAGTTGTCATTTATTGTGACAACATGAGTATTATACACTTGGCAAATAACCCAGTCTATCATACTAGAACAAAGCACATTGAGGTGCATTATCACTATGTGCGGGAGAGGGTTTTACTAGGTCTTATTGATCTAGTTTATGTCAGCATAGAGGATCAGGTAGCTGACATATTCATGAAGGCATTGGGCGTAGAGAAGCTGCGCAAGTTCAGAGACCTGCTTGGTGTGCAGGAATTGGGATTGAGCTCGAGGGGGAGTGTTGAGATATCGAGCTCCACTTGTGATATGCCCGGGTGACCGTCATGCATTTATGTCACCGACTTGTTAGTTGCAGATGCGGTTGGTACACCGCCCATGAATAATAGCTAGATGACAGCTATCCTTATCTACTCTAGTTCATGGCTCAGTTAGTATGCCACCTTAGTTAGTTGTCTTTGGTTTGAGACCCATATATAGGGTTCTTCTATTTCTTTGTATGAGACTTCTTTTTGGCTTACACAACTAAGAAGAGAAAACTATTTTCAGCCTCCACCCTTGTGTGTATTCCCCCATTGTGCAAGCAAGAAAGCTACAAGTGAGACTCCTTCCTTCTCTCCCACAATCTTGACATTGGCTTTAGCCAGAGAAACACAGAAGGCATGGCGGCCTTTAGAACTTAGTAGGGTTGCAGTTGATGAAGCAATGATGGCGTGCTAGAATGCAGACTCAATAGCAGCAGATCCTTAATCATGGGCAGAGATTCATGCAGTGAGATAGGGACATATTCCATTGATCATAGATAGGATGACAACATTAATTGCGAGCGAGGATAAAGCAATGTTTTAAAAATGCTTAATTGAATCTCAGGGAAGTTACTATATGTAAATCCTCTACATCACGTGCATTCAAGGTCTATTTATAAATATCCTTATCTATGAGTTTTTCTCAATAAAACATATCCCTTTTCTATTCAATCTATAAATAACCCCTTTATATTACATCCTTTTGTATGTAAAAAATGTATAAAAATGATGTTTTAGAAATACCTTATTTTGAACCCACGTGATGCACACATATATTTATGAGTAACTTACCCAAGGATTGAATACCTTTAAGATATTTGTAAGGTCTTTAGCATTTAAGGCTATTCATAAGGCTTTTAGCCTTTTAAAGTTTTGCCTTAGTGATTAGGCTTTTACCACTAAGAGGAAAGCAAGGGCATGAAAAGCCTTAAGTTTTTTGAAAAGCAAAAAGCCAAAACACAATGTATGTGTGTATCAAGAAACTATAAAAGAGAGGTGTGAGTGGTGCTAAGGGCCTTGCTTACCTACTCCTTGCAACCAAGTTTTGTAAATTGTGTGAGGAAGAGAGGAGGTTTCCATGTGGAGATCGTGGACTCTTGACGTGCTGTTTGTGGAGAGTATGAATATGGAAATTAGTGTGCCAAGTGTTGATTCAAGGTTTTTTCAAGGTATGAGAATTTAATACACTTGGTTTTGTCTTTGAAGTTTATGTTTTTTTTAACATTGCAAAAGGTTATGTGATGCTCTACCTGAATTGTGTTGTTGTTTGAGCCATGAGAGGCATTGTGCATCGTTTGATTTTGTGTGTGGCTTGTGAGGTATTTGGAAAAAAATTGAATTTTTTGTGTTTGTGTTGTTTCTGAACAAAGTCAATTATTCTAATTAGCACTCCTTAACATCTCGTTATTTGGTTGTGAGTGAGACTTGCTCTTGATCTCACTGCTCGTGTAATACCGTTTTAAGGAAATTGAAACTTCCCAAGACCTTTGGAGAAAAATAGAAACTTATAAAAAAAGAAGAAGACGAGACCATAGAATTCTGTGCCTTAGAGTACAATAAACTTTTGGATTGTTGGGATGTATCATTAGGCCTTGGAGAGAAAGCATCGGAAGGAAACTGAAACTTCCCAAGACCTTTGGAGAAAAATAGAATCTTGATTAAAAAAGAAGACCAAACCATATAATTCTTTGCCTTAGAGTACACTAGACTTTGGGATCGTTGGAATGTATCTTTAGGCCCTGGAGAGAAAGCACCAAAAATGCTGAAATTAAACATTTGTTGAAAAATTACAAGGAGAGGTGAGGAAAAAAATTGGAAATTAAGAAAGCAAGTACTTTTGAGGAAGCTGTAATGATTGTCATTAAAAAATAGAGAAAAATTGAGAAAATAAGAAAGAGAGAGTCAATTAGAACACCTAACATTGAAAATAGAGATCAAAATTGGCAAGGGAATTGACAAAATGTTCAAATTTTAACTAGACAAAATGCTCAATTTGTAGTAGAGGTTGAAGATCAGTTGTCAAGTCAAATGCAAAATATGAGATTAGGAGCTTTGAGAGGAAGACCTTGGGGAAGAGGAAGTGAAGGACATGTAGGACAAACTAGTTAGGAAAATATTGGAAGTGGAAGAGGAGGAAATGGGAGAGGATATTTTTGTAGACCAATAGTGACTTGTTTTTCTTGTGGAGAGTTAGGTCATGTGAGTACAAATAGTCCTTATCTGCCTAGAGCAAGAGGGGATATGTATCCTTTACCTCAAAACTTTCCTAACAGACAAAATGATTTTGGGATAGAAATAAAAAATGATTCTATAAATTATATTCTTCTAGAAAATCAAAATGAGGAAAAGAAAATTATTGATGTAATGCTTGCAATAAAAACAAGGAGAGATACTGAGAGAGATGAACCTGAAACTAGTAAAGCGAATGACGAAGAAAGAGAAAGAAAAACAAAGAGACGAGAGAAGAGAGATAAGAAAGAAGAAAATAAATCGAGAGTGCCTAGAAAACATTATCATGTTGCTAGTATTCCATTGGAGGAAGGAAAGTGTGATTATGACCTTAAAAGGGATATAATGGGTAAGAAAGTTGATATATCTTTTTCTCAGTTGATGGAGTTGTGCCCTAAAATGAGAGGATAGTGGAAGAAATTAGTGAATTCAAAGTTTAAGGAAAAAAAGAAAGGAAATGTGAGAGTTTTGAGTGTAGAAGAGTTACATGATATTTATCCTATTGTGGATGCTTGGTACAAGAATAAAACATAGGTGAAGCATATATTGATGGAGGAGCACAAATCAGTGTGATTACTGAGGCTTGTGTAGAACAATTTGGACTTCGATTTATTGAAGGGTCTAAGTTTCGAATTAGGCTTGCTAATAATGCTAAAGTGTGGTGCTTAGGTATCATTCAAAATTTGGAAGTGAAGGTTTATGGTGTGTCGATGAAAATTGATTGTCATGTTATGCCAGTAGGGTTGGGAGCTTTTCTGCTTATATTGGGTAGACCTTCACTTAGGAAAGTAAGATCAATTCAAGATTGGGGGAAAATGAATCATAGCAATTTATGATCGAAGAGGAGTAGCAAAGAAATTTTGACACGTCATCGAGAAAGGAACTAGTGAATGAGGATGACAGTGAAGAAGAAGATGAGGAGGAGAGTGATGGCTCTAATGAGGAAGATAATAGTGAGGATGAGAGTTTAGAAAGTGATTTTGATCGAGAGGTGTCATCTATTACACTTGAGTTAGTAAATTTGGAGAGAGATGGGGAGAGACAAGAGAATTGAGAAAGTTCTGATGAAAGAACTGAAGAAAAGATAATTGAAGAGGATTTTTTGAGTTTGTTAGAAGACCATGAGGGGGAGGGCTTATAAACTGTAAGGTTTCAAGATGAAGTTGAGGGTTCAAAATTATTTCTTGATGAGTTTATTGAGATTTGTAATGATTTTGGTAGTGAGTTTGTTAATCAAGAGAGTTTTGAGGTTATGGGTTCTGACTCATTTTGTGAATTTGATGCTGTTGAATCTGATGAGTTTTTTGAATTGGTTATTGATGGTTTGAGTAGCTCTGGAGAGGCTTTTGATTATGATGTTGCTGATGTTGTTTTGAGTAGACTTGACCTCATGCTTCTTGATAGTTGTGTGGATGACTGTATGGTCAATCTAGCCAACAATATTGAAGTGAAAACTTCATGTAATAGTCTGAGATTTTTTGATACTGTTTGTGATGATTCTGATTGGGGTTTTGAGGATCCTGAAAGTGACATTGATGAAGACATGAAAAGAAATTTGAGTAAAGCTATGGAAAGGATTGAAAATTTTAGGGAAGAGAGATTTAACACTAAAGGTAATGAGTGTGAAAAAGTTTGTAAGGTTGAAGTTGAAGAGGATAAGACAATAGGGTGTCTCGGAGAGATTTCTTATTTTGATGAGTTTTAGTTTAATGTGGATAATGGCGTGTTTGGATGTTTTGTGGTGATGGAAGATGTATTTTTAGTTATTTTTGGGATGCTAGAAGTTTTTGTGGATGGAATTGAAGTTGGCAACATAGAAAGGGTTCAAACGTTGTTCCAAAACCTTAGGATTGACACAATTTCCTCTTGGAAGGATGGGAGGGGTTAGTGAATTGTTGTAGATGATGAGATGTTTTGCATTGACAGTGTGGGTTGTTTTGAGAATTTTGGAATTGAAAATTTTGTGGATTTTAAAGAGAAAATTTTGGATGACTTTTGTGAGTTCATAGAGGAGTTGTTTGAGAATGATGTGCCATTGATTTTTCAGATTTATGAGTTTGAAGAACTCAGGGATGGAGTATTGGATTCGATTTTTGATTGGCTCATAAATGTTGCATCATTTTATGAAAACAACTATTGCACATGAATGTTTGCAAACTAGGGGGAGGGCTAAATATGTTGAGCATTTTTGCAAAAACTGAAAACCCTTAGAAAAATTGTAGTCAGGCTTGATTTTTTTAAGCTTAGTTGTTTGCACAACTATTTGCTTTGTCATTTCATAGTTGGATTTTCTTTGTTTATCTAGCTTAGGAAATGTTTTTTGTCATTTTTTGGGGAATTTTGAGTGTGGAAACTTTATAGCCTTGGTCGAGTTTGGTATTTTTCGGACAGGTTGGAATTGGAGTTTGTTGATCTGTAGAACATCATGGAACATGTAAGTTTTCTCATAGAAACTTTTGCACATCACAGGGATTATGGGTTCACGAGAACTTCATATTGCACTTGTTAATTTCACTACACTCGAGGGTCATCTCCTGATCTTATCAACTACTTCCATGCCATGGGTTGGGTTGATGCACCTTTTTGCACCATTGTTGAGCACTAGCACGGCATGAGGCCCACCACTCCAGCTATATGCAGCAAATCTTAGATGCACGCGCACCTGAGAGAGCACCTTAAACGAGGACACACAGTTTCTTGTATGCACATGAGAGTTGGGATATTCATCACCAAATTAGAAACCTCTAGTTGAGTGCAAAATGTGGTTGGATGAGTTTGAAGGTTGTGAAGGACACCGCCAGTTGTTGTGAGATGGTTGTTTTTTATTTGGTCATCATCTTGAGGACCATTGTTTTTTTGAGCAATAGTGAGATGTTGGCTGGGTGGAGCGGAGTATGGTAATTTTTTGCTGTGTTGAGAGGTGAGGATAAGGATGGTATTTAAGTCAAGGAACTATGTTTGCATTTTGCATGGCGCACGGGCACATGTAGATAGGCTAGGCACAATTTCTCCAGTGCATCCATTTTCTTTGTATGGAACATCACTTGTTTGACTGCATAGCATGGATTCTTATTTGCATATCTTATTCAAATCATATGTATGGTTGAGCATGGCGTACAATTTCAAAGCATGTTCTTGTTAGGACACATTGCATAAATGAAACCAGGTACATGTGGAAATCCTTAGTCTTTGAAGACCCAAGAGGGGAGGTGATTTGAGGCGAACTTTTGATTTTGGAAAATATTTAAGTTAGAAATGGTTACATGGGTAGAAGGCTAGGAAGAAGAAGAAGAATGTGATGATGAAGATGCTATGGAAGGAGCAGAGGTTGTGCCTTATTTTCCTTCCTTAAGATGATGAAAATCATGAAGAAAATGAATATGCCAAAGGAAAAGTAAGATGTAAAAGAGTTCTCATGCTAGTTAGAGTTACCAAAAATAGTCCAAGTGCTTAGACTTGAGTTGCAAGGTTTCAACATGCCAACATTCAACAACAAATGCTTAAAATGGAGGGCATGATGCAATGGAGCCTATGTGCTTAAATCAAAGGAAGTAAATGAGGAGGAATTTACGTGATGTTAATGGCAAAATTCCACACTTTGCAAGAACAAACTAAGAAGTTTGGGTGAGAAGTATTTGAAGGCAAGGTTCATGAGTTAGGGACAAAGTTGGCAATAAAGAAGTCTCAAAAATGTTGAATTAAAAAGAGGATATTAAGAATTTTATGAAAATGTGGAAGAAGTGATAAAATAGTCCGAGAAATCACACGAAATGATTAGTCTTCTCCAAGGAAAGCAAAGAGGTGATGGACATAATGTTGCATATGTTGGTGGGTGTCTCCGAAGAAGACATGCAAATGATTGACAAGAGGGAGGAAAAGGTGTAGTTTGTGTTGAATGCAGATATCAAAGGAGTGAAGTTGTAGATGCATGCGAGAGAGAGAGAGACAATGACACAATAGTTTTGTGGTACTCAAGAGTACCCAATAAAGTTTTAAGATAGGTATATAAGTCATGTACAAGCCTAGCTCTTAGAGCGGGCACGGGCATTGCATTGGGTTCTGCCCTTTATCCCAAAAAATTCTCCCCGAAAGGCAATGTGCCAAAAGATAGAGGAAAAAGAAATTAGCTAAGTTTAAGTATGTACAAAGCTGAAAGAGACTATACCTATCAAATACCCATCATCTGTGTGCAAGGGGCAAACCGCTCTGCTAGGAGACCCTTCATGAGAAGGTCTGTAGGGTTATCATCAATGTGTAACTTGACTAGCTCAATGCTCTTGCTATCAAGTACCTCCCTGATGAAATGATACTTCACCTATATGTGTTTTGTCTTTGCATGAAAGAAAGGATTCCATGCTAACATGATAGCACTCTGACTATCATAGTGGAGGATAGGAACCTCAGTGATACCAAGCTCAGCAACCAAATGTGACAACCATAAGGCCTCTTTTCATGCCTCAATGGCACCCACATACTTTGCCTCGGTAGTAGACAGTGCAATACACTTTTGTAGCATGGATATCTAAGAAACAAATCCTCCTATGAAGATAAACACATACCTTGAAGTGGACTTCTTGTAGTCCGCATGTCCAACATAGTCTGCATCCATAAAGCCAACAACAGATGCCTTCTACTTACCAAAATAGATGCAAAAATTCCTTGTGCCCTTGATGTATCTCATACTACCTTTTACTACTTCCCAATGCTTCTTGCCAGGTTTTGCCATGTACTTGCTAACCACTCCCATTGCAAAGGCAAAGTTAGGACGTGTAGCAACCATGGTATACATTAGACTACCAACAATTGAAGCATACAAAATCTTGGCCATTTCAGCCTTCTCATCATCAGATGTAGGGCTGTCATGTGCACTGAGTTTCACATATGGAGGCAATGGAACTCCGATTTCTTTCCCTCCTCCATATTGAAACACTGCAAAATCTTAGAAACATACTCCTACTGAGATAGATAGAGTAACCCCTTCGACCTATCTCTAAGTATTCGCATCCCAAGAATGTGATTTGCATCACCAAGGTCCTTCATGTCAAAGCTACCATGTAGATTCTGCTTCAATGAATCCAAAGCATACGTATCCCTGCTAGCAATCACCATGTCATCTACATACAAAACCAAGATAATCAGGTTTCCATCTGTTGCCTTCTTGGTGTACAAGCAGTGATCAAATTGATTCCTTTGATAGCCCTGAGACTACATGAAAGTATCAAATTTATGATACCATTCTCACAGTTCATGTTTCAGCCCATACAGATTCCATTTCAATTTACAGACCATCATCTCTTTGCCTTTAGCAACAAAACCCTCAGACTGCTGCATATATATGTCCTCATATAGATCACCATGTAAGAATGTAATCTTTACATCCATTTGTATGAGCTCCATATCTTCAACTGCAACCAAGCCCAAAATGGTTCTTAGAGTGGTCATCTTGACTATGAGAGAGAAGATCTTGTCAAAGTCAATTCCATGTTCCTGCTTGTACCCCTTTGCAACCAATTGTGCTTTGTACTTTGACGAAGAACTAGAAGTGACCTTCATCTTGTAAACCCACTTGCATGATGGAAGAGTTTTCTAACCTATAGGCGGTTGCACCAAGTCCCAAGTACCATTCTTATCAAGTGATTTCATTTCCAATAGTATGGCCTTGAACCACTTCTTGTTGTCTGGTCTAGTCATTGCTTCCTTAAAGTACGACGGCTCACCATAGTCAGTAACCATGACATAAGTTGCAACATATTGCGCACCAAGAACAAACCTGTCAATTGGCCTTGATGGTTGGGTCAACTTATGGAGCGAAGGCTCAGCATTTGCAGGCTGTGGAACTTGCAAACCTGCATTTTTAGCTTACTGTCCTGAAATTTCAGCATGTTATCCAATCCCTGTTAGCTATCCTAACTGCATATTTTCTTATTGCAACTATGGATCGTCCTGGGCAATACCTTGATGGTAATTTCCAACACCATTCCGTGCATTTTCAAGGTCATTTACAATAGGTATATGATACTGTCCACCACTGGGCACAAATGACTATCTAAAAGATACATCCTCCCTAAAAACAACCCTCCTGACTCATGCATCCCTCTCGTTTCCCACTCTCTATGAACCAAGTGCAGTATAAATCTGCTTCGACTCTGTTGTTCCTACTCAAAGTGGGTCATCTGGAGCTCAACGCTAGCTACTTCCTATAGACTTGGCTGATATGAAAAAAACCTTGACTTCAGGTTGGTCCTAAGTGGGAACAGCCAGATACTTCTACTTCGGGGCAGACTCGGGAAGACCTAGATCACAAACCCTGTGACATTCCTTGCCGGTTTAGTCACGGCCACTAGTCAGGACGATCCATGCTAGGAGAGAGACGAACACCCAACGATCTCCTGACCACGTTGGTGACTACCCCTGTAACACTTAGCCTGGGAGATCTGCTTAGGCAACACCCCACCCTATGGCAAGATCTTAAGCAGTGGGTTGAAGGGTCACAAGAGCAGGTCACGGCAGACCCTCATGACCATGAAGGGGTTCAGTCTCTGGGGGATTCTCTGGCCAACATCTCTTCTACTTCCTTCTTTTCAACTGTAGCTGCACCATTAGGGCCAAAAATGTTTCAAAATGGAACTCGTAAGAAAATGATTAAGTTGCTAATTAGAAGAGGTTTAGAAGAGAAAAACCCTCAAAATTTTGTTGCCTGAACGTGATTAATGAGAGAATGTATGATTCATTTAAGAGGTCGGGTATTAAATATCATCAATCTTTAATGGACGTTAAGTGTCACCTTTTCAGTCTTATTCTCTTGGAAATTGCAAAATCTTGTATTTTTGAATTTTCACACCAAAAGACGCCGCTCGTTTATTCCTCGACGTTCATTTTCTGCACCTCTCTTTCATGTGATTCTATTTCCTTCTCTGTGATATTGTTGCCCCGTATAGGGTTCCCTACCAAAATGTTTACTAGTACCTCTTCTAGCATACAAGCACAACCCCACCACGCAAGTATAAACTTTCTATTCAGTTAGATCTTATCTATTTATCTTGGAGGAGTATACACCATCGATTGTTGGACAAGGATGAAGCTAACATGTTGCGATTACAAGGAAAGAAGCATGTAGACTTATGGATGGATGGAAATATTTATCTTCTGGACCCTTCTATAGGTAAACATCCTCCTTTTTACAATATTCACAACTTCATAAGGTATATTGGAGATGGTTGTGATGGGATGCTTGGCTATTACATGAGGTTATATTCTGCATCTTTTACATTTAGAGAAAAAATGCATGAAATGAAGGAAGCATTAACATTGGCACAGAAAACTATTTCTGAGCTAACGAACAAGGTTGATAATCTAGAAAAATCTAATCAATCATTGCAAGAAAAAATATTGCGCTTGAAAGAAACTCCAATAGGATTTAGACAGAGAAAGAGACCACTTAAAAATATAATGGACTTGTGTAGTCGGGTGAAGAAAAGGCGACTACATCTTGCAAAGAGATGTGTCTCTAATATTTCAGGTATTAATATTCAAGAGAATGATGAGAGGATTAAGCTTATTAAAGAAACCATGACAAAGAAGGACATTATAAGGATTCTTAAATCACCTAAAAATGTAGACTTGAGAAGCCAAACTCTGAAAGAGTTAGTGAAAGATTTAAAAGGAACAATTAAACCAAATGAAATAGTGGAGACATGTGACAGTATGGGTATCAGCCATAGAGGTTATCATGCTCTCTCTAAATTGTGGTTTAAAAATCTTAAATTTCATAGAATAAGTGTATTTAGTTTGCCTCGACTCTTGCAGTTTCAATTGCTAGGACAACTATGAATCGTAGGATTCTAGATGTTTTTGGAGAGTATATCCATATAGAAGGATCTATGACCTATGAAAAACATGAAACAAAAGGCATTTTTTGAATACAACACATTTAATAATATTTGGATTGATCTTAAAAGAGTCAAGATTGCAATGGTCCATATGTATAAATTTACTGTCCAAGAATGTGGTGATATTTTGAAGTTTGCACTAAAATTGGATGAAGCACAGATTCAAAAGGGACAAAAGATAGAAAGAGTCAGCATCTATATCATGAACAGGGCATTAGATTACTGTTAGAATATCAAGCTCCCATTACTCTTTAGTCAGTCTATCTTTATGTGTGTGATTGACATTAGCTGGATACAGCTGTACACGTGTGTGACATTCAATAAGTCGGTGTAGTCAATGACTTGACCATAGTTAGTCTTGGTTATTCATACCTATGTGTGTAAGTCTCTTTCAGTTAGTATGATGGAAAAAGAAAAACAATGAGACATTGACAATATCACTCAAATTGTGGGAGAAAATATGGACATAAAAATTCTTTGCTTTATGGAAGTTCCGTATGAAGAATTTTTTGGTTGGTAGAGGTTATTGGGACTTATGTATAGGTGATGAGGCTGAACCTGAAATACATGAAAGAAATCTGATAAATGATTAGAAAGGGGCTTAGAAGCTATGGACTGAGAGAGCATGTAAGGTGTTACATTGGTTTTCCTTATGTATATCAGATGCTATGGTTATACAGATTACTGGATGCAGTTCCCCAAAGGATGCATGGGACATACTCATGAAGAATTATGAAAATGTAACACATGTAAGAAAGATTTAACTAAAGTAGCAGTTCAATAACATGTCTAGGAATGGTAGAAGCATTCCGGCCTACACCATAGAGATCAAGAACATAGTGGATTAACTTGCCACCATTGGATCTTCAGTGTTTGAGGATGATATGATTGCAATGACATTGAATGGACTTGTCAAAGAGTATAAAGCATTTGATACGTCTATTTCTGTGAGAGCTCAATCCCCTGATTGCTTTGCTGCTACATGAGGAAGTTAAGCTTGGGCTAAATACAGTATCTAGTATGTCTCAAAGCAGAGACACTGTTCTTTACTCTAGCCAGCATGGCAGAGGCCGTGGCTCTTTTTGAGGTCGAGGAGACACTCGAAACACTTATGGATAGCATCAGCAGAATACTTGGCATGGCACAAATACAAAGGGCCAATGTGAATCTGGTGGCTTTAGAGGTAGGGAGAGATCACCTCATGGTAGAGGTGGTGGATCTGGTTCATGGTTGTCAATTGATCAGTCAAATAGAGATAAGGATTGTCACTACTACGACAAATATGGACACATTGCAAAGGATTGTTACAAGAAGCAGGGAGATATGAAGGAAAATAAAAAACAACATGGGCACTATGCATCTTCTAGCGGTGCTCATGATGAGTAGGTTGACATATTGTTTGCCATGCAGCATGTGTCTAAGAATGCATCTAGGTAGAACAGAGATGAGAGATGGTACATTGATTCAGGGGCTTCAAATCATATGACACCCCATGGAGAATGGTTTGATGAGATGGTTGCAGGTTCACATGGTTATGTGTGTATTGGGGATGACACCCAACATGAAATTCATCACACATGAATTGTTCCGTTTGTTGATGCCTGATGGCAAAAAAAAGAGCCTGCATGATGTACTACATGTATCTTCAATAACCAAGAATATTTTGTCAGTTGGATTGATGGTAGAATAGAATCTGCAAGTGAGATTTAATATAGATGGATGCTTTGTTGAAGAATATGGTAATGGCTGCAAATTGATTGCTAGAGGCCAAAGAGATGACATAATGTTTACTCTTGATGCGTCAATTCCAGAATTGAAAGCAGCCATGTTTGCACATGATGATGGTGCTATATGGGATGTTGAGATATGGCATAAGTGGATTGGCCATGTGAATGTACAAAAATTGAAATCTATACAATAGAAGGAGATTGTGCTTGGACTGCCTAAGTTCAAGTATCATGACTTGTGAATGTACAAATGGTTATTGGGCTAAAGCAGTAGTGACTACTGTCTATGTGTTGAATAGAACCCCTATAGCAAGGATTCATGATATAATTCCATATGAGAAGTTGTATGGTCATAAGCCTGACATTTCACACTTGAAGGTATTTAGCAACATTTCATATGTGCATGTTCCTGATGAAAAGAGGAAGAAATTGAATCCTAAAGCTCTCAAGAGTGTGTTCCTTGGTTATGCACAAGACATGAAAGCTTACAAGTGTTATGTACCATCTACACATGAGACATTGATTAGCAAAGATGTTGTTTTTGATGAGCTGGCATCATGCTATGGTAATCCTGTTGCAGTGTCTACTGATGGATCAACCAGCACTAGTAATGCTGAAAATGCACCTATAGTGAGTACATCTATGAGTGGTCC